>NC_051182.1:15831445-16180262 GCF_013339695.2 Rhipicephalus sanguineus | reverse complement strand
GCCACTCTGAGGAAACAAATGTGTACGGGGCGTGCCAGAGAAAAAAGGGCACGTGAAATATTGGAAGCGCCTGTGATCTTGAGGTTTGGTTCAGATAAGTGCGTTAATGACCCCTCTGTTTATCTACACAAAAAAGAGCTAGAATTTTTAGGCTAGATAAATGGCTTTGAATATGGTGCATGATAATAATGTGAGTTGCCAGAAGTGAAAGTTTGATGTTTTCGATAAATTCAGTTGTTGGTCTGCGCCCGTCCTGTCAACTTTTTCAACTTGCGTTCCACTTCCCGCGCAATTTTATTTCAGTTTCAATGCCATACCAACTAGCCCCCCAACGCACATTACTTTAAACCTAATTGGAAGTGAACAGAACAACCGAAAGCGCTCCGCATCCAGGCGCTCTGCACTCATCGCCATTAGAAATCAGATATCTGACGAACTGCTTCTGTCGTTTCTTAGGATTAGGTGCGGACTGCGACTCGAGAATATGAATTGCTACGACTTGTCATGACGCGAGAAACAACTGTGGAAGTGACTACAATTTATCACATAAACTGCGATTTTGAGCACACTTATGCAGTACTCATTTTTATTGTCGCTGGTACTTCAAGCACTTTAAAAAGTCATGCAAGGCATGTAAGGAGAATCAATTCTGCAACAGCACAAGAAACTTCATCATCCTGCACGAAATGATTGCTAAGGTCAACAATTTATTTTTTAATTACAGAAATTATGATTTTGAAGGGTTTCTGTTGCACTTCTTGGCATTTCCACCAAAAGGCTACTGAACTTAGTCATTTGGATAGCAATGTTGCAGTTGTTTTCACACACGTGTGGCTAATTTTGGCTGCTTTTACTGCCGTTGGGTCAAGTTGGCTACTTTGTGGCTAGTTTTTCCGATTTCTTGGCTATATTTTGTCTTTTCGACCTGGAAACCCTGGTGACACCCACAGAGTACACTCAACCCTGTGCTTGACTCAACTATCCTCAATGGGAAGTTTCTGCTCGCCCGAAATCTTCACACACCTGCCACCTCAATTCTCTGCTACTTTTCAGACACAAGGTGCTACAACACAGCAACAAACTAGTACTTCAAAAAATAGCAACGTTTACGGAAGGCCGATGTAGTCGGACACTTCTCCAACCAGCAACATCGTGGCAGCACATCTGCTGGATGTGTGGCTCTAAAAATATAGTACAGCTTCATTTAATATATGTTTTTGGGTGACCCAGTGAAAATTATCTGCATAGACTCCTGGGTCACCTGCACATTCAGTATGCACTTTCAGGAGTTTGCCAAAGTGCAGTAGCACACACAAGCATAGTAATCAGCACTGCACAAGGGGCTCTGTAGCCTCGAGACACATCCAGTGCCAAATCAAGCAAGATCCCACAAAAATTATTGAAAGCAAATGCTCGCTCAGTTCATTTACAAGCAATGTATACACTATCACAAGTCAGGGCTCACCTGGTCGGAAACGAAGTCCCCAAACTTGTCCAATGCAAGGACACACAGCAGCCGCAGAGACAGGTCTTCCAGAAACAACTGGTTGGCTGCTTCCATCTGCAGACAGGGGCAGCCCAATGAGCCACGTGTCGCAATCCACCAGGGGTATGGGTTGGTAAGAAAATTGCAGTAATCTCACACGGTGAGGGAGTCAATGTCATTAAGCCACCTACGCCACTTTTTTTTTTTTGCTTTGAGCCAAGCATTGTTAGGTAGATTGACATCTCTCTGCACTTCAATTAGTTGAGTGCACATCTTGGGCTTACCAAACACGTCGATTACATTGACGTCTAAAGAGCAGCTTAATATCCGAAGTACCATCGAAACTCTCATTAGAGCATGAATGTCAGTTCTATTGAAACCTAATGAACGACAGGGTGTGATTGACTATATGCATACCATAAGTAACGTTTGTTGGCATATTGCTCCGAGGCTGAACAACCGTTAACTACAGCTTGTGGAGTCATAGGAGTACACATGTAATGTTCATTACATTGTTATGAAAGCGGCAGCCAACACTGCGACATGACGCCTGTAGAGGGTCGTTTGCTGACACAGTTTCAAGCAGTGTCCTGGCTCTGTGCTAAAATACTTGACTGCCACGCAGAGCGCCTAGGTTCAATTTTAGTTCGAACTGAGGCCTTTATTCTTTGCGTCCATCTGAATTGTCGCTCACAGACAACACTCCCAACGGGAAAGTCTTGCTGTTCCCGAGTTCATATTGACTGTGAATTACGTGTGGCACATGCTCATATTCCAAGGGCCATGATAAGCGGGTATGCACTACAGATGAGAGGGAAAAGGTTTCACAAGGTACGCGACAGCCCTGTCTTGTTATTCATGTCATGACCTGTTAATCGTGTTCGTCATACACTCATGTACTCCTATGCCAATTTTGGTGTGTGTCAATTTAAGGAGATGACAATGAGGTACAGAAGTACCTCACTTAAGTACCAATCACAAGGTACAGAAGTAGGCAGGAGGGTAGGAGGGAGGGACAGACCGAGAGGTAGATAGAAATGGTCAAAGTGCCTTTAGTGCACAAAGAAATGCTTTGCATTGACTAATAGGTTTTAAGTGCACAACCAGACAAGGGCAGAAAAGAACACGTTTAAGACACACGGGCGCTAAATTTCAACACTTTGAGAGCCGCAGAATGGAATATATATGGGCACACATGACATTACATGATGCCGGCGCAGGAGGCAAAGTAGGGCACTAAACGAACAAACGGAGCTGATGCCATTTCCCATGCCCAAGATAGACACAATTATTGACGAAACAGGTGGATGTTGCTGGTTTTCTTGTATTGACCTATGCAAGGGTTTCTGGCAGATTCCTTTGACCATGGACACAAAGAAGTACACCGCCTCTGTCACACCATTTGACTAGTTTGAATACCATTGCTTGCCATTTGGATGGAAGAACTCTCTGGCCTGGTTCCAAAAGATTTTTCATAGACTGAAAAGGAGCATCAAAGTCACCTTTCTCAGATCCTGAGTGCTCTTAGCCAAGCTCAGCTGAAAGTGAACTTCAAGAACAGCGTGTCCTTTCAATATAAAACTGTGTTCCTCGGCAGGGTCCTTGACGGGACTACAAAAAGCACAAAGCAGGATTCAGTCGACAGGATTTCCAAGTTGGTGAAGCCATACAACGCCCATTCTCCGCGGATATTTCTAGGCCCAGCTGGTCATTTCAGGTCTTTCATAAAGTATTAGGCGGCAAAAACCAGGTGTCTCACACGTTTGATGCGAAAAGACGTTCCTTTCCTATGGAGTCCGGAGTGTGAAAGAGCTTACAGCAAACTAGTGAAACTCATATCAGATCCGATTCTTCGTATCCATGCCTTTTGTGCTTAATACCGACGCATCGCATTATGCAACGGGTGCAGTTCTTTATCAGAAGCCGTCACGACTACCTGATCATCAGAAGCACCCCGTTGTTGGTTACTACAGCTATACGTCAAAGCCTGAAAAGCTCCTGAAACGGTTTACTTCGACAAATATGAAAGAGGACGTGAGGAACTACATCCGTACGTGTCACCTATGTCTAGTGAACAAAGTGAAGCTTAAAGGCAACAGATGTAATGATAACGCCAAAATACTCGAACGTCGCCTTTGAAGTCGTTCACTTGGATTTTGCAGAACTAGAAAAGAAGGGTACAGGTAACAAGAAAACACATGCATTCCTGGTCAGCATAGACGAATGCACAAGTATGGTCATGACCAAGGCAGGGAGAGAGGACACCAACAGTGTCATTGCTTTCCTCCAAGCCAAATGTTTCAGGTGTACCAAGGCCATAGTTTGTGACAACGGCCCTGCTTTGAAGAAGTTTGGAATAGGAATAAATGGTGGACGACACCCGTCTTTCCTAAGTTATGCGATTGTGCTATTTATTTAACCCAGGACCGCTAAAATACATATAGAGTAGTTTATTAGTTTCAAGGAAGTATAACAGCTGACAGTTTATCGTCTTTTCAAATCGCTTACAAAGGCAACTTGTCAGAGCTATGGCCGGTAGCTCGCTGCACAAGATGGATCCCAGACGACATTTTTTAGCGCAAAGTGGAAAAGGAAGGAATTAAGAAGAGAAGAAAAGAACACACTGCACAGGGCATTTGACAAACAGTGCCACACAAATAGTGCCCAGCAGGACATTTTATCGAAGATACAAGATCGATCTTTGCCTTGTTTTAAGATGGGAATTACGATAGCCTCTTTCCATGCTAAAGGAATATATCCTGCAGTCCAGATCTTGATATAGAGACTCAAGAGCACACCATCTGCGCATCGGGATGGAGATGTTTTATCATTATGAACATGATTCTGTCAGCTCCCGGCGAAGACTTGTGACAACCGTTCAAGGAAGCTCTAAACTCAGCCATGACAAAGGGACAGTTGTACGATTCCTTTCTACTAGGCTTATGGTTCAGTATTTTCTTTTATGCTATTTCTTTGTTTACGGAAACTGGCTGAGTAGTTTGATGAGCTAGACACGCGCTCAAAATGTTCACGTGTATTTCCCTGGTCTTCAAAGCTGTTGCCTTTGTTGTGAACAAAGGGCAAAGCTTGGAACTGCTTCTCTGATCATTTTCTTAGTCTATTCCAAACTTTCACTTTTTGTGTGCACGAGTTCATACTCGAGATTATTTTACCCAGCTCTCTCTTTTAGCATTATGATGAGTGCGCCTGTCCTGGGATTTTACTTGCTCAGTTTCCGAATTTTTCCACAGCTGGATGCTCACGTAGCTAGCTCCATGCCTTATTTTGCTTTTTGAGTGCATTTTTGCGCGGGTCATTCCACCAGGGAACGTACTTTTTCCTTGTGGCACTATTTCTCAAGGGAACACACTCTAATGCAGCATCAACTATAAAAGCGGTAAATTGAGCAATAGCATCGTTTACATTAATATCATTAAAAGCATTTCTAGGCATGCGAGTTACACGAAAAACTTTTCCCAACCTGCGCATGCTACTTACAACCGAGGGTTACGTGGTATAGAGTGTTGATTAGTGGTTTGGAGGCAGATAGGCAAGTGATCACTACCGTAGGAGTTTTTAACCACCTCCCAATCTAAGCAGTGTAAATGAGCGGCTCAGCAGATTGCTAGATCTATAGCAGAGTAGGTATTGTGTGTTGTGCTGTAGTATGTCGGTTGTTTTTTATTTGGAAGGCATGTACCAGAGTTCAAGAGATACCGCTCTATCAAGCGGCCCCTAGCATCACACTGACAGTGCCCCCAGAGCGAGTTGTGTGCATTGAAATGCACACAACTCGCTCACAAAATGCGAAAACCCAGGGGGGGGGGGTGTTGAAGGCTTAGCCGCTGCAACCCTGCGTGAGGTCTGAGCAGAAGCCACCGTCTGTTGCAACACTGCCCCCTCACGTGTCACGTCAGCGTATGTAAAGGAGGAAAAGCTCCAATTGGCAGCCAATATAATAGAAACATATACGAAACAAAGAGGACTACAGTGTTCGGCGGAGAAATCAGAACTGATTCGCCTTACAAAAAACAAGAAACAAAGAACAGATCTGGGACTCAAACTCGAGATCAGGCTTGAGGGGAAGGTTATTCCGGAGAGGTCAACACTTAAGAGTGCTGGGAATGTGGCTACAATCGAACAACAGATGTCTCCACACTTTAAACACGATAAGAAAAACAACACAGCAGATTAATCGCATGATAGCCCGGGTGGCTCATAATCGGACAGGGATTGGGGAGCAAGACACCCTCAGACTCGTGAAAAGCCTGGTAATCAGCAGAGTAATATACTCGCTACCTTACCATGCCATGAATAGGGAGGAAAAGGAAAAGGCTGATCAAATAATAAGGATGGCATATAAGACAGCCTTGAGGTTGCCATGCAACACTTCAAATGAGAAGCTTCTCTCTCTTGGTCTCCACAATACATTTGATGAGCTAGCTGAGGCCCAACTCATAGCGCAGAGGAGCCGTTTGGCGCAAACGCAAGCCGGCAGAGCTCTTCTTCGTAGAGTCGGCCTGGGAGAATGCATACGAACGCATCAAAGCACCAAAGAGCTACCCTACCAGATCAGAGATTTGTATGGGGTATCACCAATACCCCAAAACATGGATCCGACATTACACGCAGGGAGGAGAAAAGCTAGAGCAGAATACATAGACAAAACCACGAAGTCCTTGGACACTGCAAGATTCACGGATGCTTCACCATGCTGTGCCAACGCAAAGAATATGGTGGCGGTTGTTGTAAACAGAAGAGGTAAAATCACGGCCTGTGCTTCGGTTTCTCGAGCAACCATTATAGAAGCAGAAGAGATAGCCATTGCCTTAGCTATAAGAGAAGGTATGGAGCGCAACGCTCCACTAACAATTATCACAGACTCTCAGGCAGCATGCAGAAATTATCAGAAAGGAAAAGTCGGCGCCAAGGCACACCGGATACTTACCGAAAGCAGCAGAGAACTGGACAGTAGCTATACCCAAACAATAACTTGGGCTCCGGGACACGAGGGTGTTACTGGGAACCTCTATGCAGATGAGACGGCTCGAGGTTTCACTAATTACCGAGCTGCCGATAGCAACATCGTGGAGGACCCGACACCCATCGAACCTAGTTACAAAGCGGTCCTGGAATATTACAGGGATTTGAGGAGGCTCTACCCAGCACCGCACAAGACCCTTTCAGCCATGGATTCTGCGGCGTTGCGTAGGCTCCAAACGGACACATACGCAAACATTCATAGATTACATGTGTACTACCACACAGCATACAAAGACATATGCCCATGGTGTGGGAGCACATCGAGGCTCTACCACATCACATGGGAATGCACAGCTCATACCGAAGAGCAAGAGGTGGATAACACCAGATTGAGGTGGGAGGCATTGCTGTCCAGCCCTGCCCTCGGGGACCAGCTCAGGCTGGTCCGGAGGGCCGAAAGGATGGCGAGGGCCAGCGGTGCCTTGGAATAGGGGCCCGTTCGAGACAACGAAGTCTTCGCAAATAAAGTTTTGTTCTTCTTCTTCAGCGTATGTAGTGTAGTGAACTATTGAAAACCGTTTCCATGCTTCCTTGAATGATACGTTTTCTTTCCCTTTTGAACATTATTATGTCCTTTTCCTTTTTTGAAGTCATCATAACAGTGATCGGGCTCAGCACACTTTGCACACGTTGGCCGTCCTTGGCAGCTCAGAGATCTGTGGCCATATCTCTGGCAACGGACACCATCTCAGATTAGGTCTGTATGCTCTGACACTGATTTTCATGTACCCTGTTTCAATGTGTTCTGGGAGCTTGCTTGAGTCAAATGTGAGGATCAGGTGCCTGGTTGGTATTTCTCTGTCATCTCAATGTATTTTGATCCTTTTAACATCAATCACATTTTGTCCTTTCCATCCGTCCAATAGTTCTGCCTCACTCAGTGTAATCAACTCATCATCGGTCCCTACACCATGAACCCTATTCATTGATTTGTGTGCAGTCACAGTTATAAGACTGTCTCCAAATCTCTCAAGGTTGCGGAGTTTCCCATGTTGGGCTTTGCAAGAAATCCTGAGACGTAGATATCCACTTGACATTTCAGTGATCCTATATCCTGCTCCTAGTTTTGGTTCAAGGCATTTAGCGACAAGAAAAGGTGAAACACCTCTTGCTGGCATGTCAGTTTGTTCACCGTGGATCACGTGATACAGAGGGAAATTGTCTTTGTACTGTGTCAGAAAGATAGCCGTCACTTCGGTGCACACTCTTTTAAGAGAGCGATCAGAAAGTGGGGGGAAAGAAGTACCCACTAAATGTTTCATCATTCAGCAGCTATGGTAGCCACCCACCATCGAGCCAAACAAGGGGAAGCAACAATGCTTGGATAACACATGCAGACGCCAGCTATACATAGCTGCCCTAACCCAATATAATATATCCAAGGCTGGATATGGTACACAAGGTTAACCCACGCCGCCTACGAACACTGGGAAGTAACTGAAAGGAATAGCAGACAGGACAGCAAGGAAAGAAGATAGGAAAGAAAAAGGTAAGAGAGGGGGAGGCGACCATCGGTTTCCGTCTGCCAGGGGGCCTTAACCCGTTCACTGCTGGGTTTTTTTGGCATTCCTGCACACTCCATGCCGGGTTTCTTTTTTATTCGGCACGTCATGCGGAAATTTTCTGTTAGCAATAGAGTAGGACGCTGTTAAGGACATGCAGACATTTATATAGGGGATTAGCTTATCAAAATAAAAATAGCCCTCACTACAAGCAGTGAATTAACTAAATTAATTTTATTAAATAATTACCTGTTAATTCAGAGCCACTGAAACACTAAATATCCATTTTATTCGGAGTCCGAATTAGTCAAGAGTTCCTGCATTTCTTCTTCTGTCAAATAGCGCCCGCACATGGCACGCTGACTGGCCATGGCTGCGCTGCTGAGGCGCTGGTAATCAGACGAGAGCTGACGCTGATGTGCAAGCATGCACTTCCTCTGTTGTAAAAATTTTCACTACAAGTTATATTTGTTTATTTGTTCTCTCCATAGATGGTGGGACACACCCACATTATTTTTTTTACAAGAGTTGTCTCACAAGTGGCAGGGAGGGATTTAAAGAGGCAAAACGAGTATACAGTAGAACCTTGTTGACGCGTTTCCGAAAAAACTCGAAAAATAAACATACAATCCGGGAAAATGTACGGTCCGAATCCAGTAAAAGTTGAGGCTGACAAGCCCATATTGAAGTGCAAGGGCAAAAAACATTTCTTTCTCAAAAAACACGAAGGGACTCTTCGATTTTCAGACTTCTGGCATCTCGCTGGCACCCAGAGATCAGCCATCTAGTACCATTTCTGACAGGAAACGTCGTGGTCACACGTGTTGAAATCCCGAGACAACCCGGATATTGCAAACTTGAACGCTGGTACAACCAGCATAAACGTAAAGAAACGTTACTGCCGTGGCAGCAAATGAAACCTTGTGCCGCGTGAGTGTCGGTTCTTTCTTCATTGCCGCTTGGAAATATGTAGCTAGGTTTGCTGAAGAGCTGAAGCGATTTTCTCGAGCATACGCAATTGGGATACAATCACACGCAACTCGCCCCGTCCATCATGAAAACTACTGCGCCACTAACTGCTTAACAAGCTCAACTCTGCGCACTGCATGTAACTGTAGAGGTCGCCACAATTCAGCCCCTCGATTAGGCTGCCACTGGAGCGTGGCACCCCGTTACTTGCATGAGTGCATGATATATGTTCGCGCCCCAATAAAGTGGGGGTTCCACTTTCGTCCGAGCCAGTAGCGTGTACGCGTCGGTCTCTGCGTGTCCGTGCCCCTGCAGCACTAACCATGCGACATGGTGTCAGAAGTGGGGTGACATCGCATGACAGGAAGTCCGGAGCGAAGGAATAACGCCCCCCAGCCCTAGGCCTTACCACGACAGAACGGCAGCATGATGGACCTCATGACCGGCGAGCCGCCGAAATTGTAGGGCGTCAACCTTCAGCCACCGGCACCGTTCGACTTCGCAAACCCGGCAACATGATTGACATGGCTCAGCCGCTACGAAGACTTCGCGGCGGTTTCGAAACTGACAAAAGCGTTGGAAGACGTGCAGGTACACTCGCTACTGTACTGCATGGGCCGAGAGGCACGTCAGCTCCTCGAGACGTTCTCGCTCAACGCCCAGTCGCTCGCCTCGTACCAAGTTGTTGCCGCCCGCTTCACTGAGCACTTCGTGCACCCGGCCAACAAGCTCTACAAGTCAACGCGGTTCCACAGCCGTACTCAGCTACCCGATGAAAGCGTCGACACGTACTACGCGGAACTGTGCAGGATGGTGAATCGCTGCAACAACCAGTCAGCTGCTGTCGAGGAAAGGCTCGTACGCGATTGGTTCGCTGTCGGTCTCCGTGACTCCCGCCTCTCGGATCAGCTGTGCCAAAACGCGAAGCTGACACTCAAGAAGGCATGGACACAGGCCCGTCAGTCCGAAGACACCGACAAAGAGAAGGAGTTGACCCAGAACTGCACCGAGCATGCACAAGAGCTCAACCTCGACGCCACGAAAGCCAACAAGTTTGCCTCTCGTCGTCGCTCCGGAGCAAAGCCTACTACGTCGCGAGCAGTCTACATGTGAATTCTGTGGCCGCGCGCCTCACCAACGTTCGGACTGCCCGGCTCGACACTCCGCCTGCAAC
This sequence comes from Rhipicephalus sanguineus, assembly GCF_013339695.2. NCBI lineage: Eukaryota > Metazoa > Arthropoda > Arachnida > Ixodida > Ixodidae > Rhipicephalus > Rhipicephalus sanguineus. The sequence goes on along the minus strand of NC_051182.1, from coordinate 16,170,088 downwards.
TACTGCAAAAAGGAAGGCCACTTCACCGAAGTATGCCGCTCGCGGAAGCACCAGCAGAACAAGCTTGGCTCCGTTCACCTACATGCTGTCGGCACGCCCGCCGCGGCAAAGCTCGTCGACGCAGACGAGCTTTGCTCGCAAGTCTGCAGACGAGCAGACTTGCGAGAGACAGGCAAAGGCATTGTGATAAAGAGGGAAGAAAGGAGAGCACACTTGCGAGAGACAGGCGAAGGAGTTGTGATAAAGAGGGAAGAGAGGAGAGCAGACTTGCGAGAGACAGGCGAGGGAGTTGTGATAAAGAGGGAATAGAGGAGAGCAGACTTGTGAGAGACAGGCGAGGGAGTTGTGATAAAGAGGGAAGAGAGGAGAGCAGACTTACGAGAGACAGGCGAGGGAGTTGTGATAGAGAGGGAATAGAGGAGAGCAGACTTGCGAGAGACAGGCGAGGGAGTTGTGATAGAGAGGGAATAGAGGAGAGCAGGCTTGCGAGAGACAGGCGAGGGAGTTGTGATAAAGAGGGAAGAGAGGAGAGCAGACCTGCGAGAGACAGGCGAAGGAGTTTTAATAAAGAGGGAAGAGAGGAGAGCAGACTTGCGAGAGACAGGCGAAGGAGTTGTGATAAAGAGGAAAGAGAGGAGGGCAGACTGGCGAGAGACAGGCGAGGGAGTTGTGATAAAGAGGGAAGAGAGGAGAGCAGACCTGCGAGAGACAGGCGAAGGAGTTGTGATAAAGAGGGAAGAGAGGAGCGCAGACTTGCGAGAAACAGGCGAAGGAGTTTTAATAAAGAGGGAAGAGAGGAGCGCAGACTTGCGAGAAACAGGCGAAGGAGTTTTAATAAAGAGGGAAGAGAGGAGAGCAGACTTGCGAGAGACAGGCGAAGGAGTTTTAATAAAGAGGGAAGAGAGGAGAGCAGACTTGCGAGAGACAGGCGAAGGAGTTGTGATAAAGAGGAAAGAGAGGAGGGCAGACTGGCGAGAGACAGGTGAGGGAGTTGTGATAAAGAGGGAAGAGAGGAGAGCAGACTTGCGAGAGACAGGTGAGGGAGTTGTGATAAAGAGGGAAGAGAGGAGAGCAGACTTGCGAGACAGGCAAAGGAGTTGTGATAAAGAGGGAAGAGAGGAGAGCAGACTTGCGAGAGACAGGTGAGGGAGTTGTGATAAAGAGGGAAGAGAGGAGAGCAGACTTGCGAGAGACAGGCGAAGGAGTTGTGATAAAGAGGAAAGAGAGGAGCAGACTTGCGAGAGACGGCGAAGGAGTTGCGATAAAAAGGGAAGAGAGGAGAGCAGACTTGCAAGAGACAGGCGAAGGAGTTGCGATAGAGGGAGGGTAGTTCGGGTAGTTTGCTTGATAAGTCAACGGAACGCACAACTCACGCGTAAGAAAACTTGCGAGAGTGGCCCGCACGCGCAGAGGTCAGAGAATCGCATTGTGGCCAGAGAACATCTATATATGTTGTGGCACCGGCTGTTCACGTGCCAGAAAATTTAGGGCCTGTTCCCGATCAATCCGCATGCACACATGCGGAAGGGTAAAAGCGGCTGTAACACGGGACGAATCACGAAATATCAAACTTGGTGAGTCTTGTGAAGCCCCACCGACTTCGATATTTCACGATTCGTTCCGTGTTACAGCCGTTTTTACCCTTCCGCACCCGTGCGGAGGGCATACTGAGTGGAGTGCAAAATGATGGAGAACAGGCCCTGAACATGGAACGAATCACTAATTCATCTGGCTATGTGGCGTGCTCGGAGCAGCAGAGGGACAATATATGGAGGGGTGCGCAACAAAAAACGGTCAGGGAGAGCATCAACTAGATGGCTGCGGAGGCAGGGTAGGCGTTCAGCAATAAGAATCTAGTGCACCTTGCTGATGGCTTATCAGTGGCAGCAAGTGGTGTCTCGGGTAGTCGTCGGAGCGCCGACTCCGTTCGCTGTACAGTCGACGTCCGATTTCCCGGACCCTCAAGGGACCGCGAAAACGTCCGGAAAATCGGGCAGTCCGGAAAAACGAATGCACGTGAAAACGCACCTTTTTGGTAGGTATTTTTCGCTGACGGAGAGGGTCACAGCCGGAGTACAAGATTCCCATAGCAATTCAGCCAATGCATCGTTTAGGTGGCTCTGAAAAGAGCCGTTTATAAAAAAAAAATACGACGTGGCCGGCACTACCTAATCGGTCAGCACTTGGGCGCAAAGAAGTCGCTTATTTTCTTTTGCACGGTCCGCTTGCCCGCGATTATGTCTACCTCAATTTCAGTCAACGTCATGTTGCCGCTGTACACCAATGACAGTGTCATCAGTGCTCGCGTCAACTCCGAGCTCGTTGGCTGTGTAGGAGCTGGCTTTTCGTTCTCGGTGTCAGAGTCATCGGAATCCTCCGTAACTTGATGAATGATTTCGTCGTCGGTCAACTCCACACATAGCTCGAGGTCTTTGTCAGCGTCGGCAAAGTCCTCAAGGGTTATCTCGGCTGGAATCAACACGCCGCCAACGCGCAGATCGTCGAAGACAACGTCCGCGGATGGCAGTTCGTCATCGTGAGCCTACGAGGTGGCTTTGTGCGCTTCGAAGGCGCGGACGAAGACGAAGGAGCAGTCGGTGCCATTGCTGTAAACGGCAAATCCGCTCGACGAAAAGCGCAGCACGAAACAGCTAGGAACTCGGTGGATGCTGAAGGTCGGGAAACGTGATCACTGAAGGTAGCGCGCAGCAGCAAACGATCAACCGCAGACACGACCGCAGAGCTGGAACAGCTGACAAAACAACACGTGAACGACCACAGTGAGGTTTGGCTTGGCTAAGCTACGGCTGGCAACGGATTGACACGTGCGGTTTCGAGGTTACGGCAGCCGCGGCGCGGTGCGGCGGTGCTGCTGGCCACACCTGCGATGCGAGTATGGTGGGTTCAAGGATATGAAAATGAAAACAACCAAAATGGCAGCATCGGTGGTGACTTTGGGTCGGCAGTTAACAGTAAAAAGTCCGGGAAATCGGATGGCGAAGGCTATAAGCGTCCGGAATTTCGGACTTTTTAATACATTGACTCTACAGGGAACTTGACGGTGCCACAGATGAGTCCGGGAAATCAGGCATGTCCGGAATTTCGGGCGTCCAGGAAATCGGACGTCGACTGTAACTGATCGGCAGGACTCTGAGACGGTCGTTGTAAGTGCGATTTTGTGCCATTGAAATAATGTATATTTCTACGATCACGCAGGTATCGTTCGTTTTAAGTGAAAGTTCGTTATAGGTGGGGCCGTTATATGTGGGCTCGACTGTATTAGCAAGGCTTGACATCATTACAATGTATTAACCACATGCACCACTCGCTTGACAGGAAAAAAAAAAGCAGCATAATTGTAGGAGACAAGAGTGAAGTCGTAAGGAGATAAGTAGAGAGAGAGAGAGGAGATGCACTGACAGGTGAGGAGTGAAATGAACGATAGGACAAGGCATGAACAAACAGAACAACTTGCACGGTGTATCGTTTCTGAAATTGAATGTTTAACGCATCAATGCTAACCTACAACAGAAAGCAAGTACCGTATATTGCGGATTATAAGTCGACCTTTTTTTTCATAAAATGACCTGCCAAAGTTCGGGGGTCAACCTATAATCGGAGTCGACCGAAACGCGGAATCATAAAGTCGACTTATCTGTGGGGTCCGACGAAAGGTCGTCGTCCTCCGATTTCCTGCTATTCGACGCATCAATAACATCAGCCGCAGAGGCAGCGGAGTTGCGGCAACAGCTATCTCCCAACGTGTGCACGGCTTCTGGAGCTGGACATTTTTGCAATCTGCCACGACGATCGCGAAACTATAGCGAAACCACGCGAGGCGAAACTATGGAGCGCGTTTAAAAATCACCACCACGCGGCATTAATGCAACCTGCTTTGGAAACACGGTCTTGAAAGCAGCATTTCAAACCTTTGATAGAGGGAGAACAATGCTCTATGAATAAAGAGGAATTTATCTTGCGATGCGCCCTGCAGTTTTGTTTTCATACAATAGAAACGATTCATTGACAAACCATCGGCGTTCCACAGAAAAGCTGGCAGCGCCGTGTGGGCTGGCAACACTTCGCGGGGAACTAAACTACATGACCAGTCACATGCGCCCACAAGCGTCTTCGCGTCTTTTTGCACTCACACCTGTTCGCCATTTCTGCATTTCACTTCGCTTGCGAGTAGTGGTATGCGCGATTTGCAACGCTGCCAAACGGACGCCAAGGTGCCACCGCTACGCTGGCAACAGTACAGCGCTGCTTTCAAGAGGCAAGCAATCCTCTACGCAGAGTTGGAAAGCAACGTTGAAGCAGGACGCAAGTTTGATGTGTCAGAAAAGTGCGTGAGGGAATGGAGAAAACAAAGGACCAAGATCTCCGCGGGCGCTGCTACACGCCGTTCCTTTCACAGACCGAAGTCTGGACGATACACTGCCGTTGAGGAAACAGTTCAAGGTTGGGTTCACGACCAGAGAAGCAAGAGCCCGAGTGTTTGCTACGGTGATATTGAAGCAAAAGCGCGTACTGTCAACGATGCCTGGTATGGACTGCCAACCGACATGGTCCGCGCGCCGTTTTCCACGTGCGGCATCTCAGTACCACCAGCACTCGTTCCGACGGCGAGCAGCAGCAATGGCTCACACGATGGCAGACCGTGACTGCGTCCTTCTCTCAAGCGACGACGAGTCGCAAGCAATGTTTCACGGGCAAATAAATGTTTCTTTGCATCACTCCCTCTTCTGAAAAACTTATTGGTGAGCTATGGCCGTAGCATAAGTCTTGTGTTCAGGGTCAACTTTTTTTTTCCCCTAGAAGGGGTTGCAAGTTGGGGGGTCGACTTATAATCGGCAATATACGGTAGCACTGTGAACTTTGGACTGTAGTGGCTCTGAAATTCAAGGGTTTTCAAGGACGGAATACAATTCCAGGACCTTCACGGGACTTGAAAATGTACTTTTCAAATTCAAGAGTTTTCAAGGTTTCCAAAGACTTGTACGAACCCTGGTTTATGCAAGCACATTGAACAATCCAATTTTCTTGATAGCAGTCAAATAACCAAGTTTTCACAAACAAATGAAACAGCACCTGTCCTGCAGGTGTGCTGGAGCAGCGTCCACCTCCTCGGCCATGCAGCCGGATGACCTCACGAAGAGCTGTAGCTGCACCATGCCTCACTTCCCAGGCAGCACTGAACAGGTCCTGGCAGAGAGCCACCACAAAGGCCTCCAGGGGCCATTCATCCGAAGAGTGCTGCAGAAAAAAGAAGACATCGCCAAGTCCAGATTTGAAATGACTTGTAGATTCACATTGTAACGGGACAGGTAAATGGGTTAGTTGGCAAACCATTTTCATATAAAACTTTGAGCGGAAATAAACGACGCAGGACGAAAAAAGGAAAACATACACCACAAGCGCTCATTCACAACTGAATCTTTATTAGATGAAAGAAATTACATATATACAAAGAGCACATCGAGCATGTCACAAGGAGTTATAAGGCATGCATACACTAAAGGTGCGTGTTCAGTATTTAATTCCTCGCCATGCAGCGATAGAGATGCATACCTGCCAAGTTTGGAGGAACGGAGTCCGAGAGATCTACTCAAAGGGGGGGAGGGGGGGGTGTAAAGTATGCTATGCAAAGTGCACAGCTACTTCATGCGGAATGAAACAGAGTTGAACCTTTCTACCATCGTAAAAAAAAAAAGAAGAAGAATCCTTTCTACTACATGGCCAGACAACTTTGCTCATGTGGCCAGACAAAGCACTGGACGCGCGAGGCAAAACTGGATTTCCGGGAGATTTTCTTATGACCCGTACGACCGGGAGAAACGTTGAAAATCCGGTAGTCTCCCGGGCAATCCGGGAGACTTGGCAGGTATGGAGATGGTTGGCTTACACATAGTGCGACGTTCTTTGTGATATTCGCAATGCCCACAAACTATAGGTGGCCCGTTGTGCAATTCAAGATGGCAACTGGAGGAGGGTCAACCCGTTTGTTAGCATAGGAACAGATAGGACATGCGGACGTATGGCCCATGCCACTTTCACCGGATGAAGTCGCGAGCTGTGCTGAAATGGATATGAGACTAAAATACTTTCCCAAACCATGGAAAGTGCTAAGTACTCGACACCTAATTATTTGCTGCGGTGTGAAAGGTTATATTTCAGCTCCGTTACCGTGCATAACGATCCTTTGAGAAATCCTGTGCATGCTATATAAAACTGCATGAACTAGAATTGACATATGAACTCAACGGCACTCCGAGGTAGTACAGTAGAACCCCGCTGTTACGTTCCTCACTGCTGCGTTTTCCCGGCTGTTACGTCGTTTTCCGCCGGTCCCGGCATAGCTCCCCTAGGATACAATGTATTGGGAACCCCGCTGTTACGTCGTAACTGTCGGACCGTTCCCGTATGATACGTCGCGAAGTGCGCCCGGAGCCGACCGAGTGACTACCAAAGAGAGCGGCCATGGTGCATTTTCACGCAGCTTGGCCTCGTTTGACCGTAATATTAGCCGCATGAGAGGCGCAAGCAACAGAATCTTTCAATTGATGCAAACGAAAGCATGGCCTTCGAGATTCAAATTGCAAAAATGGCGTCTATGACGTAACTGCTCGCGAAAGCAAGGCCTTCGAGATTGGCATTTACTATTGACAAAAGCATAGCCTCTGAGATTTGCATTGCACAAACATGGCGTGTATGACGTAATTGCTTGCGAAAGCAAGGCCTTCGAGATTGGCATTCACTTCTGCCATCGCGTTGGCGTAGACTCATCATCATCGTTATTTGTCGGAGAACGGGAGGAGTTCGAGCTGGTTGGAGCTCGCATGGTCGTGCGTGCGGTTCGCGGTCGGACTCGCCGCGCCGGTCGTGATTGCGTGTGCTTAGTTCTTTCATGCCTACAGCTGTTGGTGTTAAAAAAATCACATACGTTGATTACATTTCTGTGGATAAGGCCGTCCTAAGCTCCGCGTTTCTATCCATCGACTAGATCGCGGCTGAGCGCGCCAATTTTCGTGCTGCTCGTAAGAATTGAAATAAAATTCTGTACCACTAAATATTTTGCCGTTTTTCCTGTTTTTCGGCTCTTACGTTTCCCGTCTCTTACGTTTATTTCCTACGGTCCCTTCAAAAACGTATCAGCGGGGTTCTACTGTACTTACTGAGCCTGCCTGACGGACTTGCCGCAGTAGTAGGCCTCTAGCGAGTAGCACGAACGCTGCTGCATGAGACTGCGTGTTTAATGTGTTGATGGTTTCCAAAAATATTACGCCATCGTCGTTACTTAATAATAATAATAATAATAATAATACCTGGGGTCTAACATCCCAAAACCACGATATGATTATGAGAGACGCTGTAGTGGTGGGCTCCGGAAATTTCGACCACTTGGGGTTCTTTAACGTGCAGCTAAATCTAAGTACACGGGCCTCAAACATTTTCACCTCTATTGAAAATGCAGCCGCCGCGGCTGGGATTCGATCCCGCAACCTTCTGGTCAGCAGTCGAGTGCCATAACCACTAGACCACCGTGGCGAGGCATCGTTACCTCCGCAGTCAGGAATGCGGAGTTACTTCTTCAACGGAACAAAAGCATTCAGCATCCCATTCAGTGCCACTTGTGTCACAGCCATGCTCAGACTATATCCGTACGCAATTCACTGCACTCGGATGTTGCAGGTTCGATCAGCACGATCGAAACATGAATATTGAAAAGAATACACACGCATGCTTTTTGCAATGTCGAATTCTTCGGCGTTGCGAAAGTTCATCGAACAACAATTCCGTTCGGAAGGTACCAGTGAAATACAGAAGTTAGCCGAGAGGCATGGATTGTGGCCATGACTACACGTTCCATTGCTCTAACCATTTCGTTTCGCTGGTCGAGCTCGAGCATGTTGGCATGAGGCGCTCCCTAATATCCACAGAAGTTGCGCTACATGCAATGCACAAAAAAAAACTATGCTTTTATTTTGATCTCGCCCAAGGATATTATACATTAAATACAATCAAAGTGACTTACGAAGGTGAGAAAACGTTTACGCACAAGGGGACGTGAAGCGCAACTCACTCCTTGTGACTTAGCAGCTGATCGTTCATCGTAGTTATCACTCTCGGTGCTTTCACAGCCTTCTACGTCCAGTAAAAAAATCCTCATCTTCAAGATGGTTTCTTTCGACATCACTGCTGGAAGCAATCTGAAGAATTTCCTCCGCCGAACAACTTTGACCACTCCACATCACCATGTTTACAATTACAGAGACGTCTGGGCAACGTTTATTTATACTTGCGTCTGGGCGCGGACAACACATCGTCAGAGAACATCTGTACCACTACATCGCTCTCAAACCAGCCAACAAGCAAATCATTTGCAGTGTGCTCCCACCTATCAACAAACGTACAAAAACAGGTGGCACAGCACTGAAAGCAACATACGCGGACGGCATTGAGAGCGTTCACTCTACGGCTGTAGTGGAGCGAGTGCATCCTCGAATGACTGAAATGTCATTCGCACGATTCATAACAGCACTTTTCTGGCAAAGGACATAGTGCCCTATTTTAACGTATTGCCACTTTGAGATTGCTCACTTTCAGAAGAGCACGTCGTGAGCCCGCGCGACTTCCCGCATACAATGCTATGGGATTCATGCACTACAAAAACACTGTTGAATGCTATATGCAGTAGAACCCCGCTGTTACGTTCCTCACTGCTGCGCTCCGGCTGTTACGTCGTTTTCCGCCGGTCCCGGCACAGCTCCTATAGGGTACAATGTATGGGGAACCCCGCTGTTACGTCGTAACTGTCGGACCGTTCCCGTATGATACGTCGCGAAGTGCACTCGGAGCCGACCGAGTGACTACCGAAGAGAGCGGTCACTGGTGCATTTTCACGCAGCTTGGTCTGGTTTGACCGTAACATTAACCGCATGAGAGGTGCAAGCAACAGAATCTTTCGACTGATGCGAACAAATGCATCGCCTTCGAGATTCGTACTGCAAAGATGGCGTCTATGACGTAATTGCTCGCGAAAGCAAGGCCTTCGAGATTGGCATTTACTATTGACAAAAGCATAGCCTTTGAGATTTCTATTTCACAAACATGGCGTCTATGACGTAATTGCTTGCGAAAGCAAGGTCTTCGAGATTCGCATTCACTTCTGCCATCGCGTTGGCGTAGACTCATCATCGTTATTTGTCGGAGGACGGGAGGAGTTCAAGCTGGTTGGAGCTCGCATGGTCGTGCGCGCGGTTCGCGGTCGGACTCGCCGCGCTGGTCGTGATTGTGTGTGCTTAGTTCTTTCGTGCCTACAGCTGTTGGTGTTAAAAAAATCACATACGTTGACTACATTTCTGTGGATGAGGCCGTCCCCAGCTCCGCGTCTCTATCCGTCGACTAGATCGTGGCTGAGCGCGCCAATTTTAGTGCTGCTCCTGAGCATTGAAATAAAATTCTGTAACCACTAAATATTTTGTCGTTTTTCCTGTTTTTCGGCTCTTGTGTTTCCCGTCTCTTACGTTTATTTTCTACGGTCCCTTCAAAAACGTATCAGCGGGGTTCTCCTGTACAAGTAAAACAGGGCGAGTTTCAACTGAAAATGTCAGACGATAACATTTAACCTACGTGGCTACAGAAAACCTTGCGAAACTGATATGTGTACGCTGTGGGCTATCACTGAAAGCACAAGTTGCCACGTATTTTCATGAAAACTTTGCGTCTCGCAAGAACGAATCAGATTTATCGTGTCACGGAAGGCCTGGTTTGTTCACTGATGCAGGACACATGCAATGTTGTAGTGTTCGTTTCTTGCTAACGCGTTAATGCTGAGGCTAGCACAGCCGAACAAGGGAGCGACTGTGTAGTGCTGCCATTTTGTCGTCTATTGATGTTCCTCGAAGGATGCTTCTGAATTCCACTTGGCGGTGTGACAGTCTATGGGCATTGCGAATAATATGTCTCTGAGATTTCTCGCGTAGTCTGATGTGGGTAACGATACAAAATGACAGTGCTTTCTCACAGAGGTTGCATTTGTGAAATTTTTTCAGCCAACACTAGGAAATGAATAATGACATAGATAGAACCACAGGGGACAAAACAAGTGACAATGGGAGGCAAGATTAGATGAAGGCGCGCCATTCAATGATTTTATATGTTCTCTAAGGTGGGTGTGTGTGAATACATACAGTGGAACTTCGATTATACGTCCCCCGGTCCTGCAACGACCCGCGTTTTACGACGAATTGGCTTGGTCCCGGCAAAACCCCATAGAAATAATGTATTAAAAACCTCAATTGTACGAAGCAATTTTATGCCGGCCCCGCCTCGTACGACACTTCGCTGGACTGTCCGAGAAAAAAAAAAGACCTACGATGACGCGGGCTGGCACGCAAACACACTGCGGCCAGGCGAAAAAAGTCGGGAAACCGAGGAACCGAGTTCGTATCCGCGCTGCCACCACAGGGCCTCTTCAATTTTTCGACACACAGTCGGCCATAGCTAGCCAGAGCCAACGTTGGCTGGAGCCAGCCGGAGCGCATTCGTTTTGTCGCATTGCACTGCGCACTTCCTTGGGTGGTTTTGTAGTGACCGTTGTGAGCAGATAACATGGCAGATAATTTCGTTCTAAAAAGACAGGGCGTGCAAACACGGACACAAGAAAGAAGTCAGGACACCACAGTCGTTAGTCGGCGTTTGTGGTGTCCTGACTTCTTTCTTGTGTCCGTGTTTGCACGCCCTGTCTTTTTAGAATGAATACTTACCAACTAGCTCAGCTCTCTGTTATTCTAAGATAATTTCGAGCTCGCTTTCTAGTATGCGATAACTTTCACTAGATTTCGTGTCGTTATACCGGATGTGTTGAACGGCTATTGTTGAGCCAACGTTTGCGACAGCCGCGGGAACCGGAACTCGCCGCTGTCTAGCTACCAGAGGGCTGGGGCGTTTTAGCCGCTCGCGATTGGTCGAAGCTTGCAAATCGAATAGGCCTACTGCCGTGCTGCCATTCAGCCATTCCTTCACGTGTTTGCCTCATTGGTTGGTTGTGCTGCGCCGCAGCTGCTCTGTCCATGTGCAAAATTTTCTGTGTTCGGACATTGGTGTGTGAGGAAGCTTTCGAATTCTTGGTTGCGAGTGCTGCGTCTCGCAATGTCGCGGAACCGAAAACCGCTGACGCTCGGAGAAAAGCTTCGCATAATTGAGGAGGCGGAGAAGTGGAACGGAGCAACAAAGGCCAGCATTGCCCGCGACCTGAACATTCCCGAGTCGTCGCTGAAAACGATCCTCGCGAAGAAGGACAGTATCCTACTAAATGCGGCAAAGTTCGGCCTGAACAGGAAGGTCGCGAAAGATGGCAAATATGGTGCCATGGAGAAGGCCCTCGTTGAGTGGTTGCGTCAGGCCCGCAGTTCAGGAATTGCCGTGGATGGCGCAATTTTGAAGGAGAAGGCTGAGACAGTTGCATTGCGCTGCGGCATTGACGACTTTAAAGCCTCCAATGGCTGGTTGGATCGCTTTAGAAACGCAGTGGAGTTGTGTACAGCCGCTGCTGTGGAGAGAGCACGTCAGTCAGCTCCGACACTGTAGAAAAGTGGACTGCATTGCTGCCGGAATTGATACGGGAATACAAGCCGTCCGACGTGTTCAACGCGGACGAAACTGGATTATTTTATAATATGCAGCCAGAACAGACATTGGCATTCAAAGGAGAGAGCTGTCACGAGGGTAAGCGAAGCAAAGAGCGTCTTACCGTATTGCTTTGCGCTAATGAAGATGGCTCTGAAAAGCTTCCTGCCCTCGTGATCGGCAAGTTTGAGAAGCCGCGATGCTTCAAGAATTTGAAGAGGCTGCCGTGCCAGTACACGTTCAACCGGAAAGCCTGGATGACGGCTGCTATGTTTTCTACATATCTGCAGCAGCTGGACTCAGAAAGATTCTTCTGCTTGACAATGCGCCATGCCATCCATCAGATATGTCGCATTTGAGAAATGTGAAAGTTGTATTTCTGCCCCCCAATTGCACTAGCCAGCTGCAGCCACTTGACGCTGGCGTCATCAAGTGCAAGAAACAGAAATATCGGAAGTTTCTGGTGCAGCGTCGGCTGGCGGGCATGGAACGCAAGCAGTTGGATAAGAAGCTTTCTGTGCTTGATGCAATGCATTACATTGCTAGTGCATGGGACGCAGTCACGCCAGAAACCATCACCAACTCCTTCAGGCACTGCGGCTTTAATAGAAGTGGTGCTTGTTCTACCAGTGAAGGTGCAGTGCCTGTTGACGACGAACCAGAGTTCGGCAGCCTGGAGCTGCCTGGATCTTTCGTGGACTATGTTGGTGCCGACGACGACGTTGCAGAGTGCAGTGAAGTGTCGCTGGATGACATTATCGAAACTGTGCGTCCCGACACTGCGGGAACTTCCGACGAGGAAGAGATGGACAACGTTGCAGAGGCTAGCGCGTCCGTTCCGACTTACGCGGACGTGTTGTGCTCCGTCAACCACATTCGGCGGTTTGCTTGCGCACGCGACGAGATCGGCGACTTGCTGCCAGATGTTGCAGCTATCGAAAGAAAGCTGATGCGTCATGGCTGGGCAAACTCTCAGAAGAAAATCACAGTTTTTAAAAGGTGAGAAATAAAGGTTCGTTCACACCTCTGATAAAATGCGTGGTTGTCATTTTTTCAATGAATTTATTCTACGTTCCTCGGTGCAGCGTAGGTTTGTGCCGCGGACTTTCTTAGGCACTATGTGCCCACTGTTGTGGGGCAACAATGACCGTCACTGCCTATATTCTCGGTTTTTCGATTATACGACGCCCGGATTATACGACGATTTTGCGCGGTCCCCTGAATGACGGCTAATCGAATAATCGAAGTTCCACTGTACAACTCTCGTGCAGCACAGAGAAGTGAAGACATTAAAACGCGGAATTGCATTGTCCTGCTTATGTGCGGCATTATGTAAGAGTTGCTCACACATGCTGAACAATAGCTTCCGTGTGCGAAGTGATTGCCTCAAGGATCGCCCCTCCTCCCCTCACTAATGAAGAAACCAGAAATATGGCTGTTATACCACATATTCACAAGACGTTGCATAACCAAAAAATGTAGGGAAAAGGTATGCAGTGAGGGTGGTTTTTTTTCAGCAACTCAGAAGCTTGGGCGTATCTGCTCCATAGTGCACAGAAGGGCAAGTTTCTACAGGAGGCAATAGAAAATGTCGTAAAAAACGTGACTGCTTTTGTAAAATACTGTTTAGGAGTGGTTTAGGTGGTGACGAAACTAAGCAGCCACCAAGGTCATTTAGAGCCGCCGATGGTTGCACACTTTTTATAGCTGGCAGAGTAGGTGACGTTGCTGGCGATGGCACAGTCCTCCACCATTCAGGGCCAACCCTTGCGAAAATGGCAACAGGAAGGCGAACAACAGGAAGGACAACAGGAAAAACAACAGGAAGGGGAAGGTCAAAGTAATGAAGGAAAGGTTGGCTGCAAATATTGATGCAAAGGAAAGAAGCAGACACGTTCGGCGCAGCGAAGGCTTGAGGCCCACCACAGCGCGAAAGACAGAAGACCAGACCAGAGGGCAGCATGAGAAAACGTCCTTTGTGGCATGCAGTGGCATTGAGGGGGAGTGGGTGAAAACAATGCGCATCTCCGTGACGAAAGGCGCAATTAAGAGGTACCTTGTGGAGACAAGTGTCGCAGTGATCCCAGTCGAATGGCCGCAAGAGCTAAGTACCGAGCGAGAGCGAACACAAGAAGAGAATGGCTACTCTCTCCTCAGCTGAAAGAAATCGGCCGAAATGCCGAATAGGTTCCCCAAGCTGGGCCAGGCAGCGTTGCGGTGCACGGGGCAACAATCACCTGCAGTCGGGGACTGTAGTGATGGTGGAATACAAACACGTTTCAGCTGGTGTGTTGTTCCGCCGCACCATTTCAGCTTCCTCCGTCCTCCCGTTGGACCGTCAAAGCCTGGTTTTGATGTAGAGGTCGCCACAGCTTAGCCCTTTCGTTAGGCTGCCACCAGAGCTTGATGCCCGCTGCAGCTTGCGTGCCTATACAGTCAAATCCCGCTACAACGAAATTGACGGGACGCACGAAAAAATTCGTTATCGCGGAATTTCGTTGCAGCGAAATTTCATCTATAGACCACAAATGTTAGGAAGATCTGATAATCATGACTCGTCATTTGGCCCCGTCAAACGCATATGCATTGTCCTTTGCATTTAACTCTCGCTAACTCGGACGCACTTGGCCGCACACCGAGTGAATGTATTTTCTCGCGTATAACACGCACAAAATATACAGAAAATTTTGCGCTAAACTCGGGGTGCGGGTTATACGCGAATGTCGGTGCGCAAGTTGGCTTCACGGTAATGCAAGGAAGGCGGCTTTGCGTCAACACGCGAGTTATACACGTGGGTTATACACGAGCAAATACTATATGCAGGCTACCCTCGATGCGTGCCGAGCGCGTAGTGCCGTAAAGGAGCGTGCCAAAGTTCGCTAGAGGCTAACTGAAAACGAAGTGCCGAAGCTTCGCACTACCACAGTCATAAGCGAGCGAAGGGAAAGCTGAAACGCTTCGTGCCGTTTTACGACTTTATTGCCTTTAATCTTTCTTCCGGTGTATTAGCTGCGTACTTGAGCGTATTCGCTATCGATGATCGCGACGATAGCGACCGCGGTTTTCTGCGCAGCGGTTGCGGCAAACGGTGGTTCGTTTTCAATCCGTGCGCGCTGGCCGTGCGCGTGCCTTGAGAACTGCGTCGTTGCTATCTGTGATCGCGTCTACCGCAGTTTTGACCGCAGCATTGCTTTGAGCCTGTGCACGTACGTTGGATGCGCGCGTACTTTCGTGGTCGCTCATGATCGCGTCGACATGACCGCATTTGTGTTCACAGCGTTTGCGGCAGATGTAGTTACGTTTGGACTAGGTGCGCGCTGGCCGCGCGTGTGCCTTCAAAACGCCGTGGATGTCATTCACGATCGCAGGGCATGTGACGACGAGCCGTAGTTTTGTTTTCAGTGCTTCGTGAAAACAATGGCGGGAGTTCTTGAAGAACGATTCTTCCACGGCCCACACGCGCATCAAACCCGCCGGCAGCATCGTGGCGGATGGACGATCTGTCGCCGAGCATCTCAATGGCGAATAATTTACCGGGATGTGCGTGTGGTGGCAGAAAGCATGTCTCCAATGAAAACACGGGTCTTGTGATGCGGCCACACGGCTCTGGCAACGAGAAATGATAGAGTTTCTAGCGGAATTTCGCGGCAATCCTAGGCAAGCCCCATTTCCTTATGTGCTGGCACTCGCGAAAACTTCGTTCAAGCGGAAATACCCAGAAAAAGTATTCGTTGTGACGAGACATTTTTCGCATTGTTTTCTATGGGCGGCTGACGGGGAATCGAAAATTATTCGTTGTGGCGGAAATTTCGTTGTAGCGGTATTCGTTATAGCGGGATCCGACTGTATAGGTTCGGGCCCAATAAAGAGCACGTGCACTTCCGTCTGAGCAAGTAAGTGTCGGTCTCTGCGTGCCCATGCCCCTGCGCCACTAACCACGCGATAGAACCCCTTATCTGCTTTCTATCAGGTTTCTTTAATTAAGTGCCTGAATAAGTTTCTCAGGGCAAAATAAACCCTATTTTTCAATATTTATTATGCCTGTAATTTATGATAAATATTTGAAATATCGTTGATGAAAGCCTCAACAGCGACACTAAATTTAGTGCTCTGCTAAAATTTTTCAGCCAGGAAACTTTAAAAAGGGGCTCTCTGTCTTGCCTTAGGGTACCCATTCAGAATTCTTTCTTTTTAACGAATGAATGACGTTCCACTGTACATAGTAAAATGCAATGCAAAATGTTTTCAGCAACTGTTTTCCTTTTACTATACGCAGATGAAAGCACTTTCTTTGTTCCACTTTTGCTGTGCCAAAGTCGAACGTTGATATAAGTATGTTTTTATGGTACTTTCAAGAACTTTGATTGAAGACTCACCTCTTCTTCCCAGAGGTTGTCGCCTACTACACAATCAGATGGTGTGTCTTCTTTGGTGCTAACAACAATGGGCCCTGCTGTGCAGAGCCTCTTGGACAAGCTGGGTCCATCCTTGCTTGCACGCCGCTTGAGGCCACGGAACAAGCCTGCCGAAGGACAAGGCAGTAAGGGTGTGGACGCATGGCCAACAGCTGTGCCACATTCCAAATGACATTCCTGCAAGGAAAGAAAAGAAAGTGAACTACAGCTCGCCACTTGGAAAAGTCTCATTGAGTGAAAAGCAGACCTGCCAAGTACTGGGACATGAAATTAGGAAGACCCTGCAAAACCATTACCAGTGATGCGATTGGCTGAAGCCATTTCGGAGCAGGTTCTGTTGTACATAACCCGTACTTACTCGTACCCGTACATGGCTTTACCTGTGGTCGGAGCAGCCAAAAGCATGTTTTGGAGCAGGAAGAAAGACTGTTGGAGCAGCCAGAAGTGCATTTTAGAGCACAAAAACAGGCTTTTTGGAGCAGCCAAAAGCGTATTTCAGAACAGGGAAGAAGGCTTTTGGAGCCGCTAAAGGCTCATTGCCAAGTGGAAAAACTGAATTTGTGAGAACTGAAACAGCTGAATAAGGCGAAACTAAGTACCTTTCGATAGCATTCCCTGCCGTACAGCTCAGACTACATATAGCGTAACCGCTTATAGTGCAGGACTGGCTATAATGTGACCTTTTCTTACCTCCGTTTATCTTTAAATAGAACTCCATGTATATGCACACTGCTTATTGAGCAGCCCCCGATATGAAAGACCGGTTACAATGCGGCTCAGATAAGCGATGTAGCGACCATGCTTCTCAAAAGAGGTACACCGGCAGAGGAAAGAGAGCGACGGAGGTGTTACAAAGGAGGGGGGGACGGCGAGCAAACTAACGAGGACCGGAGCAGGAAAAAAAGGAAGAAGAAAAGAAGATGCGTCGAGGGCAGTACAAGGAAGGGTTGTCTAGGCGCTGGAGAAGTGTTCACTTCGGCCACTGTCCACACATTCTGCACAGAACGGGTGGCCGCATCCGTGTCACGTGCACGGTAACATGCGATAACATCCCCCACCTTGCAAAAGGCCTGGCGTCGATTGCTCAACAAGCAGAGAGGAGCATAACGAGCATGAAGGAATGCCAGGATATGGGGAGGGGGGCTGCGTCGCTTGAAGCACACGTGCTATCTTGACAGGCATCAGGAGACTGCTTGTAAACTTGCTGTGCTCTCAACGCTTACTTCGCATTTAGAGAACCGACCACACAAAAATCGCTTTGGTCCCTGGAGCAACCGTATTCCATTAAACCAGCGTATTGTTCAGTTAACAGAGATCAGATTCAAAAGAGTTAGCTTAGCTGCTAGCCTTCTTTGTGTAACATTAAATTTTGTTGCTATCGCATTCATCGCTTTGGCCCTAAGCGAAGCAGTGATCTTTTTTTTGTCCGGAAAATAATTACGTCATCGTAAAATGCAGATATCACGTGTGCAACCTCAATTCCACCATCAGTGAAGGTGGTCTTCTGCAAATGAAGGCTTTCACCTGTGCCTCCAGCAGGAGGACTTGAAAGCTTAGATTGTCACGGCTGTTATCTCAACTGTGAACCAAAACTTGGTTTCACATGTGCTGCCCTTTGTTCTTCTGCTCGTGAGTGCAATCTTTTGTGCCCAATCTCATGGTGTCTAGGGCAAGCTTCCCGAGATGACATGCCAAGTTGCAAACCTGCAGGCTAGGTCTAATGAGCACAAACCGCAAAACAGGTTTGGTGCCGCGTTGACGAAAAGCTTTGCAGCTTAAAGGGGTGGATGGGTCATTGTCAACGAAAACGAGGAGATGCATGAGCAACTCGAGTAGTGGTTCGTGCAGTTGCTGTAGAGGATGTGAGTGCCAAGTCGGCTATAGGCTGTAGTAGAAAAAGGGTGTGTTTGAAATAAACAGGGTCACTTCTGCTGGGGAATGGAGTGTGCATCTTGATTCCGCGGCATTCGGGCTTCAGCCTGCATCCTCGGCCACTCCAGCTTGAACCCACCCACCACATGGTGTCAGAAATGGGATGCCTGGTTCCTGCCATTCGACATGGCTGGCTAATAAGGACGCTCCAGTGGTTCCAGTTCCTGCCCTTGGTACCGCCAGTCTCCGGAGCCCAGCCCCGTTCTCCTTCGACGATGCCGGTGAGTGGCTTCCCTGGTTGAAGCAATTCGAGGACTACGCCTTCATCACCCGGTGGCTCACAAGCTACTTCGTGCACCCCGTAATTGAGGTGTACGAGAGCTCTTGGTTCCACAAGCGGACGCAACAGCCAGGCGAAACTTGTCGACAGTTTCTTCACGGCCCTTCGGAACATGCTCGGCAAGTGCAGCAAATCAGAAGTCTGAACATGCTACGCAACTATGCGTCACCAGCCTTTGAAGAGCGCCTTGTTTGCGGCCATTTCGTCGTGGGTTTGTCGTCCGAGAGACGATTCTCGTCTCTCGGGGTGCGGCACAGTGTGTCTGAGAGACGATTCTCGTCTCTCAGACACACTGTGCCGCACCCCGAGCCTCTCCCTGGACAACGCACTTGTGCAAGCCCATCAGCACGAAGACGCCGAGTGCGGGAAGCAACACCTCTCCCTCAACGCTGAGCAAGTGCCGACGGCTCAGCGTTGAGGTCAGAGTCTCGTGACCACTTCTGCGGTCACTAGACTCACCGACGGTCCGACTGCCCAGCTGCTAAAGCGGTCTTTAACCACTGCAAGATAAGAAGTGAGGCCACATTGCGTTGGCATGTTGCTCAAAGAGGCACCTCGGATCCGTGGAGCTCCACTCCGTCATGGAGGTGGCTCAGAACGGGCAGTACGTTGAAGTTCGGGTCAACAGACGCCCTCTAGTATTCAAGGTGGTCTCTGGCGCCGACGTTTCGGTGGTTCCGCGCACGTTTCCTGGCTGCCCAGTCATCCTCAATAAGCTGCGTGGCGAGGAACTGTTTGGACCCGGGAAACAGTCCCTGAAGCTTCTCGGCACTTTCTCTACTGCGCTGTCTTGGAGATGCCGGCAAGTCAATGAGCCCCTCTACATCGTAACGGGACAAGAGCTACCCCTTCTACGCTATCCCGCCATTGTTGCCCTTGGTGTCATCAAGTTTGTCAGCGCCATCACACCAGCTCTGCCGGACACGCCACCTCGGGAAGTCCCTCCAGCCCTTTTCGTCGGCATGGGCATGTTTCAGGAAGAGTACACGATCCGTATCAAGCCTGATGCAGTACCGTATTCCTTCAGCACAGCCCAGCATATCCCGATAGCCCTACGAGACGTAGTCAAGAAGGAGCTTGACAAGATGGAGCAAGAGGGCGTGATCTGGCGCGTTGACAAAACGACAGTACTGGTGCGCAGGCCTTGTTGTTGACCCGAAGCGGGGGGTTTCTGCCTTTGCGTAGATTTGATTGAACACAACCAAGTCGTTCTGCGTGAACACCACGTACTCCTAATCGTCAACCAAACCCTCGGACTGCTCGGCAATCCCCGCGTTTTTTCGAAGTTGGGCGCAACTTCAGGCTTCCGGCAAGCATGCTTGGCCTACGACTCCCAGATGCATACGACCTTCATCACTCCGTTTGGCAGATACTGCCATTGCTGCCTCACATTCGGCATTATATCGGCCCCAGAATACTTCCAGCGTCAGGTGTCGCGCCTGCTGAAAAGGTTGGGCGGTGTAGTTAACCTCATGGACGACATCCTTGTGTTTGGCCGCACCGCAGAAGAGCACGACCAACGCCTCCAAGCAGTTCTCGGTCGCCCCCAACAAGCAGAGGTCACCCTCAACGCCGCGCCCTCTAAGGCCAAGTGCAGTTTCGGCGTGTCCAGTGTACGATTCCTTGGCGGCAGCAGCGGTGCCAATGGCATCACTCCTAATACAGACAAGGTGGCAGCCATTCAGCGCATGCCAGCTCCTCAGGACGTTCATGGTGTCCAACGTTTTCTTGGTATGCTCAACAATGCGGGTTGCTTCCTTCCGGGTCTCTCTCAGACGACCGCGCCGATCCGAAGTCTCCTAAACAAGACTGCAGCCTGAACATGGGGACCAGCGCAAGATTCAGCATTTGACAAGCTCAAGACCATGCTGTCCTTGCACATCTGCCTTGCAAGGCACAACCCTGCACTCCTGCCAACAGTCTCCGCAGATGCCAGTTCTTTTGGACTGGGTGCACTGCTTCTTCAAGACCAGCCATCAAGGGATCGCCGACCAGTTGCATATGCCTCTCGTGCACTGACAGAAGCAGAACGAAGGTACAGCCAGATCGAAAAAAAGGCACTGGCTGCCACCTGGACCATTAACCGGTTCGACGAGCTTCTTTGGGGCGTTCGTTTCATACTGGAGACCGATCATAAGCTGTTTGGTCAAGCTCCTTGGAACCATGGACCTCGACCTTGTGCCACCTCAGATCCAGCGCTTTTGCATCCGCCTCCTCAAGTACCAGTTCGACGTCAAGCCTGGGAAATAGTTAGTTACCGCAGATGCACCCTCACGGGAACCGGTCGCCCAGTTGCCAATGGCTCCAGCTGTCGACAAGGCAGAGCTGTACGTCCAAGTAGCGCTTCGCACTATCCCTTCCACATTGACTGCCGTGCTGACCAGGCTGCTGATCAGGAGTGTGTTGAGGCTCAGGTCATACTGCGAGCAAGGGTGGCCTCAGAAGGGGAGTCTGCTGGTCAGCATGGCTCAGTTTTAGGCTCATCGCGCTGAACTCACTATCAGTGACAGCCTTCTCCTCTTCAGGCGACGCCTACTGGTGCCCGCTTCTTTGCGAAAGCATGTCCTGTCCCTCATCCACAATGGACACCTCGAAGTGAACCGTTGCCGCGCCATCGTCAGGGGGGCTGTGTAGTGGCTGACCATGGGGAGCCAGATAAAGACCATGGTGGAGAACAGTCCCAACTACGTGTCCTCCCAGAGCTACGGCTTCTCCCACTACACCAGCAGTCCCAGGTACTCACAGTCCAATGGCGAAGTTGAGCGGATGGTGCTGACTGTCAAGAAGTCTCCAGACTACAGCAAAAGGGAGAGTTGGGCTAGTTGGTTCGGGTTCATTTCGGAACAGCACGAAAGACGAAAGACACAGAAGAAGACTTAACAACACGAGCGCTGACCAACAACTGAGTGCTTTATTCAAGCAAAACAGAAAAAGAAAGCAGAAAAATAACAAAACATGCGTGCGCAACCTATGCACATGACTAAGACTACAGGCTTGCATCATCACTAGGTATTGTTCAAGTAAGACAACTCGCATTCGAGCAACGCAATAGACAGTGTACTAACACACGTGTCACCATTTTTGCAGATAGAGAATGCTTCAGATACCGTAAAAACCGGAATATAGGTCGGACCGGAATACAGGACGAACCCCCCACTTCTAACTACTGGAAATTGAAAAAAGAAAAACAGAAGTAGTACATGGAACGGCCAAAATATAAAAAGGCGCCTTTACCATGAAACAAATGCAGTTTCAAATGGTGCACAGTGAAAATGCCATTTATTTACACTTGTGTTTACATGTAAGTTCCACATGGCAGAAAGCCAAAAGATGGGCTCGGGGCATTATCCTCGTAAAACGTTACAACCGTCTTGACAGCATTAATTTGGATGCCCTTTGAGGTCCCCGGTAGCAATCACGACGTGAGCACGGCTCCAGGTTAAGCTGTGCAACCTCAGTCCAGCTCTAGATACGCTGTGGTCTGGCACCGAAACAAAGTTCTCTTCTGATCGCTGCATATCGTGATGTGATTCCTCAGCGTTCGCCAGTAGTGAATGCTTCCGTGGTGCACTCGATCTGCCCGCTGATCACAGCCATACATACCGCTGTAACCAGAGCTGCAAGCATCACAGGAAGCAACAAAGAAACAGTATCCGGCGAGATTGGAGCAGCGAGAACACCCGTGCAAAGATAAACGTTCAGTTACTATTCAACACGGAAATTTGGGCTAGTTGGTGGGTGTGGAACTTGTACATCTCAGCAAGCGTAGCAGAACAAACACAAGAGAAAGAGACACGTAGAGAGGACGGGCGCTAGACATCAACTGAAAGTTTACTAACACAAAAACGATGAAATTGTACAGACATGCGCAAAACCTTCAAAAAGGTGCAGACGGCACTACTAACACTGATATCTGCAATGTCACGTCAGATACGCTCTTTTGCATGCGACGCCAGTGACGGCGAACTTACGGGTGCTAGACATCAGTTGATGTCTAGCGCCTGTCCTGTCTACGTGCCTCTTTCTCTTGTGTTTGTGCTGCTGTGCCTGCTAAGATGCACAAGTTTCAGTTACTGCTTGCGACTCACGGCTCCCGCTCACGTTCATGTGCGCTAGCATCCCAACACACCTTTCACACACTTCAGACCAGATTTCTTCGTGCCTTCCTACGGTGAACTGTCATTGGCCACCGGTCGAAAGCAAAAAAAAAAGCACCTCGGAGCCCAAATAGATTCACAAAACAACAATAAAAGCGCAAAATGAGATCGCCTACAGCACAAGTAGCACAAAGCTGGTAGTAAACAAGGCCACGCCGATGATTGCGATAGCGATGGAGGCGGTTGACTTTAGTTGCCCATAGTGGCCAGACTTGCAAAGTTTTTCTGGCAACGACCGATATGTAAGACAGGGGTCGTCTTTTTAGGGCTATTTTTTGAAAAAACAATTCGATCTATACAATATAACCTCATTACAACAGACCTTCATAGTGAAGAGGATTTTGGTCTGTTGTAAAGGGAGTATGTAATATCCAAGTACTGTTACAACAGACTTTTATGTAAACGCTGAATGGGTATGCTATAACCGGATAGAATCATGAGTCACAAACATGGTCTTATTTTTAACAGGGGACCAAAAAAAAAACTGCGGTTTTTAAAAAATCAAATATTCAGTTTCTGTAGCCCATTTTCTATCTGATTCCAAAATATCTTCACTGAAAACTACGTAGAAGTGCTATAAAATTTTTTTTTGCGTCTGCCGACTTGGCGAAAATTGCAGAAATAGCAAAAAAAGAAAACAACAAAACGGCGTTTTTTAAATTTATAGCTCGGCAACGGCGTAACCGGGCACCACCATTTTGGGCTCGTCGTAAAGAGCATTTCTACGTGTTCAAGTTCTCCATTTCAGCTAGCTCCTCCATTCAGTAACAAGTGTACAAAAAGCACATGTTTGAAGTTCAATTCAAGGCCTCAGATTGGCTGCTTCTGCCGTGATGCGCGCTTCGGGATCATCGTCTGCTACTTGTGCGTCGCGAGGTTGTGGCTGTCGAAAATTGCACTACTTAGTGACGCGTTCGCACTCGTTCTGTGTTCACGGGTCGACGATAATTTAGAACGCTTTAGTTTGGCAGCTGCAAGCGGAAGCTCAATCGTCAGATTACAATAGCGCGCCGCACTCGTCGCAAACATCGCATACGTGCATAGAACATCGCAGACATCTTCTTATCAGCACTTCGGAGCTTATGATGAAGGCCACCGCGGGACAACTCTTCGTACTCGCAATCGAGCATCACGTAGTTTGAAACATCGGGCACCGCGGCCACGCACATCGCAACTGAGCTTTCTACTCGATGTCGTGGCTAGGCTTAACTCCGCTCACGGTGCCGATATACGAGACAAATCCGAACTTTGTGGGCAAGAACATTGCGCTAGCAGACACGCAAAAGCGAAGAAGCCGCAATGTCCTTCATCGCAAGCAATGAATCGCATCGCCCGCTGGCACCTCAGAACAGTGGATGGGCATTTTGCGCATCGGCAGCGGACCCAGCGACCCCCCCCCCCCCTCAGCTCTCAGCTCGCTGAGAGCTGAGAGCTGAGGGGGGGGGGGTCGCTCCCCTCGGAGAAGCGGTGGCAACGGCTAGCAATTTCGCGCGTCAGCGCCCTGTAACGCAACACTAAGCACGCTGCGCGCCGATTTTTTGTCGCTACAGCAAGGCATAGCTGATCATTGACAGACCGGAGATCGGCGGCGGCCTTCATTCTTAAATCGGTACGTCGATATCCGCGGCGCGCTGTTTCCGTTCCGAAAGTATGCTCAGCGACGTTTGAAGTCGGAAGTTATTGAATTTGGTATGTCCGTGGTAGAAAAGTCTGCTCTAAACGAGTCCTGACCACCTTGTTGGCCTGACATTTTAGTCAATTATATCCGAATGTCCGTTGTACCAGAATCCGTTGTAAACGAAGCTCAATCAATGGAACATATACGGAGGTCGGCATAACGCCGCAAATTGGTATGTAATATCTGAATGTCTGTTGTAAACAGATCCGTTGTAACGAGGTTATACTGTATTCCGGTTTTTGCGTATCTCCCTTATGTGAGAATCATTGTGCCCAACAACGGTGGTCGTGTGGCAGAACTCCGGGGAGCACCCATAAGCAGCACAGTGGGCAGACAAATGGGAGTACGGTGTACCCTCTAAAGAGCTACGGTGCTCAAGCTGGCGGATGTTGAGGCAACGCCCCGTTTGCCCCACATAAACCTTACCGCATGACAACGGAACGGAATATACAATATTGCTTCGACAAGGAACAAATTGCATGAGGTGCCTGAATGTGCAAATTCTGCTGGACGACACATTCACACCTGGGGACAACTTATCAATTCTGGCACACAGGCTGTTCAGCTTATTTTTGGCGGAAAAGTAGACATAATATTGAATCAGCAATTTTTTTTTATACGGGGAGAGATACCATGAATATACGGAATCACCGCTATCCTCTTACCCTTTCCTAATTTGCCACTGCGCGTTTCTGCTTGAACATTTTTAACTTTGTTCAAAACTTTTAGTGATGTGGAAACAGTGACGTCAAGGGGGAAACCTGCATGTTTTAGACGTTGAACTTAAGATAGAAGGCTAGAGGACATTTTGTGGACACAAGAGTGCGTTAGGGCAGAAAGAATGGCATTAACAGCGATGCCAGATTTTACAATTTAAAATGACTGGAGGAATAGCTGAGCAAGGGCTTCTTAGACCTAGGGGAAACTCCCAGCAAACGGGGTCCTCATTAAACATGAGACAAATCCAAGAACTGAATTGTCTCTTCCACAGGACCTTCACATGTAAAAGTCAGGCCTTGACCTCCTTCTTTGAAGCAATTCACTATATTGATCATGTGGTGTGTGAAAGTTCTTTTTACACTACCAAATAATCATCTACATAGCAAAAAATCCTCACCGCCATTCCCTCCAGATCGTCAGTCAAAACATTCGTCAATGCTACTGAGAAAAACATCACATAGTACCAGGGCTACCCGGGACCCTATGCAAATACCCGATCGCTGTACATACACTTTATCATTCCATCCAACCAAGGTCGAGGACAAATAAAACCTGAGCAGCTCTAGAAAGCTTTCAGTGCCAATACCACAACTGTTGATGAATGTGCATTCATCGTTCTGGTCTTTGGTGCAAGCCTTCACACACGTCATCAACTGTGCACGGGGAATAGAATAAAATAAATCAACAACATCGATGCTAAAGGCCATACATTTTTAGGCTCTTCTGTGCTTAAATATTTCATTACTTTGTGCGAACCATTAATGAAAAAAGGGTCATTAATAGAGAGCTGAGATGCTTTTGAAGAAATCCAGACACTTCATACTACAGCTCAGACCACTTACAACGTAACCACTTGCAGTGCAGTACCGGCTATAATGCGGTTTTTTCTGACTCCCGTTTACCCTCACATAGAACACCATGTATACGCATACCACTTATTGTGCAGTCCCCCGAGATGAAAGACCGGTTATAATGCGGCTGCCGGAATGTTCTCAGAGATTTGAGGGAGCGAGCGTGCTTCTCAGCGGAGATGCGCCGGCGAGGAAGAGAGCGGTGACGGCGTTACGAAAGAGGAGGGGACGCGGAACAAACGAACGAGGAGCGGGGGGAGAAAAAAAAGGGATGGCAATGGGAGGCAGCAGCCCGGCGCGGGTGTGTGGTGTGAGGAGGGGGAGCGGTTGCATGGCCGACGCAGAAGCCTTTGCCCCCTTTTCCATGCGTGCTCCGCTACGTACGGGCGCCCGCGTCTGCATCAAGGGCGCGTTACCGCTGTTTGTCTTCGTCGGGAAAATAGTTGCTTCGTCGTAGAGCGCAGATATCGCGCGTGCAACCTCGATTCCCCCGCGAGTAACAATGCTTTGAGACGCGATTGAGCTTTCGCGTTTGTCACCAACAGGCGGACTTACAAGCTTGAAAGACTTTTTCAGGATAGTGGCAGCGGCTGTGCTCCCGACCGCGAACCAAAACTTCGTTTCATGCGTGATGCCCTCGGCTCGCAAGTGCGATCTCTTCTACGCCCGATCTCCGTGTTGTCTAGGGCAAGCTTCTCGCGACGGCATGCCAAGTTACAACGCGCACGCGAGGTCTAACAGGCGCTAGCTGCCATATCGGTGGCCGCGGACCACAGAAGTCGCGGTTTGGTGCCGAGTCAATGAAACATTTTGCATTTAGAAGCGGTGACTTACATCTTTAACGAAAACGCGGGCGTGTGTGTAAAACACTCGAGTGGTGGTTTGTGGTCACCACCGTTTTTGACATTGCGCATGCGCAGTATGTTACCGCGGCAACTTCCCGTGGCGGCGCATTTTTTCCGCGTTCGTTATGTCGGCACCGCAGGTCCGCGGACACTAACCGTTCAACATTTTCAAATGTAAGCAGATGCAAACTTACGTCCCAGTCGCATGCCTCGATAGTTGTAATCGCGCGCCTGCCTGTTGGTCATGTTTTGCACACGTGCAACCTTTCAAAAATGTTGATTTGGTTATAGTGCAGTACCGCTTACAGTGCGGATATTCGCGACTACGGTGACTTACGTTATAAGCGGTCTACGCTGTACCAGGTGTGACGTTCTGTAACAATAACCCGAAATGGTACATCAGTCTTGTGCGTTTTAGCCATGAAAAGGGGCCTTAAAAGGATTTCATTAGTCTTTACAACTGTACTGTTGAGACGGTCCAAATTTAAGTCCTTCATGAGTGCAATGGCTTGCTTCTTGACCTGCACGGGCTTGAGCCTTGAAGCAACGAAATTTTTGCTTATTGCACTACATGCTTTCTTTACTTGAACTTACTTGAACAATACCTAATGATGATGCAAGCCTGTAGTTTTTTGTCGTGTGCATAGGTTTCACGCGCATGTTTTGCTATTTTTCTTCTCTTTCTTTTCCTGTTTTGCTTGAATAAAGCACTCAGTTGTCAGTCAGCACTCGTGTTGTTAAGTCTTCTTCTGTGCCTTTCGTCTTTTGAGCTGTTCCGAAATCTCTCTAGACTTTTGGCCCTCTTGTTGTACCGTAACGCACTTGGCATGACCGGGCACAGCCCCGATCAGCTGCTCATGGGGTGCAGCCTGAGGACTCACTTTCCGGTCCCAACAGCCACGTTTCTTCCAGGATCCCCTCACACTGCCGACTTTTCCACAGGCGCGACACTGCCCAACGACGTCACCAGTGTCAAGATTTTGACCGTCGGCATGCTGCGCTGGATTTGCGTCCCCTAGGGGAAGGGGAGAGAGTCTGGATTCGTGACACAGATTGTGCTGACACAGTTCTGTGTGCAGCACAGCGTCCACGCTCCTATGTGGCCCAGATAGATGCAGGTGCTCTCGTCCGCAACTCGAGGCATCTGGTACCGCAGCAGTCTCAGTCATCAGGTGGCCTTGACCTCGGCAGCGCCAGTCCACTGCCACAAGGATCCCAAAGCCCCGCCACAGACTCCAACTCACCCAGTGCTTGTGTGCAGCCTTCCAACTCCCAGGGCAGTTACTCCTCTACCAGCTGCATCGCCATCGATTGCCCCCGGCTACGCAGACCATACTGCGTCGGTTGTGCATACCCGGTCTAGACGTTGTGTTATGCCACCGGTGCGGCTGAACTTGTAGAGCATGCCATAACACATTGGTCATTAGGTTACATACCTGAGATCGAGGTGTTGCTTTTTTTTATTTTCCCAAAAGGGGGGATGTAGAGGGTGTGAGTGCCAAGTCAGCTATGAGGTGCCGTCTATGCTGTAGTAGAAAAAGGGTGTGTTTGAAATAAACAGAGTCACTTTTGCTGGGGTAATGGAGCGTGGATATTGATTCCGCGGCCCTTGGGCTTCAGCCTGCATCCTCAGCCACCTCAGCTCGAACCCACCCACAACAGTTGCCCCTGCTTTCTAAGAACAAAGGTAGTCCGACCAGCACTGCGAAAGCGTGACCGTTTTCCTTAATCTACGTGAGGTTAGAGCCACTGTAGTGTGGTGTGTACACGTGAGGATAGAAGGCTAGATGTCACTAGCAATTGTAAGGCACATGTTAGGGCGTTTCAACATCGAAAGATTAGTTTCGTTTCCGAAACATGAAAACACTGCGCTGGGCGCAGAATAGTAAAAATGTAGCAGGATGTAGCAGGATTGGTCTTTTGGAGCAGGTTGGCACAATTGGCGCAGCTATCACATCACTGCATTGCGAAGGGGGCAAGCATGTGGCACACAAGGCAGCGCTGTGGTCTTATAGAGATTACAGTTCGGAGTGGACTTAGTGCCACCCATTTAAAGCATATTCTACACCACGTTTGGGTTAGCCTACGTGGCAAAACCCACTGCAAATTTTGGGGAAAAAGAACTGCTAAAAAATGCCATGAGGTTATGTTTTTGCATGCTTCCCAGGAAATTTCCTTGTCACTCATACAAGCGTGCGAACTGGAATGAATCCATGCATTGTAGGGGGACCCAGAAGACTTGGCAGGTCTGGAAAAGCCACTTACCGATGTAGTGTTGCACTCCAGCTTGGCATCTGGTTGAGGCACAGTCCCATGTGGCATCGTCCCCAGTCTGCAGCTCTGCTCTTCCACTGCTGCAGTTGAGGCTGAGATCCTCGGCAGAGAAGAGATCGGAGGTGTCCAGACCAATACGCTCGGCCATCTCGAGGCCCAAACGCCGATTAAGCAGCCGCCGCTGCTGCAGCAGCACTTCCTTGGACTGTGAGCCACCTATTGAGTGGAACACACATGACGAACTTGTAGTGCCAAACACAATGCTTATGTGCAACATCTATGCAACATTTCAGAATTTGGAAGAAGCCACAGGTCTTCTCATTTCTGCAATCTTTTTTGTCGCAATTTCCATGGAAAGAACAAAGGTGTTGAGCTAGGGTAGATATTGGAAGATGGTCATGAGGACGTGGTGGAAACAAAGGGACGTACATTAACGTAACAGACGTTTCACAGAACGCATTACTGTTTCTGAATGTGAGGCTCCATCTGCAGATGATTAGGATTCCTGGCTAGTAGTCACACCTTTCCTATAGTGGCATGGAGCCTTGTTTCACTGAAATGAAGACAGGCTTTTATACTGCCACGCGCACTTAGCTTATTTTTGTGTGTGATTGGGCTTCAGCTGCAAAAAACTGTCAACACTGCTTGACGCAGTCTTCGCAACTGTTGCAGATTGTCCTATTGAGATTACATGAAAAACGCGAATGGTCAAGTTTATCCGCTGGCTAACGCGAGCACAAGTAATAACGCTGGAAGGTTCAATCACTCATACATACAAAAGCCAACGACAGTGATCGCCATTATCAGTGTACAGAGTGCACTGCTCAAATCATCAGAAAAGAGTGCAGGCAAATGGGACAAGACACACAAGACTCAGCAATGGCTAACAACATGACAATGATTGGAGCAGCCTTGGGAGCAGCTAGAAGTATGTTTTACAGCAAGAAACATCCTTTTGGAGTACTCATGTGCGTGTCAAGAAATGTACCTACAATTCAAATGTTTGAGAACTTCAAAAGTCAATTAATCACAATTAAAAGATCCCACAGTGCTGGGCGAAACTCAATACACGACAAAAACAACTAGATAAACCGCAAGAGGCTCCATATTGCCACGCATGTTAATAAACTTTTTGATGTGTTCAGGTTTCAGTCACAAAAACTGTTAGCAACACTTGGCGCAGAATATGCTGCAATGCTTGGGAAGCAAGCAATTGTTTAAGATCATTCTGTTAAGATTGCATGCAGGACGAAAATAGTCAAGTTTATTTGAAGGCTTACGCAAGCACCAGCGATAACGCTGGAAAGTTTGATGACTGCTTTATAAAGACACTCCGCTGATTATCAATCGCCGACGCTCTGTTCACCACGATCAGTGTACAGCATGTATTGCTTGTAGTTTGACCGTTAGTTTCCCAGGCACAAGTTCAACAAAATAAAGAGTTTCACCATGAACACGCCAACTGCTACCTTCATCATCAAGACCACTATAATATTTCAACGAGACAGCATTCATCAAGAATGGAAAAAATGACTAGAACCACAAACTGCACAAGACGGCATGGAATTTAATAAGTAACACACCTTCCCTTTACTTCAGAACACGCATTTGATAACAGCATGATATTAATAATCCCAATAGCTGTAGCAGCAGTTCTTATAAGTGATACAACTCACATCCTGAAAGAACTATTCAACAGGCTGCCTCTGGTGACCAGTTTGCCTTTTTCTTAGGTGAAGCAAAGCTAGGTATTGGGATAGTTGGTTTTGCATGATTAAAAAACTGCGCTACAGTTACCGAGACTAGAGAAGTTAGGGAGGACACATGTTAGGAAGTAGTTGCGCGACAGGTTGCGCTTGTCATGCATGCTTCGTAACAAGTGTCCCCCCTAACTTCTTTAGCTCTTGTAACTGTAGTGAAGCTTTTAATCGTTCTCAGCAGAAGCCAGACCTGTCAACACTAAATTAAGCCTGTATTTGCCTCGTGCTAAAAGTGAGTGACCACTTTCGATATTGCCAAAGTCCTCTGACTTTACTCTGCGGTCAATAAGGAGTTCGACATTGATTACCCCCCCCCCCCTTTCTTTTTTTTGCTCTCTCCACTTTAATTTGCAGCCTTTTCAGTGTCATCGTTTTTAGGTGCTCCAACTAAATCGGAATGTCTCCACTTAGCTGCGAGCTCTTCTGCAGAAACACGCACTTGGTACTGTAGAGGTAGCCACAGGTCAGCCCTTTATTTAGGCTGCCACCGAAGCGTGGCAGCCCTTGTAACTTGTGTGCCTATATATGTTCGGGCCCAATAAAGAGCGGGTATGTGATAAGATTAGTTTGCCGTTCCGGCGCCCGGGGGCGTAGATGTTGCAAGGAAATAAATACGGCGCACATGACCAGCCAGTCATGTGTGTAACCCGCCAACGTACGTGTGTGTGATTCGGTCCGGTGACCGGCATGGCTCAGGACTACCCGGTTATGACAAGTGGCGACGAGGTCGACTGACGAACCGGACGGGCACAGCACAACCACACATCGTCATGCCTGTCGTCGGGAAGCTGGATTCGTTTGACCCGAGTACATCGGAGTGGGTGGAATACCGTGAGCGGGCCGAGCTGTACTTCATCGCGA
Organism: Rhipicephalus sanguineus; assembly: GCF_013339695.2. Classification (NCBI taxonomy): domain Eukaryota; kingdom Metazoa; phylum Arthropoda; class Arachnida; order Ixodida; family Ixodidae; genus Rhipicephalus; species Rhipicephalus sanguineus. The sequence goes on along the minus strand of NC_051182.1, from coordinate 16,138,684 downwards.
ACGACATCCCGAGCGACAAGCAGACAGCTGTTTTTTTTGACATGCTGTGGTCCAGAGACTTATTCTCTGCTACGAGGCCTCCTAGCACCAAGCAGGCCTGCCCAAGCAGGACTGACCGAAATTTTTACCACACTTGGCAAGCACTACGCCCCTTGCGTATCAGAAGTAGTGGCAAGTTTCAAGTTTTTCTCGAGGCATCGAAAAGGGGGGGAGACCGTAAGTGACTACATTGCCTCGTTGAAGAAGTTAGCCGAAGACTGCAATTTCGCAACATTTCGAGAGCGCATGTTGCGCGACCAGATAGTCAGCGGAATCAATGACGTAACCATGCAAACACGGCTGCTGGAAAAGACATGTTTAACCTTCGAAACTGCGAAGGACACCGTCATAGCTATGGAAGCTGCGCGTAAAGATTCACGCGCATTGAGCAGTCAGCAAGCACAGCTACTATCTGACGAAGCTCCGGAGCAAGCGAACGTTGTCGCCTCGGGGAAAAATGATAGCTGTTGCTTTCGTTGCGGGGGAGGTCATTCTACGCGTTGGTGTAGGCACGGCAACACGACCTGTCACAACTGCCGTCAAAAAGGGCACCTTGCAAGAGTTTGCAGAGTTCAGCCCGGGGAGTAGAAATTTCGACCGGAGCCAGTCTAGTCGCAGCCGCTCTAGTCGAGTGAACAACCTGGGCGACCTGCCTGTCTCTGCTGAAGAGCCCGAAGTTTTCGACTTGTGGACGCTTCACACAGCTAGCTCGGAGACAATGCGCATAGTGGTTGAAGTTAACGGCGTAACGCTCGATATGGAGTTGGACACCGGCGCAAGTGTGTCGACCATTGATGAGGGCAAGTTCGCCGAGCTTTTTCCGTCGGTGCCGTTGGAGCCATCGAGTGTGCAGCTGAGAAGTTTTTTCGGCGACATGAAACGCGCCCAGGGAAAGCTGGAAGTGATGGTCAAACTTGGCGACAAGGAGCGCCAGCTACCACTGTTTGTCGTGAAAGGGGCGTGTCCTACGCTGTTTGGACGAAGCTGGATGAAGGCCTTCAAGCTAGGCATCGCTCAGACGGAGGGAGTCAACGTCGTGAAGTCTACGGAAGACCTGGTAAGCCAATATCACGAAGTTTTTTTGCAGCAGCTTGGCACGTTTCACGGCGTTGCAGCTTCTATATCCGTACAAAAGGGCGCGAACCCACGTTTTGTCAAGGTATGTCCGATACCATTTGCTTTGCGTGATCGGGTTTTTGAAGCACTACAGAGGATGGAACGGGAAGGCGTTATCAAACCAGTGAAAACTTCTCAGTGGGCCGCGCCCATCGTTCCTGTATTGAAGCGCGACGGCCGGGTTTGGGTCTGCGGCGATTTTAAGACTACCATAAACCCGGTGACAGTCGTCGAGTCCTACCCTATTCCTAGGATTGAGGAACTTTTTGCGCGGCTTACAGGGGGCAAGAAGTTCACAAAGCTTGACTTGCAAGACCAGCAGGTCCCACTCGATGAGGAGTGCCAAGAGCTAGTCACCATTAACACTCCGAGGGGGTTATACCGATTCACAAGGCTGCCGTTCGGGGTTTCATCAGCTCCGGCTATATTTCAGCGAGAGATGGAAAATCTTTTGCACGACCATGACCATGTCGTAGTGTACTTTGACGATATTCTGGTCACAGGAACCAGTGACAAAGCGCATTGGGAGAATTTGGGTCGAGCGTTGGATCGCCTGAAAACCGCGGGACTGCGACTGAAGTTATCCAAATGCGAATTCTTGAAACCAGAAGTCCAGTACTTGGGCCATATCATTATTGCGGCTGGGCTGCGTCCAAACCCGGCTAAGACTGAAGCAGTGCTGGAAGCCCCCGCACCCCGAGCGGTCAAGGAACTTCAGAGTTACCTCGGGTCGGTTAATTTTTACAGAAGGTTCTTGTCAAACCTTTCTGCCGTGTTACAGCCGCTCAATAGTTTGTTGGCGTCGGGAACACCATGACGCTGGGAAACTGATGAAGAGCAGGCATTTCGGAGAAGCAAGGAGCTATTGGCCTCTGCTGCTATATTGGCACACTTTGACCCAGGAAAGCCAACTGTGCTTGTCACTGATGCCTCTCCCTTCGGTATTGGAGCAGTACTGGCGCAGCGAGAGTCATCTGGAGAAGAGCGCCCCATTGGTTTTGCTTCCCGCAGCCTGGCAACCGCGGAGAAAAACTACAGCCAATTAGATAAGGAGGCATTGAGCCTTGTATTTGGCGTTACAAAGTTCAGGCAGTACTTAAGGGGCCGGCATTTCGAGGCCGCCACAGATCACAAACCGCTGCTCGGCCTGCTCGCAGCAGACAAACCAGTTCCCGAATCCTGCTCTCCGAGAGTGCTAAGGTGGGCCTTGCTGCTGTCGGGGTACAGTTACGACCTGAAGTATAGGCCGGGTTCACAAATTGCACATGCCGATGGGTTAAGCCGGCTACCTCTGCCAACTGCCGAATTTGTTGTTGACTGCCCTGCCGAAGTGTTAATGGTGGAAGGAGCATACTCAGGGGTACTGTCGTCACATGCTGTTGCGGCAGCTACCTCCAGAGACCCGGTGCTGTTGCAAGTAAGAGCAGCGTTGTGGTCAGGTTGCCAGATAAACCTAGGGTCAGAGGGAAGACCCTACGAGACGCGCTTTGATGAGATGAGTGTGCAAGGGAATTGTCTATTGTGGGGCAATAGAGTCACTGTTCCAAAATCTTTACAAAGTCCTCCAGTTGCTGCATGAGAGTCATCCAGGACTGTCCAAAATGAAGGCAGTTGCGCGTAGCCATGTGTGGTGGCCTAGCTTGGATAACGACAGAGCGATAACCATTCAAAGGTGCCATATGTGCCAGGAGCATCAAAGAGTGTCACGACCAGTGCCTGTCATGCCCTGGCCGTTCCCCGAGAAACCGTGGTCACGGCTGCATGTGGACTATGCCGGTCCTTACAGGAACACCTATTTTTTTATCGCAGTCGATGCGTTTTCAAAGTGGACTGAAGTGTTCCCGGTCTCCACACCCTCGGCTGAAGCAACTATTTCCTGCATGCGAATTATGTTCGCAAACCAAGGCCTTCCAGATGTGGTCGTGTCGGATAATGGGCCAGCATTTACCAGTGAGCTCTACTCCACATTCCTCAAGAAAAACGGGGTAAGGCGAATGCTGGTGCCGCCGTATCATCCAGCGTCTAACGGTGCTGCAGAGCGGGCAGTGCAGACGGTCAAAAACAAGTTGCGGAAGGCTGGCCCTGGAGATATTCGCACTCAAATTGCCCACATACTCTTGACTTACAGGTCAACGCCTCACGAGGTCACGGGTTGCTGTCCGTCGGAGCTGTTGTTGGGGCGGAAGCTGAGGACTGCGTTGGACCTGCTACACCCAGACCTCAGGACTAAGGTGCTACAGAAGCAACTTAAGCAGAAAATCAGATGCGACCAAGGAACAAGACCCAGGGTTTTGGGTCACCCTGGTGACCAGGTGTTCGCAAGGAACTTCCGTCCAGGTCCTGCGTGGCTCCCTGCAGTCGTCACCGAACAACGCACTTCGTCCATGGATGTTCTACTGGAGGACGGACGGCGTTTGACTCGACATCTGGATCACATCCGCCAGCCCCCTGAGGAACTAAGTGCAGACAACCAAGAGTCAGGCAGCCCAGTAGCTACAGGTCTGGCTCCAAGCTTGGACGCGGGTCAGAGGCAGCTAACTCCGGATCGCCTTCACGACACCGAGTCTAGGCAAGATCCCAGGGAAGACGTGGCGAGGGAAACGGAACTTGCTGTCACAGCACCCAGTACTCCTGTCCTGCGTCGAAGTACCAGAATTCGACGACCAGTATCGCGCTACTCACCTTGAACAAATTGTTTGCATCCATTAATAAAGGGGGGAGGGATGTGATAAGATTAGTTTGCCGTTCCGGCGCCCGGGGGCATCGATGTTGCAAGGAAATAAATACGGCGCACATGAACAGCCAGTCATGTGTGTAACCCGCCAACGTACGTGTATGTGATTCGGTCTGGTGACGGCATGGCCCAGGACTACCCGGTTATCACCGGGTAGTATCACCTTTGAGCGATTAGAAACCAGACAGCCATCAGCTTTGCGGGCATGAGAAGCGATACCCACCAGACGGATGAAACCGAAACCAGCCGCACTGTGCGCCCGCGCTCGGATGTGCAAGTGAAAGACGGCGGGCCACTTTGGAAAGAAAAAAATTAATAAAATTGCAGGCAGTTTGCATTAAGTGGCAGAAAGCTTTGCACAGTGAAGCACGGACCCGTCGCTGCTTGTGCTCCCCGTCGACTGACACATCTAGCTTCAAGATGCACGGCTTCCTCCTCAGGAGTACGCAGCCAGGGCATGCACTACAGAGCGGAGGTCACGTGCAATGTCTCCGTTGGTGGGCATGGCTTAGCTGTGGCGCGTGCTTGCGTCCTCTTTCTTTCTCTTTTTTTTCCTTTCTACTTCTTTCTCTCTCTTTCGCTGATGCTCTCTTTCTGCATTTCTTTCTCTCTATTTCTCTCTTATTCTTTCTGTGCTACGCTTTACTCTCTCCCCTCCTCCTTTCCCTCCTCCTCACATTCACTTCCCTTTTCTACCCCCTTGCTACATTATACTATACAAGGCTATGCTGTGCTCTGCTTGCGTGCCTGGATAGCCAAGTGGTTAGGATGCTCGCCTTCAGATCGAGGGTTCAAATCCTGTTTTGTGAAGAATTTTTCTCTTTCTCTGTTTGTTTCACTCTTTCTCTCTCTGTACTCATTCTCATGTAGCCGCACAGTGGCAAATACCTGTTAAGATGACGATAGCTTTCTGCGATCGACTCACAAGGAACGATTTGCTAAACAGCTTTGCTGTTAAAACAACGGACAGACATCAGCGCATGAAAAAAATGCCACATATTCCCGAAGTGTGGCAGCACATGCCAAGCAAGAGAAATGATCGAAAAAGGCGAGAGTTTCAAACATAGAGGCAATGACGTACATGTATGCCGTAAACCCTTTGGTGCCTGTTAGGTGATGCTGTACATGTGCAGCATAAACCCTCAAAGGGTTGATTACTCATTTGAATGTAACTTTAGGTTCGGCAGAGTTTTTCCGCCTCAGCATAGAGTTCGTTTGCGGAGACAAGTGCCTGACTGTCATAGCATTTTTATGAAAAATCTGTACTGTCTAAAAAAAAAAAACCCCTGTATGACCATGACTAAGAATTGCAAATCGCAGTTGACTGGATCTGGGTCGAGCGAAATCACTGCACTGAAAACAACGCGAAAACGGGACGAAGGTTCAGGAACAAACAACACAAGCGCTGTTGTTCCTTAGCTTTCGTCCCGTTATCGCGCTGTTTTCAACACAGTAACATGTGCCAAATGATCCTTCAAGACACCTTTCTGCGAGTAAAATCACCAGCAAATGTTCCCGTGTAGCAGCGAAGAATCAGAAACAGGCATGATCACGATCGAAATTGCCGTGGGCCATTCTTACAACACAATTTCTTGCGTCTAACGTGTCAACCTAAGCTGATTGTTTTCAATTGGCAAGCTGGATCTGTCGTAGGATATTCAATGTGGCTTTTCTATTTTGCTTAGGTGGTTAAGCACGGAATCACGAAAACTAGCAGATGACATGAGGTACATGTGAAACACTTCGTCGTTTTGTAGTGCCAAACCAACCAATTGAGGATTCTATGCGGGCAGTAATTTGGCGCTAAGATTTATTCCTTCCGGCCAAGTGTTTAGATGAGTGTGTTTAAAGCAACGAAAAACACTGGATTTGCAGCAGCAAGTGCAGTACTGCGCAGCTGAAAGTACAGGAGCCACCGATGCTTGATGGACCTTACAGAGTTGCAGCCCCATTGTGGGAAAGAATCAGCGCACGCCCTCAGCACACTAGCCAGTATATTCCAGGCACTATACTAAAAAAACAAAGTGAACGGTCATTGGCATGTAGTGAATCCAAACGGCCTTCAGCTGGCACATGTCGCTAACATAAATGGCCAAAATGGCATAAATGGCCAAAACCGTAGTCGTCTAGAATTAGGTGCATCATTCCACTTTTTAAACAACTTGAATTTTGGTATTCAATTGTAGTGCAAGGGTTGACTCCAGGTGGCAAATACAGTGAAACCTCGGTGATACGATTACAGCTCATACGAATTTCGGGGTGATACAAATTTTTCGTTGGTCCCGGCCAAGGCCCATTGGCTGCAATGTAATGGAGTACGGTTGTTGCGAACGTATTTTAACCCAGCGACGTTTGATACGAACATACGCTACCGCCTAGGTACGAAGAGGTGCTGTCCGCGCTGTCGCGGCAGACGCGCCAAGCACGTGCGAGCGCGGGAACGTAAGCGTGGTCATGCGCCACACCGCCTAATCGCCCGGATCCCGGTGTAAGAAAAACACTTTTCTTGCGGTCAGAATAAGCCTTCAGAATGGCTGTCAGTTGGGGTTGTTGGTTCATGATCTTGAGGGTTGAATCGCGCAAACGAGACAGGGACTAAAAGAAGAGACGACAACACACAGAGCGCAAACTACCAACAAAAGTTTATTTCCTGAGCACACAGTTTTTTATGCACCACTCTTGCGCCACCAGGTGAGTACAACAATCAACTTCTTAGAAACGCGAGCTCTTTGCCAGATAAGTTAACAGACGGCGTGCTGACGCATTCGGGACCTAATCTAACAATGTTCTCAGCTTCGATAATTTCTCTCGTCAATTTATCGTTCTGCGATGCGACAATTTTACATGCGCTGAAGACAGGTTGGCACCCACATGTCTTGCAGTGAATCGCAAGCCACCCGTCACGTCCATTTTTTACACTGTTGTTATGTTCCCTAAGTCTGTCATTAATACACCTTCCGGTTTGACCTATATATATCTTACCACACGAAATTGGAATCCGATACACAACATTACTCTTGCAAGGAACATAGGTGACTTTGTGTTTCTTAGTGCATGCATTGGATTTCATATTGCTACTATTGCGGTGGCATAGGCTCAGGAGTTTGCGCGGGGCTGAAAAAACTACTTTTACTATGGAACGTTCCGCCACTTTTTTCAAATTGTGTGAAATCTTGTGGAAGTACGGTATGACGGCAACTTTCTTCGCGTTAGTTTTTGAGGGCTCCTCAGTTGAGGGTGTCTGGCGATGCTTTCTGAGCAAAGTTTCAGCTACAGAGGATTGCACACTTAATGGATAACCTGCTTCAGATAGCCGGTCGGACTGGTGCTCAAAACTAACCGCAACTTCATGCTCGCATGACTTTGATAAAGCATTATGAAAGCAAAGCTTTACAATTGATCTCTTTACTAATTTGGAGTGTGCCGAGTTGTATGGAAGGACCGGTTTATTACATTGAGGTTCATAGCGCCAACAGAAATGATCTGTGTGGAAGGTGCGCGACCGTTGAGTGGAACATGCGCGACCGTTGAGGTCGCACTTGTGCGGGCACGGCCATAAATCTCCCAAAAATATCCCCAACACATCTGCAATAACAAAATCATAGCACAGGACCGTGGTTTTGTAATTTTGTGGCCTTGATCCGTCGCGTCAAAGCGCTTCTTTAGTTACTTTCACTAGAGTACTCCAGTGTCATGCAAAAAAAGCATACTAAAATTTGGAAGGGGCTACTGCTGTCGCATGTTACAACGGACCTGGTTCATTAATTACATACGCGCGAACGGGCCGTATATTTACGAGTGCTGGTATGATTTATGACATCTAAAAACTTAACAGACAATAATTCAGGGTTCTTCCTAACGTTACTGCGGCCCTGAAAAAGAATAAATGAAAATGTAAGCCAGCTTTCTTTTGTCGCATGGTAATTTTCCATGCTTTCTGATGATATGAATTTCGGATGATGCGAATATTTTTGGTGGTCCCGTGAGATTCGTATCACTGAGGTTTCACTGTATGTGAAAAAGCTTGCGTTACATTCGAATAAATACTATGTGTGAGGGAAAGATAACAAAAAAAAAAAAAAATTTTAATACAGGAGTAAGGAAATTACACAATCCTAGCTGGTAACAATAACAGAAAAATCGCCAATAACACAATGAAAGAAGCAAAAAGAGCATTTATAACTTCGTCAGTACTCGGTACAAATACCAAGGACAAATTCTGGAAGGCAGCATCTCGTGCGCCGCACGGAAGTGACGTCACTTTAATAAAATAAACTTAAAACAATTCAAATGTATAGACTATTACTTTATAATGTGTTAAACCTACAAAAATCTGAAACAAAAAGTGTTTAATGTACATATGTTAATTAATGACATATCGCAAGCTCCTAAAATCCAAGGGGTGCTGCTAAAGGCAACAATGTCAAAGATGGCAGCTGCGCGAAGGTCCATGTGCAGCATAGTTTCTCACTATGGTGTGTGAATTGTTGCTGTTGGAAGTACTGCATTTTCTAGATTGCGATGTCAAAACATGGTGTTGTTGAAGGTGACAGTGTCCTTGCTGCTGAGTGCCTCATTTTGGTTGTCGCGAAGGACAAAGTCGACAATGATATAAATGATGTTTGTGTGAACGTCCGGATGCACAAGAAATGCTAGTGCGGTTGCGAAGTGTTTTTACTGAGCCTGTGATCTCCTATGGCCAATGCTCCTGCACTGCAAGCTTTTTCACAAAGTGTAAACATGTATCAGCCGCTCTCGTCCGCAGCTAGATAAATGCTGCTGCGTTGTCACAGGCGATGTTATTCGGCAAGGCACATAGGCGCGCATACGAGGAGGGCGAGGAAGGCAGACTGAGCTTTGGCTTCGGATTGTCTGAGACTAAGAAGCAACTCAAGCCAGTGGTAAAAGCGGGGCCGTTTCATCGTCGTCGCTATCAAGCAATGGCGGCCCCCATGCTCGATTTAGACTTTGTAGACGTATTTTTATATTCTAAAATACACCAACTTCTAAAATACACAAAAGGTTTGAGATTTTGTTAATGCACGGCAAATTAAATTTTTCATTTATGGCTGAAAGTTGGGCTAGTTGGTAACATGAATAATAGGACATGTTTACTAGCGAAAAAAAGATGTGGACGACAAGAAGGAATACAGGACAACGCTAGTTTTTTTTTTTTTTTTTTTTGACTTCAACTAAACTTTATTACACATAACATTCAGGTATATATAGACAACTTGGCGAGCGCATACGCGCAAAGGTCCTGTTAATACCGAAAAATTCAGCAACAAAGATGAGTTATCAGTTTCTTTCCAGACAGCAAAGTTCTTTTTCAGAGAGAGCCAAGGAGGGACTGCTGACACACGCGTCAGCTGCTTTTTTAATGACTCTTCAAGAAGTTCCCTCTCCCCCTGCGTTGCGAAGCTGTGCAGCACTGACGTTTTTTCATAGTACGGAGAGCAAGAACATCTCCTGCAATGGTTGGCATAGTGTCCACTACCGGCCAGCGCCTTCACTGCCGCTCGGTGCTCCGTTCTGTATTCCTTCTTCTCGTCCACGTCATTTTTTTGCTAGTAAACATGTCCTAAATTTTTCAGCCTGGAATTGCATCGTCAAATTTCATTGAAGCGGCACGGCAGAAGAAAAAGTGTTCGTTGTGGCGAGCATATTTGTGCATTGACTCTTACAGGGGTGAGACGATGAAATTGATTTGGGAGCAGTTTCTGGAGCAGCAAAATTTCGATTTTGGAGCAGTTAGTGGACTTTTTTATGTCATCTCAGGAGCTTGAAAAACAGATTTGTAGCAACTTGGGGGGTAAGTACATATTTAAATTGACCTAGGATAGACGTAACACTGAAGCAGCCTTTGGAGAAAGTATCGCCAGGTATGAACTATACTACCTCTTTAAATACTATGCGACCTATCTAGTCCGAGTAAGAAACGCATGAAATAATTGAAAAAAAAGGTTCTGCAAACTAGATTAACTTTATAAAAATTTCAAGAAAACAACAAAAAGAATGTGATTGCACAAGAATTGCAGCTCCACAGCAGTAGGCCTTTTTAAGATCAGTGATATAATTTAGCAGATTACTGATTTGTCTTTTATTGAGATAGCAATTACATAGACATTCTAAACAGGTTTTTGCCGTCGGCATCGCAGTCATGTTTCGTATAAAGTCCAAATCGATAACATCCCCATACCTGCCAAGTTTGGAGAAACGAAATCCGGGAGATCAACTCAAAGGGGGGGGGAGGTACTGCGATAGCAATTATATGGACACTGTCAGCGAGATTTTGCGGTCGCCGCTGATCTGTACAGAGTCCAAACCGATAACATCGCCTACGCATCGTCTGTTTCACGTGCGAGTAAATGCGCGCTAGCGCTAGGGACGAACGCGGTTGAAGCAGAGATGAAACGACCCGGCCGTCACCGTCGCGCGAAGGGCACGTGCGATAACATCGCTCCGCGTGCGAGGCCTGTCGTCGCTTGCTTACCAGTTATTTCGTCAGGCAATGGGACCATAAGGGGCGCCGTTGAGACGGGGACGGTCGCAAGCGCTGGTGAACACGCTATCTCGACAGACATCGGTAACGGCTACCCTTTTTAAGTGCTGGGCTTTCCACTTAAAGCAGCAGTGACACAAAATTTTGAAGGCGAGATAACTTGTGGGATAGATTTGTGTGTACACAAACGCATCATCTACGAAATATTAACGGCTGATATAACCTATAACACATTTAGGATCAATTTTTAAATTGTGTGTAGCGCATCTGTACGCGAAACGTCCCACCTCGCGTCACCGTGACGCACAGGGCGGGCAATGCACTGGACGCGCGGGGCAAAACTGGATTTCCGGGAGATTTTCCTATGACCCGTACAACCGGGAGAAACGTTCAAAATCCGGGAGTCTCCCGGGTAATCCGGGAGACTTGGCAGGTATGCATCCCCCACGCATCATACTTTTTACCCTAGGGTAAAATCGCGCGAGCGAGGGCAACGAACACGGCTGGAGCAGAGGTAAAAAGAGCCAACCGATCCCCGTTGCACGGAGGGCGCATGCAATAACATAACACCGCTTGCCAGGCCTGCCGTTGATTGCTACTCATGGAGAGAGGAAACGCGCTGCCCGTCTTGAAGGAGCACGAAGGAATGCGAGGGAGAAGGGGGGGGGGGTCATTCGAGCAGCAACTGTGGACTTTGACTGTAAGGGCACGGTCACGATCGCTGGCGCGCACGCTATCTCGGCTGGCATCACAGACTGCTTGTATACCCTTCTAAAGGCTGTGATCTCAACGCTTCTCTCCTTAGAGCAGCCGTATTCTCTTACACCAGCGTTTTGTAGTTACGCGAGATCAGATCCATAAGTGTTAGCTGCCAGCCTTACTTCGTATAATATTACAATTTGATGCTATCGCATTCATTGCTTCACTTGCGGTGACACTAATTTTTTCGTAGATCTGCTTATTTAGCTTTTCAAGCTTCTCCAGAGCTTCCTGTAGGTCAGTGTTTGTAAGGAGGACATCACATTAAGCGCCTTGAGCTCAGCCCCGCAGTTGGCGTAGTGTCAAACCCACTGCACGCTTTGAACAGGCGAGAACAAAGACGCGCTACCGCCGTTCGCTGCCCCCTCGTGCGGGACCGCCTTTGAGAGCACAGCGCGGGTGCCAAGATACCTCGCCGCATTTACTATCTCATAAAGCTATCTCGCACTGACTATCGCGTACGGTTGCACGTTTTTATTGGGGAATGACACAAAGGCACTTCGCATCAGTCCGCTGCCGGCTTCGGCGTGAAAAACTGCCACAGCATCGCGGAGATGCGTTGCATGCAGGAAGCTAGTTGTCGCCGCGGTGATGCAACAAGGGTAATGCCTCTCCCGTGTACGGTATGGGCCGTAACGGTACAAACACTCCCACAACAAACGCACGCATAGGTGACCACATGCAGCAGCGTCGTCGCGAAAACCATTTCGACCGGAGGAACACGCTACGCACAACGAAGAGAGCCATTCCCACTACGCATGTCACTTGATAGGGCCAGAAGAGACAGCCCAGCAAGAAGCAGCAGCACGCTCGGGGCACGGCAGAAAATTTTTGGGGCACCACGCATACTTACAACAACCTAGAGGTGGTTATGGTGGCATCATGGTTGGGCGTGTCTATGCGTTTTGCAACCGTCTCATTTTCTTGGTATCCCAGGCACTGCTATACGCGCAACTTGGAAAATCATGTCAACTCAGCCTTTTTTTCCCACGAAGCTGACCTGGGCATCTAAATTCTGGCTTTCGAGGCTGTTTTGGAGCAGTTCAGCGCAATTTTTGCGATTTTCATGCTTTTGGAGCAGCTTGGCGCAGGAAAATGGAATTGTATCAAAAATGCGCAATATGCGCAGCTGTCCCACCCCTGCTCTTATAGACTGCTGACAGGGAACCGAGAATGTTTCGTTGTACCGGAAATTTCATTGAAGTGGCATTCGTTTAGCGGGGTCAGACTGTAACGCATTTTTAAAGCAGCAACTGACACAAAATTTGTAAGGCTCCATTTTTCACGCAATCCTGGTACAGAAACTCATTTGCCCCCCACAAAGAGGTTTTGCAAGTGTGTGCTCATATGTATGTTACAACCGGTGGCATTTTCGATTTCGAAGAGCCCTTCGCCATAGAGTTAATACAGACTCTAGCGAAAAAGCTCCCCATAGGGCCCACGCATTACAATCTCCAACCACAAGGACGCCACCATGGCCGCCATTATCGTACCGCGCGAGTGTTACCAGCCCCTGAGGCGCGTGCTAGACTTGACAGTGGTGTTCAGTATTCATCATAATTAATGAAAGTGAGCTCATGTGAAGTAGAGTTGTGAGTATGCGCCAACAAAAAGCGTATATGACAACGCATTGTGACTCGCAACTCAGTCAAGAGATGCACAATCGGCCACGATCTCAAACTCAAGTGGATAAGGTGGCACCATCTAGCAAAAGTGCCTGCAAGCGCGTCTTGTTGCCCCGTGAGGTCTGCACACAATAAACTACCTAAAAGGCCTTGAATCTTTCCTAAAAATCTTTTAAATGAACATTAAACACTGCCCACACATTTCTAATCCGTCAAAACGCCAGTGCTCGATTTATATTGCTAGTATTACTAACATTGAATAGCGCTAATTTTGGCCTATCTGTGAATAATTGCAAAGGCAACAGTGACAATGGTACGGTAATGGCGGTGTTCGTGTGGTCGGTTCTCTTTCGGCCCAGCTTTTCCTTTAGGGTCTACACAAACTCTATGCCCTTCGCAGGCTCGTGTCACATCAGACATGCTTGTAAACAGCAACAATCATGTGACAGCGCATGCCAGTTATACACCTTGCTACTTTCTGCCATGTCTCCAACGCTCCTGTTTCAACATCACAAGATACGCACGGTGGTTTGATAATCGAACAATAACATCCATTTATTTATTTAGCGTGGGGGACTGGCAAAGAAGCTGGCAAGAGCATGGATATAAATTAGGAAACCTCAATTCACCGCTGTAACATTGTTCTCATTGTCGTCTAACAGAGGTGACAATCTTTTATGTGAGCCTTGGAGCTGCCGCAATACTGATCGTTTGTAAAGCAGCATGTTAACAAGTGACGATACTGTCACGTGAAGTACGCAGAACACAAGCTGGTACAGATGAGAACTCTTTATTGGGAGAACTAGTGCCCGGAAAATGAAAACTCAAAGAACAGGCATCAGCCCTCGAGTACGTATTCTAATCGTCGTCTTTTATACATTAGTGATCGAACCTTCCAGCGTTATCGCTGGTGCTCGCATAATCTCCCAAATAAACTTGACTAGTTGTGCCCTGCTCGAAACAATCCGTGCAGAACACTTAACAGAACAATCCAAAACAATCCCGAAGCTTTCCAAACATTGCTGTGTGGCCTGCGGCGAGCGGTGCTAACAGACTTTTGGGTAAAATCCGATCGCATCAAAATTAATAAATAAGGGTGCATGTGTGGCACGTGCCCATCCTCGTTTATTGCCTTCTGCGTGTATGTTACCTTTAGCAATGTATATTCAAATGGCAATACAAGCAGCAATAGCTAGCACGACATTGGTGTGACCTTTAGATAGGACACACGGGATGCTCAAGTTGGACTTCACGCCAGTTTGCCGCTTTATGTTTGCTTGCTTGTATGTGCAAGCTGTAAGCCTGTAACAGTGTGCGACATATAAGTGGCGTGATGTAACGCTTTGCTGTCTAGTATTAGGCCACGCAACGCTCAGTTCTGGCAAAGGAGCGCACAAAGGACCCAATCACACACACATAAAAATGACGCAAACACAAGCGCTTGTGCTTGCGTCATTTTTATGTGTGCGTGATTGTGCCCTTTGTGCACTGCTTCATCAAATATCATGGCTCACCAACAAGCCCACCTGTTAATATTAGGTAAGCTAAGTTCCAAAGATATATTAGAACTAAAGGTTCTAAGTTATACAGTGGCACATACAGCACTCACGTCTATGCTTACTCAATGAGATGTAGTACTGTGGTTATCACACATTACAGTCTGGACGCTGTCACGTGATGGAAAGAGCAGAAGCACTTACCTAGTAGGTCATCGTCAAGGTCAAACTCTGAACCCTCAGATGCGAGGAGGTCGCCACCGTGCTTCAATACTTGGTGGAGGTCAAAATTCTCAAAGCGCATCCAGTGCGATGCAGACCTGGTATTTGCTGCTCCTGGCTTGGCCGGCTCATCGTCTGCTGCGTGCACAACAAGTAGGCCTTACAAAAACACTCCACGAGGACCTTTTAAAGCGACACTGAAGCATTTTTCCCAGAAAATAAGGTTTTGGTGTCACGTCATGCAATTTCGTACGGCGAGCTCAAAAATCACGTCGAAAATTTGGTTAAACTAGCGCGAATAACAATATTTTGGCAAAAACGTGCCGCAAATCTCTCCGCCATCTACGATTGGTCCAAGCTTCGTGACATCATCAGGGATGCCACCAAGGCTGCTGACCGCGCACAGCAGCAGGCGATAGCATGTAGTCCGTTTTCTCGTTTTAAATAAGTGCATCAGCATTAATACGCCAACGTGTGGCTGTTGCAATGAGCTCGATGTAGTACATAACTGGCCGAGACATATTAGCGCAAATAAAAACCGACGAACACAAGAAGGAAGACGAAGATGTGTTCGTCATATTTTATTTGCGCTAATATGTCTTGGCCAGTTATGCATGACCAACTAGCCCAACAATTATTCATGTAGAATACATTTCGATGTACGTAGTACATTCACACTTTTTCAAGCCAGTAGCACGTGTGTACGAGCAATGGCCACGAACACCCTTGTCGGGCGGTGCCCAATAGTGGACCGCTACGGCAGTGTTGCATTGTCGGGCGCTGCCCCCCAACACACCGCAAAGGGGTTAACATCCTTTTCAGAAGCCCCAGAATGTCCCTGCTGTTAGCGACACCATCGGACGTAGTCCCAAGCATTTCTTTCTGGAGGCCACGGAAGAATGTCAAAGTCGGCATCATGGTCGGGTGTAGTCCCGAGTGCCTGGCGGATGCCAAGGGTCGAAGTGTACTGCTTCGCTTGGCTTCAAGTCTCGACATCAACTCCATGGAGCTCCCAGGAAGCTATAGGGTCCATCCGCAACACCGTTGGGTGTAGGCTGGAGTGCCGCATTACTAGGCCAACGAGTCGGAGCACAAGGTTCTGCTTAACCTCTGGATCAGCTGTCCCCATCATCGTTTGACCCTATAGCAGCATCTATTCATGCGCTGCACCTTACCTTGCCAAGTCCATAGCGACAGCTGCGTTCTCGTGCCGACGCTACACACACGAAGGTGTATTCCGCATCAGCTGTTCATTTTGCCCGGTGAGACTTTCTCATGCCAAGACTAAGCTTGTGCGTTTCTTTTTGAGTTCTTTTCCATGTGTTGTAAAGCATCGTGTTCCCATATAGTATACATTGTTGTGCGTCCTATGTTCGTGTGTTTCTCCATAAAGTGAAAAACAAAAAACAGCCTCGCCATTTTCTTAGGAACGTTACTGTCATCGACGCAACGTGTTCTTTCTGTCTGCTTATTCCAAAGAATCTCACCACAGTAACTAATGAATTACTGAATTGAGTAAAAACTGTGGCATTCACACAGTTATGTGGCAGAGATATGCAATCAACTGGAATAAATGTAATCAAACAAATATTACGAAAACAATGTTTAAGGGGGGACGTGGCAATGGGAATGGTAAATTTGGTCAAAATGTTCAATTTTACAATTTATTTTTTTCTGCAATCCTGAGACCATGTTTTACGCCATGGTGAAATATCAGACCAAAATAAGCAGTAGAAGTTGAAAAAAAAGCATTTTACTAGTGTGCTGTCGTCAAAAACTGAGAAAATTGGGCTTTAGAAAATGCAAATCTGCAGTTTTCCCTTGACACAGTGCCACCATGTTGGTGTCATCATAAAGAGGACAGAGGGAGCTCAAGAGAGCCACAAAGCTGCATTTCTCCAATGAAAAATAAAGCCAGCTTCCTCCTAAGTTCCATTTTCTGAGCTTTTAGCTCCATTTTCTTTGGGCTCGACTTTCTCAGCTTTCATTTTTTGAACAGTTGCTGTCGGTCATCCCTGTGCCATTTCACAACAAATAAAGATGTAACCATTCTGTTTTCTGCGCTTAGATCCGGAGACATTGGTGAGTGCCTTAAAGCTGCCCAAATTTTCTGCACATCATACAGATTTTTATAATTGGCTTTTTGTAAAAGTTGTTAGTAAAACAATACGTACAAGAAATTTCAAAAATTGTTTTGTGTGCTTACTTGAATATTAAGAAATAAACCAATAGCTATACGGCACAGAATGGGCCCTAATGAATATTCTTATGCAAGAATCTTGAACTTATATATACTTCATTAATTAATTTTGGGATGACAATGAGAGTCTATGAGGTGTTGTAACTCAAGAACTACAACAGATAGCTCAAAACCGATTTCAGTTATGACATCAGCCCAACAAATCACATCAGCATGCCAACTTTCATCACTTTATCTCCATAAATAACCAAGATAGTATAGTTTTCATTGCCACATCCCCCCTTAAAGAACTACCGTAAAATTCCGAGCAAGCGCCCCCCCCCCCCCACACACACACAACGAAGTCGAAATTCCCGGCAAAGTGGGGGGGGGAGTCACTATCTCGGAACAGCACCAAAATTTAAGATGGCGGCAAAATTTGCGTGCCAGGGAAAAAAAGCAGTGCACATGGATTAAAATTTTATTACAGTGAACTTTATTTAGGCCCAGGATTTTTTTTGTAGCTTTTAATCGCTTTGAAAACCATCGAAAGACTCCTCCGAGTCAGTTGCAAAAAACAGGCCGCAGCATTCCGCTTGAAGTCCGCCGCGCTCTTTTGGCACCACAGCTCCAACATCGGCCAGTCCGCTGTGCAGGTCGCAGTCCTCCGAGCCATCAAGCACGTCACTAATGCCGCATCCCTTGAAGGACCGTGCCACTGTCTCTTCAGGTACAGCGGCCCACGCCTCGGCAACAAAATCGAGCACATGTTGCCGCGACGGCTTCTTCAAGTTTCCTTTCGGCGTTCGCGCTTCCTCACGCATATACTGCTCCCACAAACGCTGCAAGGTGGACTCGAACGGCTTATTCCAATACACGTCAGCAGGCTGCAGGATGCTCGTGCACCCCGCAAGCACGTAAAGCACGTCGGTGTCGTACTCCTCGAAGGCATTTGTGCCGGCTTGTGTCTTATGGATGGGCGTCTGGTCCAACACTAGTAAGCTTCCGGTCGAGCTTGAAATGTCGAGACGTCTGGCGCACGTTCTTTCCGTTTTCTCGATGCCATCGAATAACCTCGATTTTCTTCGCCACTGAGTAGGACTGCATAGGCATAGCTGACCCTGACCTCTCACCGCAAAAACAAAGCAACAAATGGCGTGGAGCATGCGTGGAGCAATCGGACTGCAGTGCAAAGCAGGATTGGATTGGGTTGGATTCATGGCAGCCAGCAGGACCACAAAAAAAAAAAACAATATATGTAGAAAAATTCACGCAACTTTTTTTGTCAACTGGATGTGGCAGGCCACTGTTGCCTGGGCGCGTTGTCGCGGAGCGGTGGAAGGGGCGGACGCTTTCCCGGAACGGTGCGGATATTTGAAATTGCCAGTGAAGTTAGGAGGGGGGGGCGCTTGCTCGGAATTTTACGGTAGGTGAAGTGAGAAAGATTTAGCAAAACGTTTTGTTGGGCTAGTTGGTTTGAGACTTCTGAAGGAAAAAATTGTAATACAAAGCAATACATGTACGTACATTTCTTCAACAAACACACTTGGAAGTTAGCGCCAGTCCCATCCTCTTTGTCCGTGTGTTGCTTTGCGCTACAATTTTTTCCTTCAGATGAGATTTCTTTTTTTTGCTTGAATTTCAGCATTTATGTGTATGCTATTTCATTGTATGTGTTTCCCACTCCTGTAAAAACCCCAGCTTGGGGTTGACAGTATTAATAAACAAACAAACAAACAAACAAACAAAAAGATTGCCCATTTGGACCAAATGGGCAATTTGGACCAAATGGGCAATCAAAGCTGTCATGATCTGTCAGATCATGACAGCTTTGCATTGCAGAGAAGCACGTCTTTTCCGCAGGCACGCATTTCAGTTGACCACGAGATCGTTTTTTTTTTCCTCTTTTTTTTTTTCTTGCGCTGGCAGCAGCGATGCCCACAGTTTTTCTGGTTTAGCGGCAACATTTGGACTAGATATTGCTGGAAAAATCCCTTGTAGCTGCAAACTAGCAGGCACAGCAAACGACCACCTCTGATTTCTTCCAGTAATTCAAAGTTCCTTGCATCCCGCTTTTTGTATGTTTGTATGTGGTTAATTCGAAAACCCACTTAATTAGATCTTTCACAGTCCCAGTGACTTTGAATGAATGAGGTTTTACTGTATGTTCATCTAACCTTGAAGTAGGCCTTCGCAGCAGTGCGGATTTCTCCTGGGAAGGTGTATTCACGGTATAGCACACGCTCCGCTGCAGTGAAACCACCTTTACAGGGGGTTACATGCGGTATAGATGTCTATTCGTTCATTTCCAATACTTCGAAATTTCCTAGAACTCAAATTCGTTTCGAAGCGAATTCAAATACTGTAATATTCGTTCGAATATTCGAAGTGCTCGAATATTAGCACAAGCCTAGTTGAAACACATTATGGTGTAACTGCACACTATTGTTTTTAGTTTTCTTTTTCTCTTTTTTTTTAACTATTGTTATTTGTTGTATTTCCTTCACTGTTGTGATTATTTTTACCACGTTCATAATGTACCCACCCCCTCTGTAACACCCTCTGGGTCTTCAGGGTATACTAATAAATAAATAAATAAATAAATAAATAAATAAATAAATAAATAATGTAGTGAATAAAACAGGAGGAATTGCGGCTGCAGGCCTATGTTTGAAGGGTGCAATACTATAATAGCTAGCAGCAAAAAAATCACAGCATATCCACGGGGTGAATGATGATGAGTGGGGCGAAGCTACGGAGGGAATCATCTGTAAACCGTGAAACTCTTCCGTGAAATGCGCCCAGTACATAATATAAAGAGTGTGAAACATCGTGTGTATATTAAACATCAAACTTTTATTGTACTGTTGGTTTACGTGGTCCCTTCATTATCACTTGTGATCGGTGAAATGCAAGGAAGAAGTCCGCTCCCGAGCGAAAGAGCGCCAAGAGCGACCGCATTCCCCGCTCGCCCTGTGCGAATTAAAGGCAAGGCTAGAGGGAAGACAGGACGCGCGTTCCACGACGCGAGGTCGGTAGCATGCCCAACGAAAGCCAACGGAACGCGATCGTGCAAGTGCTCCGGCTTCGCATCGCCTCATGGTTCCATTTAGCGTCCCAAAACCAAACATATTGCTCAAGGTGTGCCTTGCGTTTTTCGTAGAAATAATTTCTTTATCATGTACATTAAGACGAAAAGTTGAAAGCTCACTAGAGTGTATCGGCCGCAAAGTATGTCTTCTAGTGTGATTTAACTCTCGTACGGCAGGGTCCTCGCGCCGTTGCCGGTCCACCTCGCCCGTTGACGATCGGGCGAGGTGGCTACATGCAACTACTACTACTACACTTTCAGAAAAACATCTGGCGTGCTTTCGTTCTGCTTTTACAAAACATCTGGCGTCTTTCGTTGGTTTATTTCATCAATCAACGGCGTTTTGAACAAAATTTTTATTGTTTAATCACGCACAGGAGAAATCTCACCAGGCACTACCTTGGAGGTAAACAATGGCTGCTAATGGGAATGAGAGACAGAAGAAGTCGGCTTTTAGCTAACACTTACACTTCTACTTCTACTAACGTTTCCTACTGGAACATGCCAATGGCTGCTAATGGGGAATGAGAGACAGAGGAATTCGGCTTTTAGTTAACGCGCACGCTGCGAATTTTTTATTGTTCAACAACGCACAGGAGAAATCTCCCACCGGCACCACCTTGGAGGTCAAAGCGTAAGACTAGTTACTCACTACTACGATGACGACTACGAGGGACGAACGGGTGCCGCCTTAAGGAGCTTCGCCCCTAAAATGATAGCACAGTTGATAATAGAAGCTCGAAACACCTCTAAGTTAGAAGATAGATGCATCAGCAAGCCGTCCATTGCCTTGCTATAAAAGAGATAGCGTTTTTGAGTGGTAGTGCACAAGTGTAATGTGAACTCTCGAGGTGTGCGTAGTGTGTTGGTAGCATGTGTATAAAAGGTCACGCAATTTTCTAAATAAAACTGTTATAAGCTTGCACTTCCTGTGTCTAATTATGTCTCCCTTCTGCCCCTGTCTTCGTCACGCAACTTTGTGCATTCTACCACCCTATGGTGGGCTTACTGCAAAACTATCATCTTTTGTTTAGTGTTCTAAATTCACAGGCACGTAAGGATAAAGACGTGGTGCTGATGTACATGTCTCCTTTTTACTTAAGGAAATCAAAATGGTAAGCAGAAGTAAGGACATATTAACTCGCGAACCATTAGAAGCATTTTTTGTCCTGCAGAAAGGTAGCATGTAGATCAGTACAACATCTGCATCCTCACGTGCCTGTTAAATTAGGATATCAAACAAAAGTTTTGCAGCAAGCCAACGCTAAACTCTGAGCCACACATATGCTGCCCGAGCGTGCGCCGCACAAGCTCCGGAGGCTGCGCATGTGCAGACGGAGCAAAGCGCATCAGAATGCATGGGTACACGAACATTCGCAGTGACCTGATGCGTGCCTTGAAACTGCACCTGCTTAAATGCTCATGATATTGCGCACGTTCCTGACCGTTATAATGCCTGCTGTTGTGTGCCACGCTTTGGGCAAGCGCCAATTCTCAGAAAAGTAAGAAACAAACTGCCGGAGAGTTGCTGGAAGCCTTTTATATCAAAAAGAAAGGGTCTTATTGTGTCAGTGAAACATCTATAACATTGCACTCTTCATAAATGTGCTTTTCTTGACCATGTCATTCCAGGTCAAGTCTATGCTCTACATGTATGCGCAAAATGAGTCTTGTTTCCTGCACATTTCTGGGAGTGTCATTAAACAACTGGCGCTTCATTTTATTCTCTTCACTATCCCCCTTTGCACGAAATATATTTTGTGCAATGGTCAAACATAGCTAATCAATAGATCCCTTCGATTTGTGTAATATAGTGCAGCAGTCAAGTAGATGAAAATCACCTTGTTCCACCTTGGGCAATCCTGGGGGATCCCACTGAGGCACATGGGATATGATGGCCTCCACAGCTTGGCTGGCTGCTATGCGCGTGTCCCATGATGAGCTGTGCAGGTATCTTCGCACCTGTGACAGCATCAGAAAGGGGTTAGGCATTGCAAAAACAGAAATAGACGTAAAACACTTAGTGTGATAAGACGTAATAAAACTACGGGAATTGGAACAATTACTGTAGAATCTCGCTGATACAAATCTTAAGGTGCAACAAAAATATATGTCACACCGAAATTTCAAATCGCCACGAAACATGCAAAATTTGTTTTCAAACCACGATATACGCACGAAACCTTTATTTCCGTCGAAAGAACTCGTGTATGTCTCTCTGGGACACACGCGAATGGACGGCGAAGCTGGCTGCCGTGAACATGCATGCGTCAAAGACTCACTTGAGGCCAACTGAAAACTAAGTGCCAAAGTCCGCTCCACTACAGTAATAAGTGAATGACAAGGAACCCCAAACTATTTTAGCCTTTTTAAGACTTTATTGCCTCTAATCTACAGCTGGGTTAGCCACGTACCTTTGGAACTGCATAGTCGCTACCGATTATCACCCCGATAGCAACCGCAATTTCATGTGCAGCGGTTGCGGTGTATGGTAGTTCCGTTTTCATTCTGTGCACTCTGGCCCCATATGTGCCTTCAGATCCACATGGCTGCTATCTTAAATCATGCCTAGAGGCTTTGTCAGCAGCTGTTGCGGCAAGCAGCATCACTTTGGCATTTCATGCATAACGACTTTGGCCTACTTCCAACAGTAGCTCATGTTGGCATAATGAAATAGCACTGGTGCAAAGTAGCACTGCATAGTTTTATAGAACAGAGGTGGGACAGCTCCGATTGCTCTTGAAGCACTTTGTGGAGCAGAAAATATAGCACTTTAAGCAAGAGAACCGTATTTTGGAGCAGCTGGTAAAAAAAAAAAGCAAGAGAACCCTGTTAGTAATGATATAACACAAGAACAAAGCACCTTTTTCTACTCTGTCATTTTTTTTTCCCTACTCAGTCCTTTTTTCCTGTGTTAGCGTGCTGTGCTATACGCAGTCATAAACAAAGCACTGTTAAGAGACTATTTCTTGATAGCTAGGACACACAGTGTTCCATGTCAGTGTTATTCACATGGTAATGTTGCAAGCTGAAAAAAATATTAATGAAACAAGGAACCAAAGGGCTCAATTTTCTTTTTATGACTGATATCACAGAGAAGAAAATGAACATTGCATGAATATTTCAGTTTCCCAGCATTGGTCTTGCTTTTTGTGCCCTTTATCGAATAGTGGACAGAGAAAAATACAGGCGGGAATGTCACCAAACTGACGGCACTTTCTATGTCCTCAATACGAAAATGGAGGAATGAAAGGAAAGCTTTCATCTCTGGCCCGGTTGGCATGTCCGCTCATCGCTACCGGCCGCGTCACAAAAGCTAAAGGTATGTTCTTCTAAGGGACACATAAATGCGCAATCAGTGATGGTCTTGCCAAACACATGCGCTCAATCCACCTTTAGCAATGCATTGTGGTGCCTCCGCAGGGTGGCCACAAGAAACAATCTGGTAGGCGACACCGCGCACTCCCACTGCATTGCCACCGTAAGCGATACTTACGAGCTGACAAGCAACGTGCGAGAACAATTTTTTTAAAATGCCTTGTGCTTTGCGTTATATGGCTTGCGTTATATGGCTTCGACCTTTGAAGCTAGGTTCCTGCTTTCATAGCATTGCTGCAGGCAGGAACAAGCAAGAAATAGGCCCAATGTGCACAGTCAGCAACAAGATCTTTCCTTGCACTTGGGTTTGCTGCAAGCTACGAGTACACCCAGAGACCTGAAGAGCAGCATTTTGTCATTGTCAGCCAGCAATAGTGCTTCGGAAGCATAAAAACTGCAGTTGAAAGAACACTTGATGTCAAGCAGAGCTCACTTTGTGCGACAGGTAATGAAAGGCACGGTGTTCCGAGACTGAGAAGAAGGATACGCGCACAACGTCATGTATAAGATGTGTCAGCGACATCCATGCATGAACTTCTATGAAGCATCTGCCTTTACTCCGTAAAACTTGGATATTACATCATGCACACCATCATTTCTAAAGCGACGGGCTCCATCTTGGCTGGTCTTATTACTGAGCTAGTTGGTTCATTACTTGAGGAAAATAAGTATGGCACTAAAGGATGAGGACGAAGTGAAGACACAAACAAGCAAACGTGGGCGGTGTTTTTTTACCGGCGTAATGAAACAACGATGAGGTTAACACAGGAGTGATAGGGGTTTTGCGTGGTTTGACGACACAAAAAAGAGGTCACTGTAAAAGAACTACAATTCAATAGGGCTTATTGCTGATCAAGTTGGTTTATAACTTGACGAAAATAGGTATGGCACTAAAAGGACGGGGATGAAGTGAAGACACAAACCGACAAACACGTCCCCCCTGCCCGTGTTTGTCGGTTCGTGTCTTCACATCGTCCCTGTCCTTTTTGCGCCATACCTATTTTTCTCTTGGCTGGTCATTACCTCTGCCTTGCAGGGTGGGCAAATGTTCCTCTTTGTATCTGCAGTGCAACCGGCATTACGCCATGCAGAAAACTTAGAACATCAAATTTTGGGATTCACAAGCTTACTGGCCCTGCCATTGCTGTCTATTAGCTTCTTATATAAAAGTAACATAGTTAAAAGGAAAAGATAAAAAATCAGCATGCTGTAAATGAAAAGGATGGAGAGTTCATGTTCACGCATGGACGCATGTATTGCCGATTTCATAAAGTACACATTTCAGTGGCTTTGGCGACACACAACGTTGGCACTGCATTAAATTTTGGATGGCAGTTGTGTTCAAAACTCGCTTTATGCGCATGGTGGAGTACTGCGCATGGTGGAGTGGTGGTACTGGTGAAGTGCTAGCAGCAACGAACGCAGCCATACGTGCCTGCCTGCCGAATCATTTCAGCCCTAAGCCACTAGGGGTTGCGCATGTGCAGTTCTACATCGCAAAAGGCAGATTACGATCAGTGCAGCCGGATCACCAACGGCATCTGTCGTAATAATAATAATATCTGGGGTTTTACGTCCCAAAACCACGATATGATTATGAGAGACGCCGTAGTGGAGGGCTCCGGAAATTTCGACCATCTGGTGTTCTTTAACGTGCACCTAAATCTAAGTACACGGGCCTCTACCATTTCGCCTCCATCGAAATGCGACCGCCGCGGCCGGGATCGAACCCGCGACCTTCGGGTCAGCAGCCGAGCACCGTAACCGCTATACCACCGCGGCGGACTGCATCTGTCGCAGATTTCATGACCAGCAAGCTAGGCATATAGGCGCCCCTCGCTGACCAGAGGGGCACAACGTAGCTCTTGTTTGCCGCCTCAGTATCACCGGCAATGGCCACCATAGAAATTCTGCAAATAAGGCATTTGCAGAAAAGACACACACACTCAAGCGTCTCCCTTCCATGCACTTTGCAAACACAGCTTAACTGGGTGCCAGCATAATCCCATCTGGGCAGTTATAGATGTGCGTGACCCCCCAAAAATGCACTGTGAGGCCCAATCTTGCTGTTTCTACTCGCTAAGCTGTGTGCTCTGTCGCATCTCGAAAACTTCACTGATGGGTGCCTATAACCTTCTCCATGAAGACTCCCAAGATGCCACCATTATCTCCTCTGGGCTGTGGTAAATATGCATGACCCCCCTAAAATGTATTGATGAAGCAATGTGCACATTCAAGATTAGTTGTTTATCCATGATTTTTTTAACGCAAAAAACTTCTGAAACAAAAGACAAAAAGAATGCAACACACACTAGCACTTGTGTTCTTTTCCTCCTTTGTTTCAGAAGTTTCTTGCCCTAAAGAAGCAGCAATGTCAGCCTTTGTACTCCTGTGCAAGAGTCCACAAAGGAGGTGCTCCCTTTCTTCGTTGAAAAGGACTAAGACACGCTTCACATGCCACAAGCCCCAACCACTGCACTGCCCCTGAAGCACCAATGCAGCCACTTTTTCCTCAGAAACTGAAGAGCTATGCGGGCCCCTCTCAGTACACCAAGCAAAGCACAGGCGGTGTGCCGTGCCGATTGTAACTAAAGCAGCTTTTTCACATCAATATCAAATTTATGTTTTTCAAGAAGGCTAGTCATTTGGCCTTGTTAATAAAGCACAGTAAAAAATGGCAAGCACCAGCGAAGAACAATTTAGAAGGCAGACGCAGCATGGCCGCTCGTGTCATGCCACTCTTCTTCGTTCTTTTAGGTAATTCTCACTTTTTCTTAGCCTGCTTTTTACATCAGTTAGCCTTTCTTGATATTTTAATTGATGTTCATGATGTAAAAAGGTGCAATTATGGATGCTGGCGCCGAAATCAAGCGCAGATAAATGCACAAATACAGATCAAAACTCCATCGAAGAATGCCCAGCTGACTGCAAGTTGGCCCTTTTTTTTGTAATTTATAGTGGCACTTGCTTGACAATTAACGTCATAACAGCTTCTTTCTTGTGCAATGCGACAGTGGAGGAAGGTGAAAGTTCAATAAAAAAAAAAAGTTGACCGACAATTGCGATACTGTCTACTGCAAATTCTGAGCGCAGCTTCATGTTGTGGCAATGCCAACTGTGTTTGAAGTTTTGGCTATCCGCAGTTGTAGCAATGTAACATTCGTTACATAGTGCCACAGAAACTGCCAGCGCTCAAGTGCTACGCGCACCACTCTGTGCATTGCAGGCATTGCAAACCAAGCAAAACGCCGACAGCAACATTATGACAAGCAAAGCCAGCCGCAGTGCACGTGCCAGCACTGTATCCACATCAGCTCCGACCGAGGGGCCAGCACACGTGACGAGGAAGAAAGTGAGGTTAGAGGCCAGTGGCTCGCGATATCGACAGACTATGCGTTCGCTCTCTTGCGTCCTCGTTCGTTCAATCGGTTACGCCGACACCAGCAAACAACGGCGACGCCACTCGATGCGGGAACAGGCAGCCTAGAGCTGCACTCTAAAAAAAGCAGCGCCAAGTCTGCAGACGAGTCACGTTTGAGAAACTGTTCTGCGATTCGACAATTTAGTTTCACATGGCTGCATTGTTTCATTAAGTTTATGTTGGTCCCTCTTGTGTGTGCACGCAGTTATCCTCAGTGATTAGATGAGTAGTAGGTGTTAAAAGTGACTGCCAAGCCGGTTTTATGGGCAAATGCAAACACAAATACGCGGCCGTGGCTGTGTTTTTGAAGACATTTGAAACAAGTTTACCTCAGGCTTCGAGCGTACAAAACAAAAAAAAATAATAAAGGGTCTTTGGTAAGTAGGATAACGTAAGAAATTTGGGAAAGGAAAGAGTGGAAACTCTATATTTGAGGAAAAAAAACCTTGATTATTCCTACAATTCCTCCGACTGAGTAAGTAAACTGAAATTAATGCAGACTAATGCAAATTGTTAGCCTGATATCCTGAACGAACCAGCCGTTCAAAGATGCACATAATTTGCACAGTCAAAAGTTTGACAAAAGCTTGTCTGGTCAGGTAGCATGTTGCATCAAATGAAAATTAAGGTCCCTGACCAAGCAAAACAAAAAAAAGTTTGACGTTTCCAAACCTTTACAGGTTCATTGCTCACAATGCAGTGGACACAGCGCCACTGTCCGGTAATGTATGCAGTATATGACAATGAACGGCTGTAAATGTGGGGCACATTTCAGTTTGTCCTGATAACGATATCTGGTGTCATCTGTATCAGCAGATTAGAGTAGCACTCTCACTGTCATGTTTCTTTCCTTTGCTATAATTGTGGCCTTCTACCAACCGATGCAGTGGCAACTCTTGGCAACTCTCTGAAGTGGCAGAATGTGCACAACAGTTGCCACTGCTTCACTTGGGAGAATGTCACAACTATAGTTAAAGAAAGCAACGTGACAATGAGATTGTTACTCGAATCTATCAGCAGATGTTGATAGACTCTTACTTTGAAATGAAAATCAAATTTTCATGTCAGGCTAGAGTAACAATTCTGGTGACTTCACGTGCCAGTATGGTTAGCTGTGATGACATAAGGCATGAAAACATA
Source organism: Rhipicephalus sanguineus (assembly GCF_013339695.2). NCBI lineage: Eukaryota > Metazoa > Arthropoda > Arachnida > Ixodida > Ixodidae > Rhipicephalus > Rhipicephalus sanguineus. Next base: position 16,110,982 of record NC_051182.1, on the reverse strand, counting down.
AAAAATGACCAACTGTGTGCCACCAACGGAGACACACAGCAGAGTGGCCATGAAAACGTCACGTTATCTTGCGCAAGAACATGAGGCATTCATACCGTGTTGCAAGGTCAAGGTACAATAGGAAACGAAACCGGTTTTTAAGAGCATCTAATAATTTTTCAGCATGCACTCGCACTTACCAGTACATTTTCTAGGCTCAAGTCTTGAGGGCTTGGCCTTTGATTTGATGCACGAAAAAAAAAAAAAGAGACAGCAGAAAATTTTCATGTCAGTAACCCTTTAAGGTGTAGCCGTGGGTGGCTAAAACATCACCCACATTATTACATATTAACCATGCAGTTTGCCTTGTTATGAAAAGTTTATATTTTTGTTTAGCAGAAGAACCGACACTTGGGCAAGCTGAATGTTATAGATGATACCATATCACTTATGCTAGCCTTTATTTTTCTGGCATATTGTTCATGTGTGTGTGTGCGTGTGTGTGTGTGTGTGTGCGCGTGCGTGCGTGTAAATTTACCTGTTACACTTGATAAGGAATGATCCATATATATGAGACGCTATACTGCAGAAGAACCGACATTTGGGCGAGTTGGATTGTGTTAAACATGATGCAGGACGTTTCAACGTTAACGTTCTCCTATCAGCCCCGAACAAAATGAAGAACATTTGTGGAATCGTAGATCGGAAATTGCTTGAAAAAAGAACAGGTTCTAATAAAAAAACGTGCAAGGTGAAACACATATCTCCGGTAGTCCCATGCAGAGTGGGCGTTGTTTACCAAATCCCATTCGCATGTGGTCACGTATATATAGGCCAAACGGGCCGTTGCCTGGATATTAGACTAATGGAACATCAGCGCTCACTCGTAGGCAATCCGTATTCTCATTTGGCTAAGCATTCCTCAGAACACGCATGCACACCGATGTTTCAACACACCGTATGTATCTTCGCGCATGCGGACCAGGCCACCAGGGAGATTATGGAGGCGTTTTATATCTTCAAAAAAGGCCCTAGTTGTGTAAGTGTGCCATCTATCACCTTGCATGACAGAGAGATTGCTTTCTTGAACTGTTTTGCTTCGTGATACAATATGTTTAGTTACACCCTTGAATTTGGACTGTATCGCTGATATGGCATCATCGGCATGTGCTCACGTGGGATAGGTTGTGCTTTAAAATGTGTGATTTCGTTGCTAATAAAGTTAGTTGTGAGACAGCGCTGGTGTTCGTGTTCCTTCTTCTCTGTGTATTCGTCGTTTGCGCTGAAAACCACTCATCATGAGACGCTATAAATGAGACGTCCAGTGGCACAGATGCCATACTTTTTTTTCTATTCACGCGCACTTCTTCTGCCATGGCTTCATGTGTCACACGATTACCCCTCCTCCTGAAAGAGTGAGCGAGTTAAAAACAACAAAAGTGAACGAGGAGTCTTATAGGAGAAAAACAGGGCCAATAGCTCCATGTCCCTAATGAGTTCAATGACCTCGCCAGAACTTTAGAACACAGTTCAGCAGTCCGGTGAGGTCCAACACAGCTCTGGTGGGCGAGGCTGGTTGTTCCACAGCAGATGACACAGGCTTCCTTGACACCTGGACACTGATGAAAACACAGCTTGAGCTTCCATGAAAAACGAACACTGCTGGGAGAACACAGCTGGGAGCATCAGTAGGTCAGATGTCATGGGCATTGGGGTCTTTGCCGTGGCTTATACACACTGTGTGCCTCTCATTTGTGTGTTCGTTGACCGAAGCTAATGAGGCGGTGTCTGTATTCGTGACGAGAACATGGGAAGGTTATTTGCTTCTTTCGTCATTTTCTGTGGTTTTGTCGCAGTTGTCTTGATCTATGGCGCGGAATACTTCCTTGACGACGCTCCTTAATGCAAAGCTACCCCAGATGTTGAACTTGTCGTCGGTTTAGTTCGTGTCTTTTCTGGCGACCTTATTTATGCCGCAAGTCTGCTTTAGATGTAGTTTCAGTTCGTCGTCGTCCTTATTCGAGTAGCCGTTGTAGTCTCTCGGCGGCAGGTTAGCTCGAGTCACCGATTCATCGTCACACCATACTGCACCCACAATAAGGCATATTGCACTGTCGTCAAACCACGCATTTCACATGCGGCGGCAAGAGCAGGCACAAAACGCGCACACATGGCCGACACAGCTGTGCAGTTCAGAAGCAACGTTCACAAGGCCAAGGTAATACCATGACGGCTTTGCCTGGGCATCCTGCACGCTGCTGGGGCCAGCCTAAAACGACTCTCTTCTCGCGTTTCTTTCTTTTTTGGTTTTTTTTTTCCTTCGCACGTGCATACGTCGTGACGCTTTCTCCCATCTCGCTTGTATTCCGACGCATCTGATTGTCTGATTTCCTCGCTCTTGCCGACGAGCAGGCAGGCTGCAGCCGTCCGAAGGTCAAAGGGTATTTTATCTCGTTTCACTCCCATTCACAGTGTCTCGCTTAAAAAGAATCGCATTTTTTTTCTTCCTTAATAATTCTTTTGCGTCGCGTTTTCTCCACACTGGATTTTATTCCGCGTGTTGAGGCAGGCCGCCTTGGCCAGTTTGTTATCTAAAAGCACATACTGAGTGTACATGCCGTGTCAATCAGCCACATCGAGGGCTTGCCGGCTTTTCCTCTTAGTTTAATTTTGATTTGATGGAAAACCAGCATAAGCAAAGTCATGAAGCGAAGTAATGGCAGTATCAATGCGAAGTATTAGTATCAATGTGACATAAGCGAAGTAACGACAGTATCAATGCAAATAGACCACGTTATCGTTTAGATCCCCGATGTGATACACCACGCCAGTCCGCGCCGCACAGCGAGAAGCAGCCGACCGGAACTATTAGTTGCCAGCAGCAGCCGTCAACACCACCAAGTTAGGCGGAAAGGAAACCACACAATATTGAAGCGAGGTGACATAATGCACTGGGCGGGGCACCTTGAACGGTGCTGCCCTCTCCTCCAGAATGAAGCAAGAGGGAATGCATCAGGTAATTGTAGCGATCGCTATATCTCCGGTCCTACTTTACCTTTTCGAAAAATTCTTTCGGCTATATATTCCTGGGAAGGGTCAGACTCATTCCAGGGTGTTTTTCACGCCAAGCATGAGGGGTGGTTCATGACCCCATAAACTACAATTGATACATTGCAAAACATGGGTGTACAACCGCACTGCTTACAATGTAGCAGAAGGTTACCACCAGTGCCAGAGGGTAAAAGATTTGCATGCTCCCGCAAACGAACATTAATACATCGCCTAGATTGCCCAATGTGTTGCTTATCACAAGTAAGCAGAATGCTATACAAACACATGTGTCACCCATAATGGTGTAATAGTAGGTGCAAAAAAAAGAAGAAGACAAGAAAGTGAACACCACATGTGCTTTGGGCTGAAGGTGGTTTTCTCTGCTAGTAACAAGCTAGGCAGACTATGTTCAATGGTCGGCAACAGGCTTGACAACGTCGGGACGCGCGGTTGCTCTATTAACCACAAAATTAGGTTTGTGTCGTGCAGGGCCACGTCGTCTATTGCATCCCTCTGTCGTGTGGTCGTGTCTACGTCGGCCAGACAGCCCGATGTTTGAACCTACGTCTAAGAGATCATCAGTCTGCCTTGCAGGGGAGACCCCTAACGCACTTGGCCATGCACTGCGCCGAGTGCCGGTGCGAAGCGCAATTCCCCACGACCGAGATCTTGTTTAAACACCACGATCGCACGACACGAGAACTTGCTGAAGCTTTTCATATTAGTACGAGGGCATCTATGTGCGTTAGTCATCCTTCTTTAGCCATATCGGAGAGGGAAGTGATGCTACTCAAGGAAAGGGCCTGTTGGGGGGCGGAGGGTTGAAGGCGGTGCGTTTTTGTACTGGTTTTTGCCTTGCCCACAATGCGCATGCGCGGGAATTAGTCGAGCGTCAAGTTTAGGTATATTTCCTGTTCAAGCAATACAGCTTTCAGTTGTGAGATGAATCAGTACCAACTAGCTCGCCTTTCCGTTTTGCTTCACATGTGTCACACATGCAGTAATTCTTTATGTGTTTGGGGCTTTCCTTTGCGTACGAACCGCAAAACCCTCTTACACAGACTTGCAGGCTTGCTTAGTACAGAACAGATCAGTCTGACATTTTTGGCAACAACCTCTTTCAACCTGTGTGAAATACCATGAACGTACGACATAACCACTAGGTTCTTTTTCTTTTTGTCCCAAACATCGCAATCACTTCTGTGTTTCAATTTTAGATGCTTAAACAAAGATTCAGCCATGGCATTGATCAAAGTCTTAGGATAGCCTGCCACTAGCAGCTTATTTTCGTGCTGAACAACACTATCTTGCATTTGATGGGTGCAGCTCTTAATAACTGTTGTGGTTTAACGTCCCAAAACCATATGATTATGAAGGACGGCGTAGTGGAGGGCTCCGGAAATTTTTACCATCTGGTGTTCGTTAACCCTTTCTTGTCCACACCTATACACATCGATAGCCTGCTATTGATGGTTTTCAACTTCAAATTCTGCCAGGCTAGGAGCGCTTACGGACAACTAACATTATCCGTCGTATAAAACAGGAACTATTTTTTGGTTTCACTTTTTCGTTTATTTTTTCCGCCACAGAGGGAACTTCGAAGTGCCACTTAAAACGAGAGAGTCCAGTGCTCGTAGTTTCAAACATGGTGTCGATATCGCGCACCTGCCTCCCTGCAACGGCAATTTTCGGTAGATTTCCACGACTCTGAGTCAGAATTTTTGTATGATGGCAGCAGCACAGACTCTGAAGATGACTTTGACTCATAGGACTTCAGCACAGACAACAAAATTGCGTTAAACCGCCGTGGAACGTCAACAGGTATTCGCCGGTAAGTTTAATTTTTATCTCCGACCCGAGTCGTCGCTGCTGCGCTCTGTTCTTAAGATATCTAGCGTGTTCTAAAGGTCACAGTTCTCCTCTGCGGGGTGTCAACATCATTTGGGCGGGACCACTTTCCGGCTGCTGCTCAATGAGTGGAGTTTAGCGCAAGAAGACGACCCGGAGTGGACCTCGACCTTGTGCTCCGTAGTGCCGCGCAGCATTTCGACGAAGCCGTCGATTTCTTCATGCTCTTCTTTAACTGAGAAATAATCGCCGAGACGTGCTGCACAACAAATAAATATGCATGGATGCATGCTCTTGAGCGACAAGTAGAACAGAAAACTGATGTTTTCTACGAAACACGCTGCACAAACCTGTGCTTCAGCGCATCCCATAATTGCATTGCGAGGTGGCACAATAGCCACTAGTGCTAACATTTTCTTTTGTATCTAAATTACTTCAACAGGTAGAATGCTGATATTTGCAGGGATATTGGATATGGCATTTTCTGTCAAAATGTATATTTCGAAATTTCTTTGTGTTCACTTGGTTCAAAGCAGCATTGATGTTTTTACAGTGCGTTCTTATTTTAGTTAAAAATTTTCCTATTAACATTTTTTTTTTCAGAAAATTGTTTAGAAATATTTGCTTAAAGTTAAAACCATTAGAAATCTCATTCCATCTTCTACAAATTCATACCATATATTATGGTATCAATAATCTTGTGTGGCTGTAGAAAAATTGTTTACTAAAGTACTCGAAATTGGCCCGTTTTTCCGCGGACGGGAAAGTGTTAACGTGCACTGACATAGATGAATGCAGCTCTTAGCCGCGGCATTTGACAGGCATAAATAAGCAGAAGCCCTCTTATAGAACTGAGACGGCTGAAACTGATTGGGAGCAGTTTTTGGAGCATCAAAATTTCAATTTTAGAGCTGAAGCACCTTGATTTGGAGCAGTTAGCGGCATTCAACATGTCATCTTAGAAGGTTAGAAAAACAAATCTGTAGCAGCCTTGGGGGGACAAGTACATATTTTAATCAGCTTAGAACACAAATTATATTGAAACAGCCCCTGGAGAAAGCTTTTTAACAGATTATCACTAGGTATGAACTACACTACCTTTTTACATGCCATGCGAGTAACAAACATCTAAAATAATTGAAAGAAGGTTCTGCAAACTAGGTTATCATCATAAACATTGGGAAAAAAAAGGAAAAAGCATCACACTTCTGATAAATAAAAAAAATGAAAAAAAATTGGCATTGCACAAGAATTGTAGTTACATAGCAGTAGGTCTTTGCTTAAGACCGGTGATATGATTTAGCAGATTACTGCTCTGGCTTTTTGTAGGTCTGCTTATTTAGCTTTTTCATTTTCAAGCTTCCCCAGAGCTTCCTCTAGGTCAGTATTTGCCAGGAGAATGTCGCAATAAGCGGCTTCAGCTATCTGCTCGGGCACGCAGTTGGCGTAGAGTCAAGTGTATTCCACGCTTTTAAAAGGCAACAACAAAAGCGCGCTCTGCCGCTGTTCGCTGCCACCTAGTGCAGGACCGCCTTCAAGAGTGCAGCGCGGACGGCAAGAAACCTTGCCGCACTGACCATCTCATCAAACGTGCATGTATGGTACTACAAGCGTAGCAGCATTGTAAGAGTACGGCATGCTTTTGTAAGGGGATGACACAAACGCGCTTCGCATCAGTTCGCTGCCGCCTTCTCGAACCAAACTGCTACATCACGGAGACACGTCACATGCAGAAGGCTAGTTGTCGCTGCATTGACGAAACAAGGTACTCGCCGCACCCATGCACGCTATGGAACGTAACGGTACAAACACTTCCACGGCAAACATGCACGTAGGTGACTACACGCAGCAGCGTCGACATAAAAACCGCAGCGACCGGAGGAATGCATTTCACGCTTATACAATGTAAAAGAGGTATGCCATATTTGGAAACTTCGCCCTGGAAAATGTGTAAGCGCACTTTCTGTGTTTCTGACCAGGAAAGAGTGCAATTTTCTAGAGCGGTGATTTGCATGGATAAGATTGGTGCATCAATTCATTATGGTGCTTTTGCGCATGCTCTGCATGCACTTAGGAGGAGGCTTTTTTCTATATTAAATGTCAGTTGTTAGTAGTCACCTCTGTGTCACTGTCTCTGCTTCTGCCTCTCAGTTTTCCTATTTTGACGCTTTAGTGGCTTTCTTTGAGTGTAACCCCATACCAACTTGCCCAACAAATAACTCTCTTGATATACAGCTTCATTTTCTTGCGAACGGAAGATTAGCAGTGGGGCTTGCCCAATTTCTGTGGCACATAGGTGCTAGGAGCTGCATTACGCTCTGCAGGGATTAACCTCGACCTAAAGCAGCTCCGTTCTTAAAAGTTCTCCTCATGGCGACGTGCACAAAGTGGTAGTGCCTGTGCATGGGGTGCGTGTGCTAGAAGACGACAACTAGGAAACTCGGCACGTGCCAAAATGCACAAACGTGGCAAGTTTCGAAGTCGAAGAAAAAGAAGTAGAGTGGGGCTTTCGCGCTTGACACAATCGGGTGACCAGGTCCGAGTGTCAAAACTCCGACTCGATGCATGAATTGTAGCTATGGGCTGCACCGTCAACACTTCGCATCCACAAGCCTCCTGCTTCCTCGACAGCATTCATAAGGCATCTCGCCACTCGTCAGCCTGCCTCAACACCTCGCCTCGCACAACTCTTCCGTTAGTGAGCCTGCTTCGGGCCAGACTGCCTTCCAATACAACATAAAGCTGACGCTTATTAGCTACACGTTGTTTCTTCTATGTTTGCACGATTGGCTGTGGCGTGCAAGTTTCTTTCGTGTTTGTATAAAGTGTTGTTCTAAACCTGTAAACAGCCTTGTCAGCTTGGTGGCGTTCCCAACCTGAACATCTTTAAGAACCACATGTTCTCGTTACACTCATGAATGAAAGCAGCATGACAAGTCTCTGTAGCCTACACAGCACCGCCTGGTATAAAGTCTACTTCCGATAATTCGAAGTTACTGAATTGGAATTGTAGTGGGCATCCCCTCAGTTTTGCATGCAATCCAACAGAAAAGAACGCTCAGTAATTGTAAGCTAGAAGTCTAAAATATTGGTTAATTACAGAAAGATAAATAACATTTATCTACACCAGTTAAGCTGTCTATCTGCCTCTGGATATATCTTATGATGGAGTATAAAATGAGAAGCGATTTCCTGAAACGTTATTAGTGCATCTCCCGTGGAGAGGGTTTCCTGAGTGGAGGTGGCGAGTCAGCAGCGATCAACCGGAAAGTGAGCTCTCGGGTGTACCACATCAGTGAGATTTGCTTCGCGGGTAGTTGCCCTTCTCTCAGAATTTTGGCGGCTGCAGCAGAGATCCTCCCCATATCATAGTTCTTAATGGCTGACTTAAGGGTCACTAACAACCACTCTGACGGAAAAATCCGTAAACAGGGGGTGGGTGCTCGAGCCGACGTTTCAACAAGTGGACTTGTATTCAAGGCTGGGAAAAGAATTTCTTTATGGCGACCACCTATCATAAATTTCCTTCAGCACTTAAATGTTTGTGCTGCAAACACCTTTAAAAATGCATTTTAACCATGTAGCCCAAATCACCGTTCTTCTGCCTATGACAAAGTTGTCCTTATCTCAAATGGTCACTTCGAAGAGACCCTGCAACACTTTCTGAACATACAGCAACATTAGTGTTTATCTCAAATGGTCACCTTAAAGGGACCCTGGAACACTTTTTGAACATACACAGAATTCACTGCAGATCAGTAATTGAGGCTCTTGTGAACATGCGAGGCAAATATAGCAATGCAGAGTGCATGGAACTTGCACTTTTATTTCATGTACAGCCGAAAATGGTTCGCTCCTCTCGGCAAATCGAAATGCACACAGCCAATGGCTGATTTCAAGGGACACTAAAAGCAAATAACAATTTACAGTAAAACCTCGGTAATTTGTACTCGGTTAATTGGGAATCCCGGATAATTTGTATTATTTGCGCGGTCCCAAATTTTTACATGTAAATTTAACCGGATAATTGGTGTGGCCAGTCTGCGACTTCCCGGTTAATTGGCACACTTGGCCGCGACTTCCAAGATATGCAAAGGGTATTGCGAATCTCGGAGGCTGTAACTAAAACATGCATTTTTTTTTTTTGATGTACGGATCTCGAAGGCCATGTTCTTTTTTACCGCAAATACGTCGTAGACGCCATGTTTTAGCAATTGCCAGGCGGCGATGCGTGCGGTTGCGATCATGATCATCATCATCTCAACAGCGATGTTAGCCACTCTAGCGAAGTGAATGTTTTGTGGAGTCTTTGTGCCATTTGGATGTCGGCTGGCGAGCATTGTGCGATTCGGTGCAACTGCTCCATTTGTCTCCTGTCTCCGCTTGAGTGTCTTCCCTGTGAATTAGTTGATTGAGGTGTGCTTGGAAGGAAGATGCCGAAGTACAAGAGCTTGTCCCTGCACGAAAAGGTGTGCTTAATTGAAGAGGCCAGCAAGTCGACGGCGTCGAAAACGGCTCTCGCCGAAAAGCACCACGTGCCTCTGTCAACGCTGTGCAACATCATCAAGAATAAGGAGAAAATTCTCGATGCTTACAGCAAGACGCACTCGTCAAAGCGTACACGAGTACGCCCGCCTACGTACGCCGACGTTGAAGCAGCTCTGATCGAATGGCTGCAGAAAGCCAACGCAGCACACCTTCCTGTGAATGGGACCATATTGCGTGAGAAGGCCAACCAGCTGGCGCTGCAACTTGGACATTCTGAGTTTAAATGCAGCAATGGATGGTTTTGCCGATTTAAGGAGCGCAACAACCTGACATTCGTGACTGTTTGTGGTGAGAGTGGCAGCGCGGATCAGTCTGTTGTCGACGGCTGGAAGCAGCACACCTTGGCTCCACTACTCGCCAAGTACGAAGCAGCAGATGTTTACAACCTTGATGAAGCTGCTCTGTTCTACAAAATGTTGCCTACGAAGACGTTCGCTTTGAAGGAGGCAGACATTAAGGGGCGGAAACAGAACAAAGATAGAATCACTGTTTTGTTTGGTGCAAGCATGTGCGGTGAGCACAAGCTGCCACTGCTTGTTATTGGGAAGACAGAAAAGCCTCGTTGTTTCAAAAATGCACGACTGCCATCCAAGGATGACCTGATCTATAAAAACAACAAGAAAGCTTGGATGACGGCTGCACTCTTTGAAGAATACGTGCGGCACCTTGACCGCAAGTTTGCGGCCGCAGGGCGCAGCGTTTTGTTCGTCGTCGATAATTGCCCAGCTCACGGCGACATTCAGAACCTGCAGGCAATCAGGCTGGTCTTTCTACCCCCGAACACGACGTCGCTATCGCAGCCGATGGACCAGGGCGTCATACACCATACCAGGAAAATATATCGCTACAATCTGTTGAAGCGAATGCTCCTTTGCTATGACAACGGAAAGGAGTATAACATTGACCTCCTCGGTGGTATTTGCCTCATTATTCACGCATGGAGGCAGGTGGAGGCCACCGTTATTCGACGGTGTTTTGAGCACGCCGGTTTTGTGAAAGAAGAGGCAACCTCCGCTGAGTTTGCTGTCACCGCTGTCACTTGCCCGTTTGATGAAGAAGGGGAGACTCTCTGCGCTCGATATGAGGCTTTGCACGCGTACGAGGAGTGCACTCCAATCGGATTCTCCGAGTACGCAAATGTCGAGTGCACAGTGCAGACGCGTTACGCCGACATCGACAGCGAGATAGCTGCGAGATCGACCGATTCGGCCTCTAATGTTGACAGCAATGACGAGCCCTCCCGAGCACCCCCTTTGGCGGATGTCATCGATGCCTTGAGTGTTGTGCGCAGCTTCGTCGAGTGCAACGGCGGCGAAACTGAGATGCTGCGCCTCATTGACAGGCTGGAAAATATGACTTTCAGTGCTGGGAACTACCGAACGCGTCAGTCACGCATGGAGGAATTTTTCTCCAAGTAGGCTGACTTGCCACAATAAAGGTGTGACTTCCGTACATCACGTTTTCTGGCTGATTTCTTTGATTTCGCGTTGTTTCGGATAATTGGGAATCCCGCTTAATTGGGATATTTTTCTCGGTCCCGAGGCCTTCGAATTAACGAGGTTTTACTGTATGTCAGTGAAAGCTCAATGTATGACAACGTCTAAAACGGATATTATTAACAGCAGTGCCCTACTTACCGAGAAATTAAGCTAAATGTACCACCATACGATGAGCGCCCCGAGTGGTACATTTTGGAAATGATCCCGATGACGTGAGAGAGTACGACTACAATTAATCACTCGTAATCAAACTAGCTGCAATAAAAAAAAGAACCTTCCGTGCATCAAGAGACGTAATACAATGCTGCTTGTTCGTTTCTGTTTGAATCATGGAAAAAAGAACCTCTTTGGCATTGCCATGGGGAACGGCGCACGTGGTTCAACGGTTCCATTTTCACCGAACTGCGCTTCGCCCGGCACCCCGCTTCGATCACACGGTCACGTCTCAGTGGTAGTTTCGGTATCGAAAACTGCCGCGCGTGTTTTGCGTGCTCGTGAAAGTCGCTCCGACAGAGAGTTCGACAAAATGCCGCATGCATGTGATTTTATTTCAAAATAAGCACTTCCGTGGCACGAGAGTAGCACTACGACGTTTCTGGACAGTTATTTCAACAATCAACGTCGACTTAATATTCGCCTTTAGTGTCCCTTTCATGATCGTGAATGCATCCTTGGTAAAGATTATTTTGGTAGTTTTGAGTTGAATAACGGATGTAAATTTATTTCATTTCAGAAGCACCGAAGTAAGCCCTCTTATAGTACTTCCAGTCTCGATCAATGGTCGTCCGCTCATTCTGTTTCTTCCCATGTTCACATAGGCGGCACGCAGCTTAGTATGCCCAGACTTACTTTAGTGGGTCGCTTCTCTTGCACTGAAAACACTTGCCAATTCATACTTGCCAATTCATACAGTCAGTTCCAAATCCACCGGCACGCTGGCTAGTACACACTCTCTCTTTTACATGCCTCGCAGGCTAGACGCCTTGGCAGACATCGCTTGGTGAAGCAGTTTCAATAAATTGCTTCAATCTGCATAGTTTTCGCTATCATCCTTCAGTCAACCTGACACAGTACGACACCGGTGAGCACCAGATACTCGCAGTGCTTGGCCATGCTTTAGAACAACCGTAGCATGGTAGTGCCAGAAGTGCATGTGTACTGCATAGTTACCGCGGGATGCCGTGGTGGTAGTCTCGCGATTATTTGCGGTGATATCAGTACTGTATATTCTTTTTTGTTTTCGAAATTAGGTTGAGGCAGTTAATCGGGAGATTTAAGGCCGCGACTGTACAATCGGGTAGGCAGGTCAGAAACCGGGCGAATCGGGAGAGCTGGCAGGTATGCAAAGGCAACTTGTGGGCCTTATCGGACACTGACTTGGTGACAGAAGTCGAAATTTTGAAAGAAGCTGAGGAAGGAGGCACCGTCAAGCAATATATTGCACAGAAATACAGCATCAAGCCTAACACCCTTTCAAACTTCCTCAAGAACAAGTGCTCAATACCGGAAGCACTTGAATATCAGTTCAAATGTCTCACAAGAGAATACACACCGGTGCCCACCTAGAGTAAGAGCAAGTGCTGTTCATTTGGATTAGCGAGACACAAAGCAACCAACTTCCACTCACCGATGACATCGTTGCAATGAAAGCCTTACTGCTTGCGACGATGCTAGGGATTGGAAACTTTGCTTCTTTTTATGGATGGCTGACACACTTTAAGCAACGCCGCAACCTGGCATTTAGAAAAGTGAGTGGAGAAAGGACGTCCGTCAACCAGGAAACATGTGCGATGTGGAGAGAAGAAAAGTTTCACGAGTTCTTGAGTGAACATCAGCCGGAAGGCATCTTCAATGCTGACTAGATGGCCCTTTATTACAGGACGTTACCCGAGAAGACTCAGACCTTCAAAGACTGTGAGTGTGCTGGCAGGAAATGTGTTCCAACTGAAGCGAACATGACTGGCACTAAACGATGTCGCTTGCTGGTAATCGGTTTGGCCACTAAGCCTAGATGTTTTAAAGGTGTCAAAATGTTGCCTGTCGACTACGCATCTAACAGGAAGGCTTGGATTACAGTGGACATATTTAAAGACTGGCTAATTAAACTGGATCACCTTGCAGTTCACGTCATCGAACCGCAAGGTATTGTCCCTTGCAGACCAGTGCCGCGCCCACATGAATGTGCCGCCCTTGAATACCATTCAGTTCGCTTACATGCAACGCAGCATCGGTGTTACAACCCATGAACCAGGGGATCATTAAATATGTAAAGGCAGACGTGACGCGGAGGCCTGCGATGATTCTTGCGGCTGCTTCGACCGATGTTGTTCATGGCGCTTGGCAGACGTTGTACAGGCGTCAACGGAATGTCGACCACTGGGTCATGTGACGGGGAGTGTACCGACACCAGTGCGTATTTTTTTCACTTGACACATGAAGGGATGTCACCGCAATGCATGGGCCCGCTTGAGAGAGATGGCTGCGCCGCGTGGCAGCGTAGAAGGGCGGATGCGAAGCCGCTGCTCTCTTTGGCGCCCAGGCAATGGCTTCGTCGTCAGAGGTGCATGCGATAGACACGTCTGGTGGTTGGAGTCCTGCGTCAAAGGCTCTGGAGAACACGTGGCAAAACTGAGCAGGCGTGGTTGCTGCAGAAGGTTTGGACAGCGCACCTGCGCTCATGGAAGAACGTTCAGTCGGAGGCACACGAGAGCTGGTGCACAGGGCGGTATACTGAATGCCTGCTTGTATAACAGGGGTGTCATTTGTGGGCTGATCTGCCATAGGCAAACCAGGTACGTCACACTTAGTGCTTCAGACATAGTAGCAGCGTCTCAAAAGTTCAGCCGTAGTTGGTTAATTCTGCTACGGTATACTGCAAGGGTGTTGCTGGTCGCTGCTGGCAAAATGCACATAGTGTCGATGTTGCTGAAACGTGATGCTGGTCGATGGGTGTGGATGGCGAAGCCTCCGTAATGGAAGGGCCAACAGCGAGTGAGACAATGTCCTCGGCAACTCCAGGGTGTGCGACGAGGTAGTCGTCGTGGAATCTGATGTCCCTGCGGTATCGCGAGCCATCGAGGTCAGGGAAGGCGTGATGAAGGCGGGCACACGCGATGTACTATCGGTTGAGGGCTGCAAGGAAACAAACCTCTCAGTGGGCAGGTCGTTTACAGAACAGGACAACTAGGATGCTCCTGTGGCCGGATCCGCGGTAGAAGGGGCCGTAATCAAGGAAGGGTCGTCGTGGTTGAAAGAAGGCTGCAGGCCGGCAGGTACCACTCGCTGCGACAGAGGGGAAGCTGGGAACTCGCGGCGGCTCCACCGAAGTGACCGGTATGTTTCGCCGTAGCAGTTCAGCAGGACGGCGTGCATCACCGGTGGTGCAGTGACGCCATTCAGCGCGAGAATGGCATCGAGCTGCGTGAACAAGGCTTGGCTATAGCTCGGGTTGAAAGCCTTCACTGGCGGGAAGAGTCGTGGCAGCATTGAAGCAGGCTGCTCAGCAAACAGCGTGCTCTTCGGGTCACCACTCTTTCTTATGTTGGGGCGTATCCGGACAGTGCACTGGTGCTTGGGGTATGTTAACGACATCTTTGTCGCCAAAGTAGTAGCTAAGAAAAGGGACTCCAACAGCCATCATGATGTACTAAAGACCAGCTTATTCAACATGCACGACACTTTTATAACAAAAAACGTGGACGACAACGTTGCAAGTGAGCCGCAACCGCAGGCTGCTGAAGTAGCTGTGGGCGTTGCCCTTGCCCAGCGGTCGTCTGCTGCAGAGAGCAATACTGGTTAACTGTGAAGCACATCTACAGCTTGCAGAACTTGCTTTCTGCAGCAAGATGCTGCCAGCAGAAGCAAACGCCAATAACCAATGTTTTTCATCACGAGTCTGCTTTCAAATAAAATTGTCGCTTCTTGTTCATTGTGGTTAACCGGAAGTTTGCTTAATTGAAAGTTTTTCGTGGTTCCCGTGAACTTCACATTAACAGGAATTGACCGAATATGATACAGGTTTTGGCAATTTCACAGAATCCTCAGTTTTCATTGGCGTTCAATGAAATATAAGTTCACACATAACGAACCTTGGCCAGGAGGTTGTGCAGTTCGTGTGGATGCAGCTTCTGCACCTCGCCCAGCTGGACTGCAGCCGCTCGCCGTGTCACAGGTGAGGAGCCAGTGTCCAGAAGCAGAAACAGACGGTCCAGCCTGCTGGCAAAGAATAAGGAATCGTTGCAGTGGCATCACCTAATGACACCGTCGAAGTTACAGCAATTTTAACATCACAAAAGCATACTACAGGCCTCGCTAATGAGAAACGAGCTGTCTCTGAGAGAAACACAGAGAGAAAGAGAGCAAAGCTAGAAAAAGAAGAGGAAGGGAAAAAGATGGAGGGAGCGAAAAAGAGAAAAAAATGGATGGTGAGAGAAGAAAAAAACAACCATAAAAAAGAGATAGGAAAAACAGAGAGAAATATAAAGGGATAAAGAAAGAGAAAAACAGAAACAAGAAAGGCCACCCAGCTCCGTTCTTCCTTCAGGCTTGGCACCACTAGTGCAAAGCTGCCTTAGGTATTTTTTCTAAACAAGTAGCTAGGTTAACTTAAGGAGGTTTCCCAGAACTGGTCATCTCCAGAGCGGTTAAAAAATTGATACGAATAGTAAAGGGTGTGCATTCATCTTCAAGGAACAGCCTGAACAGGGCCAAAAAGCGCTGTGCAGTTGTGCCTTACGTTCAACATTTTTCTCATGGTTTGAACAATGTTGGCAGCAGGTATGACATGGATGTTGTTTTCAGCGCTCCGATAAAAGTGCAAAAGTTGTGCCAGGCAGTTGCCAAAAAGTTTAACCTAAAAGAGAGAAAATGTAGTTGTGGGCTGAAAGAAGGCTCGAAGTTCATAAGGTGCAGAAAAGGGGTTGTTTATCGGATACCGCTAACTTGTGGAAATATGCCCCGCCACGGTGGTCTAGTGGTTATGGCACTCGACTGTTGACCCGAAGGTCGCAGGATCGAATCCCGGCCGCGGCGGCTGCATTTCCAATGGAGGTGAAAATGTTCGAGGCCCATGTACTTAGATTTCGGTGCACGTTAAGGAACCCCAGGTAGTCAAAATTTCCGGAGCCCTCCACCATAGCATCTCTCATAATCGTATTGTGGTTCTGGGATGTTAAACCCCAGATATTAACTTGTGAAAATATGCATATTGGACAAACAGGTCGCTTCATCAACACACGTCTAAAAGAACATGAAACTTCTCTGGGGAAAGAAACCTTTTCGCACTTGTCCAATCATTGCAAACCATGTCATTGTAATCCTGCTTTCAGTGATACAGACATTTTGTTAGCTCATAGTGATAAACTTACACGTGAAGTCACGGAAGCATTCCATATAAGTAGGTGTGGGAAGAAGTGCATCAGTCAACCATCAGTGGCGCTTACTGATAAAGAAATGTCTTTTTTGAATTGTGGTTAACTTGTATTCTGCTCATATGCCTCATGACTTGCTCCACGCATGCTTTGCGATGATTTGTGCTTATATGTGTAGTCCCTTTCAAAAAATTAATCAGTTGTGAGTAAGCGCTCGTTTGTACCTTTTTTCTACGAGTACCAGTCTTTTGTGCACGCTACAAAAGTTTTTAACATGAATTCATACCAACTCGCCCGGCTATCAGTTTTACTGCAAACCGTTATTCATGTTACCGGGCCACACTGACCGTTCGGAACTTTAAGGGGTACTCACAGGAGGGAGAAATCTGCGGAGGACATGGGGGGATTGCGTATCGCATGACTGCGATGTCACGGATAAGTGAGTGGCCGCAACCCCCCGCGCGCCCTCGCAGAACACGGGGACCTTTTCCCCAACAGGACAAACGATCCCCCGGCAGTGGGGGATATAGCTGAATTTCGGGCTCTTGTTTGGCCACATTGTTGCACTTGCTCCTGCAGAGAGCGGCAGTAGGTGTCCAGTCTGCAGTTGGGGTCACCTGCAGCTGGGGTCATTGTCGTCAGCAGCTGGTGAAACGGGTGGTGCAAGCCACAAGAGTAGTCTGGAAACACTGGTCTCCCCCTCCGTACACCCCGTCCGTGTGAGTCGAGGACATTTGTGGCGAATTCGCCTTGCGAGCCGATGTCACTAGGCTCCGCCTTTATCCTCCGAGGATTTGTCCCCCGTCTGCATATCCCTTTATGAGGCTCAACCTAGTCCTCTAGTTTAACCAACTCCTGAAGAAGTTGCCGGACGCACCCCTTCCCCCATATGATATCCCATCGTCACAAGTAGAGGAACGTCGCTGTTGAGCATTACAACTGCTACTTTTTGGAAATCAAGGTCATGATTAACGGCTTTTCAGGTGACGAGAGTTCTGCAATCGGGAAGGCTCAAGCTGTCTTTTCTGTGGGTAGCCTCCAAGGAGACCTCGCCTGCTTGTGCGCCAACTTTATGTTTCTTGTATCAGGAAACTTGGAAGTTCGGGAGAAGCCCTAATCACGAACATTGCGTTAATTCTCCATACACAGCGATAAATCACCGCCGTTACTGAAGGACCAGTAGCCGAAAAGGCACGTGCGAAGTTACAATTTGTCTTGGACAAGAATGTGAAATTTTGTGTCCTTAAAGAAGTTGTGGGAGTTTTTGCTGGTGAGCATTCTGGGATCCCAGTGTCGGTTCAGCCATTGAATGTTAAGTATAACTACGTTCCAGTAACATCTGTCAACATTAAGCATTCCTTCTCAGGATATAAACTCATTCTCAGTGACAGGAGGTACAATTTTGAATCCAAAAATGTGGAGATGGTGGTAGTTTGCTGCTGTTCCCACAATTTTCCCAGGGATTTTCAGACTATGTTTCACGTGCTCTCCAACAGACTTCCTCAGGCATATGCACTTCAAATGGGCAGAAATGCATTTGGCAGTGTCGGAAGGTCTTGCTTATGCAATTCAGATAATGTCGTTGTATACGAGAAAATTGCCAGATTTGTACCTAACAGCCCTCATGCAAGAACGATTTAATTTCTAAATGGCTAGTAAAAAATGCCGTTCTTGCGTAGGTTTTGGTGTAGGTTAAATCCTGCATTAAAGGCCAACTCCGGCGATTTTTCGAGGTCGATGGATCTCAATGGAATTCGCTGGTTATGTTCCTTTGCACGTTTCTGTCATTTATGCCAAATTACAGGCTTGAAACATGTGCAGATTGTTTGCAAATGAATTTTAAAGATTGTCTGCAAACGCCCTCCTGGCTTCCCACAATTATTGGCAACATTGCGTCTGTGACGTCAGTATTGGGAAGGCGGCGGAAGTGACGCAGCCAAGGGGACCGCTAACTTCGGCCGCTACAGCGAGCGTCTGCTGTGCTGGCCGAGACACTGTCAGTATCAGACGCGGCACTGTCAGTCGCAGACATTACAGCTGATGCGCGGCGTGCTCACCTCTCCACTGTGCGCCTGCTCGTCCCGGCTGCCACAGTTTTCATACTCCGTGCCGGCGTGACCGGCATATCTTGCATGACTTCCGGTTCGTTCGTAACAACGTCTACGTCATACGTAGACAGTACAATCGGTTGGGTTTCGGTTTCGGTGTTGCGCTTTTTTGCTTATTAAAAATTATTCTCCAATTTGCCGAGTATTTCTGCTATCGGGCCCGTAACAGGAGCGTCTCAGGAACATAAAAGCACCATTACTTTGACACGGCCAAAAAATCGCCGGAGTTGGCCTTTAATGCAGCTTCACTACCGTGAAACCTGAGGAGTGCATAGCACGGGCAGCCCACTGATTCCCTTGGAAATCGCGCACTTGTCGAGGCGGTGGAGCCCTCTCTGTTGTGGCGTGGGTATCAACCGGATGTTTCAGAAGCATTTTTTGTAATTTCAGGAAAATTATTACAATTAATTCTCAGTTATGTGTGTAGCTTTTATTGTTTTAGACATTGTCCGTTTATTTTGCATCGGTTTTGAGCATTGTTAGCCTTGCTCTAGCCCTGCATTGACCACTGCATGACCATGCGACACGAGACAGTGGATGGACGACAAGCCAGGCCCCTAATTGCTACGCACTTAAAAGCTTCTCTGAAGAGCTGTGCGAAACGCAGCTTATAAAGTGCTTCTTGCCAGGTGCCATTGCAATACCAGCTTAGGATTGCCTGGTAGGTGCGCTTGAAGAGGACCACTGACCACAAACTTTTTGGTTGCAACTTTTACGCTTAATGAGTAGGTCTGTATCCTATAATCAGGAAATTAAATCACAAATGCTTTCACATAACAATTATTGCTAGCGAGGTCAATTATCATTAATTTCGGCATTACTCCAACACTCCACTGAAATTTATGCTGTGGTATCAGCCAGGCTGTGACACCCCCTCCTCCCGAAATTTGTGCTCATTAAACCTAGGCAATGGGAAGATTATTCACGCATTGGTAACACAGCTGCTCTGCAAAGCAGCTTGCCCCACCCTTTTGACTGAAGTGTGTGTCACCACCACCCTGTTCACTGAAGTGTGTGCCACCACAGAAAAAGAAATACCTCACTACACCACTTCAGACCCAAACGGCATAAGCAGCATGAGAGCAGCGGAAGCCCCCCATCATGCTCGCATCTAGGTGGTGTTGCACGACTTCAAAGCATCTGCCTGCCACATACAGAATGCGTAATGGGTGAAACATCAACCGGCACTAAACGAATCATTTTGATGACGGTGTCACGAGGTGCTGCCAACTCAGATGAGTCTAGCACTTATTTTAAAACCACACATTCTCGGTCATAGGTGTCTAAGTATGCAGGAGAATGAAACATCCCGAGTTTCCCCATTTTTGTGCAAGCAGTAGAACAATCCTAGCACTGCAGCTTTTTCGTCGAGCATTTCAGGCTTGCACTTACACTGCTCAAGTGTTTCCCACGTTTGTGCGTCCCACGTGACACAGACTTCTTGTTCGCCATATTACGCATCATGAATGGAAACTCGATGAAAGAGCCAGCACATCCTTTGGTTCCAAATGTTTGTTATTTGCAAATGCCTACACTACCAGAAAAATGCAACGAACTTTTCAATGTAATAAGTTTTCAGAGAAACCTAGGCGATGGGAAGATGGTGTGAAAGAGCTGATGCTGTCTAGTCTTCCTCTCTCCACTTTTTACGTTCCAGTCATTGAACGCACGACACGAAGTGTTTTTTGCAGCTTCATAAAGGGTCTAGCGTTTAACAAATAACGCACCACTGACGCAGGACGGATGAGCTGTTTTTCCCTTCGGGAACTGCTGTTGACGCAAATCAGCGTCCATAGCATTTCCCGATACCAGCTCTAATCGGGCAAACGGCGTCGCGCGTCTGTTTACATCGCATGCGATCCCTGCTGGTGCGGAAAACGATCGAGGGAAATTGGCGACGCGATGCAAACGAATCACACCACGCAGTTGACCAAACTTTGCCCTATGAAATACCGCCGAGTAAAACTAGATCGAAAATCTTGGCTTGGCATCGCCAAGAGACTCGGCGTTCATTCCACTGCAGCCAAGCAATACCCGCCATTTTCGCTTGGCACCGACGCCTTCATGATGTGCTTATATCGGGGACTACGATACCTGCTCGTCATGCTGCCTGTTGAACACCGATGCAGAATGGAGACGACAGTGTCGAAGCATGCGCACAACTCTGGCGCACGTTCGTCGGCGTTAAGTCGCCCACTGCTGAACTTATCCCGATGCGGTTCACGTGTTCTTAAGGTGGTTTCCACTTGTTCGGACGACTTCGACCTCGTTGTGGACGCTCGGCCGTATGTCAAAAAGCAATCGTCGCGCACGAAAGCACTTCACGCCACCATCGTTGCAAGGGTCACCACAACAGAGCACTGCCGCAAGGGCCCGGAATCGAGCGGTGCCTCGGTTCCGGACAAAACGCGTGCCTGCCTCGTGCAAATGGAGACCTGCCGTTCGCCTTCGTTGTCCACTTCGGGATGCACCGTTTCAGGATGCACCGTCACGTCCGCGTGCCCTGAACGGGCCTAACCAACGTCCCACTGCGAGTAGATGAGGCTTGCAGCAAGCAAACACGGCGAAACCCCATCAGCCCGGCAATTAATCGGCGCTGATGTGGAAATAGCCGATCTTATATTTATACTGAGAGCCATCTTGCTTCAAATGCCAGATATACCAGGAGAGGGAACTCCCATTGGTCCGCGCCAGGCGTAGCCTCAAAGCAGGGGTACCGGGGCCAACTCTATGCCGGGACAACGCCTCCTCTAGAAGGATGCCTGCGGTAAAGTGAGCTAGCTGCGGCGTCGCTGGCTATCCCATTGTAGCCGTCGTGCCTTGAGTTGTGGTCGCTTGTCGAGAGATGACGCTACGTACTGTCTTATTTTTTTTCGATAGGGTTGGCGTGGTGTGTTGCCAGTGGCCACCGCAAGGATCGCCAGCTACTGTCCTCATTAGAAACGGCGAAGGAGGGAAGGGTACGGCAGGAGGTTTTGGCTCACGCGGCAGGCATCGTTCTAAAGGAGGCGTTTGCCGGGGCCTGCCAGCAGCGTAGATGGCGCTACAATATACTAGTCTGGATTCTGGAACCTACAGTAACTACTAGAACGAAAAAATTGCTGGACTGGAAGTTATTTTAAGTTAGGGCCTCAATAAAGTTTTGCAACCAACCAACCAACCACTATTGCAATATTCACGACCTACTGTACCCCTGACCTGCCCAGCTAGCGGCGTTCTTCTACGAAGCAGCCTGCGCCAGCTCTCGTTCCAGATTTCGCCGCTAAGAGAACGCTCGAACTGCCCCACCTGAGACGGGTTGCGGGTTCTGCTAGAGGACAGACGTGTTTTTCGCGGGCTCCGGAACGACAGCGTCAGATTAGTTTTTTTGGTTTTTTTTTTTTTGCATGATTCGAGCTTGTTTTTTTAGTTATATGAGTACATAAGCCACTAGATTGAAGCTTAATAGGGCTTACAACTTTGTACTGTTTCCTGTGTGACAGTCGCCTAAGTTTTTTTATTATTTGTTTGTTCGGCCACCACGTGGCTGAAAGGTACACATGTGCTTTGAAGTGTAGCATACTTGCGGAGTTTTGTGATACCATTTCGCTTAGCCATGGTAAAAAAAACTGTAAAGTGTTCAGGGTGCGGAATGGGATGGAAAATAGAGGTTTGTACGGATGACAAGACAGAGGGATGCTGACGCCAAGTGTAAGCAAAATATGCGAGCTAGAGGCGAAAATGGAAATAATGATGGCTGCCCAGAATGAGCTCATGGTAAGAATCGCCGAGTTGGAGAATGCGTTGGCGACAGAGCGGGAAAAAACGATGGCCAAGGGGGAAAGGCCAACTCCGGCGATTTTTTAGCCATATCAAAGTAAGATGCTTTTATTTTCCTGAGAGGCTCCTGTTACGGGCCCGATAGCAGAAATACTCGGCAAATTGGAGAATAATTTTAAATAAGCAAAAAAGCGCAACACCGAAACCGAACCGAGTGCACTGTCTACGTATGACGTAGACGTTGTTACGAACGAACCGGAAGTCGTGCAAGGCATGCCGGTCACGCCGGCGCGGAGTATGAAAACTGTGGCAGCCGGGACGAGCAGGCGCACAGTGGAGAGGTGAGCACGCCGCGCATCAGCTGTAATGTCTGCGACTGAGGTACAGTGTACTAGAAGGGGGCAGTGGAACGAACGAAGCGGCCGCGCCGCATCTCGGGTGATGCTCCGACGGGCGACCGTAGCGGCGGCGCTGTAGTCACTTTGTACTGAAGCTGTGGAGAGCGTCTGCATTTGGCGCGCGCTCGTCGCAGCCTACGAAAGCGTGTAATTGCGCGTTTTGAGCGCGTTTAATGCATTACTGAGCTTCAATCGGTGTCTCAACGCCTGCTACGCGCCATGGTGCATGAGTGAATATGCAGGCGTGCCAAAATTGCGCCGAGATATTCCCTGTTCTTGGAGCCTGCCGACCCCCAAATAAGGTGACAATCAGATTTTGCGCACATGCATCTAGCTGCTCACTGATTGCTGTGCGGTCTGCAAGCAGCACTTCGAGCCGCGCTACACTATAAGTGACTACGAACACTGACTACGAAGAACTAACGAACCAGCGACGAAAGCCTACAATTCTTCTGCCGGCAGTCTCTACGATATATCCAGAGCATTGATCTCTGTATGAGCTCCAATGCGCTCGACTGTTTCATGAGTAACCGGAGTACAAATGACTCTATCGCAACATTTATATTAGTGACGGCTGAGTTCTGCCAGTTTTGCGCTGTTTCCTTAATGCCGAAAGGCTATCTTGTTTCAACAGCATGCTTCCGCGGTTACGATGCATCGGTTATGCGACCTCTGAGGGCTTAAAATACCAAGAAGGCGAGCCAGGAAGCCGAGCCGAAGGCGCGTGTTCACCTCCGAGGCACAAACTTCATGCATCAGGGCTTATCTCAATCACATTAAAATGCGCAGATGTAAATATAGCCCGTCGGTTATTCTGCCTAAATTCATTACAGCCTGTTCTCACTTTCAATGGACAGCTTATATTGCACTTTTCCTGACCTTCTATCGATGCCATTAGAAAAACTTCTTTTTGACAACGTTTTGTATTATAATTTCATTGCTTTGCCTGTAAAGTGTCAGAAGTGAAGCCAGGAGGGGCGGTGGTGCTCTATGTTTTGCGAGATTATGTTTATATATATATATATATATAATGTGTGTGGATATATATTTACACGCACAAATACGGACAGTAAAGTATCCCCTCCCCACCCGGCGCCTAGCAATTAATAACAATATCCGTGCAAGGCACCTGAGGACGACCGTTATTTGTACCGGTCGAGTTAACTTTGAGTTTCAATACCTTTGAGCCCTCGTAATGTCGAAGTCATATTTACAGCGAATTTGTAACGATACGCACCGTACACGCAGCTTCGCCAACGCGCGGTAAATATGTTCGGTGTGCTTTCGGCACAATATCAGCACGCAGCTTTCTGAGCACAGTTAAATTCCATTAGAGCAGCTCAATTACTCTGAATAAACGAGACGCCGAATCACCACCAAAGAAACCATTGAGGCAGAAGAAATCAGAATAAGACACGCCCTTTTTGTTTCCTCTGTCTCTTTCTTCTGGCGGTCATTCGGCGTCTAGTTAATTGAGAGTAATTGTTCTAAATAGCCCAGCAATGAGTTCGGCTCAATTACACTGAGATCGTGAATATTCACGGTTGGTGTCAGCCCGTTTTCATTTTATATTTTGCGCACTTTCCAGCAGTCACTTCGGCTACAAGAACTGCTTTTTGCAGCATCTCTCAAAGGCATATATGAAGCAAGCATCTATTAAAAGCTTTGAAGTGTCGTCCATCAAGGCTTACGACAATTCCTACGCTTGATAATGATAGACGCGCAACGAAAGCCACATCAGTGCCCATTAGCCGGGTGCCGCCGACGAGTCCAGCAGTTCTAGCGGCCCGTTCTAGCGCGCGGCGCCGCGCGCCTTCAGTACCGAGCGACTGCAGCGCCGCCGCTACTGTCGACGCGGAAGGCATCAGGCGGCGAGGCGCGTTCACGCCACTCGACAATTCTAGTACACTCTAACTGAGGAGCACAGCAGACGCTCGCTGTAGCGGCCGAAGTTAGCGGTGCCCTCGGCTGCGTCACTTCCGCCGCCTTCCCAATACTGACGTCACAGACGCAATGTTGCCACAGGAGGGCGTTTGCAGACAATCTTTAAAATTCATTTGCAAACAATCTGCGCATGTCTCAAGCCTGTAATTTGGCATAAAGGACGGAAACGTGCAAAGGAACGTACCCAGCGAATTTCACTGCGCTCCATCGAACTGGAAAAATCGCCGGAGTTGGCCTTTAAAGGGGCCCTGCAACACTTTTTGAGCAGGGTCAAAAAGCGCTGCCAGTCGGTAGTGGATGGATGGATGGATGCTATATGAGCGTCCCCTTTGTAACGGGGCGGTGACATGTCTGCCACCAGGCTCGAAGAAAAAAAAAAAAAAAGCTTCGTTGTTTTATGCTGGCCTAATACCTTATTTACATTGATTAAATCTATGTTATTATACCAAAAAACTATAAATTCACGGTCTATCTCTCTACCTCTTAAGGCAGAATGACCCTATTTTTCCCCCCCATTATTTATTTTTGTTCTTTATCTCTACTTTTCTGCCACCAATACTCTAACCGTCTCTTACTTATTTCTATCGCGGACGTGTTCAGCTTTCCATTGTTGTCCCTAAAACCCAAGGCTTCATGTAGACTCGTGCCCACACGTATACCTGGGTGAATATCGCCACATTCAATCAGTACATGTTCCATCGTTTCCTTAGTTCCTCCGCAGCATGTACATTGTTCTTCTTCGTTACTGAATCTCGCTTTATAACTACGCGTTCTAAGGCAGCCCGACCTTGCTTCAAACAGTAAAGCGCTTCCCCTTGAATTATCATAAAACCTTTCCCTCCTTATTTCTTTTTTTCCCTTTCGGTAGTTACTCAGAGCCGGCTTCTTTTCCATCGCTGCCATCCAATTCGCAACTTTCACGGCCTATAGGTGGCGCGACTGTACATCCAACATGGCGGTCGTTGAGATTATTGGCCCGCTGCAGACGATTTAGGAACGTACATGTTTGGCGAAGAGTTCAGTTCTTTGCGCTTCGGCTGCACTCCGATTTATGTTTTAGTGAAAGCAGAGTTGCGGTGACATAAGTAAACGAATGTCGGGTACGTGATTGGAACCTCATTAGGAAGATAAATATGCACACAATTGTAAATAAAGCAAACACACTAGTCGCGTTGCTTGCGGCGCTTAATCGCGCGTTGCAACCCCCCCCCCCCCCCCCCACATGAAAAAGTTTTTACTTCCAGCTGGATTATGGAACCGGAAATTTGCCCAGCTGGACCTTTTTCTAGCTGGGAAAGGAGCTGGTAAAAAATCCAGCTGGATTACATTTCCAGTTCCATAATCTAGCTGGAAAGCAGAAAGGCTGCAGCTGGGAAAAAATCTAGCTGGAAAAATTTCCAGTTCCATAATCTAGCTGGAAATGGAAATATTTCCAGCAAATATTTCCCAGCAGGAAATGGCAAAATTTCCAGTTGCAATTCTTCATTCCCAGCTAGAAATGGAAGAATTTCCAGATTTCACCTCGCTGCTACATCCCATGCGTCTTAGCATGGTTCCTACAGGACCTGTTCGTCCAGTGAACTGCACACAGTCAAAGAACATGGTGGTGAAATTTAACAGCATTTATTTAAACGCTTGTAGCAAGTGTTGGAACATATCTCGAGATGTGGAATGAGTCCTTGTACACCACCTGAAAAGAATATTTATACATAGTGAGGGAACATCAAAACCACAATGACCCATAAAACGCAATTCTAGCAAAAGTATAGTTTTACCAAATCACATGAACAGCATCAATACCGCTTTCAAAACAGTACCACAATACAAAGTCAATGCAGTGCAAAGCAAAGGTGAGCAAGATCTGATGAGCACTGCGGTTTATACTGTAGGTGCTATGTAACGATTATTTATATCGACCTTCAACTACTCCGAATAGACGTCCATTGAATTCACTCGAACATATGTAATTATTGGCGTTTGTTGCATAGACGCATGCGCACCATTAGGTACAAGCAGTGCACGGCACAGGGCCATTGGAGACAAAGGCTGCTTACGCAAACCGGCCTGTAGTGTACTTCGCGCATATATAAACATTACACACAGCCAGGTAACATGACACTGTGATAACGAAGCCCACAAACATTCGGGACAAATGTTCACTTACACTTGAAATATATAAGTGCAACTTACCTCCAAATGGAACAATCAGAGCTGAGAAAATCGCTGTCCCTTGATCAACGCTGGTGTATCCAAGACATCGCACACAGTACGGCAATAAAAACCGCTCGAACATGCTGGTCATCACTCGTAACACTTTCCAGAGATAAACCTGACCAAAAATAACCATTTAATGTAACTGTCACACAGATATTCATCAAGGAAACACCCTAGACTAGCGAACACCGAGCACACACACGTACAGATATCACCACGACTGGCCGCCATGTGCTGTTCGAAACTGTGGCGGACTGCGGCGACAGAATAATTTATGCGGTCTATTGGACCGTTGTCTTTAACGGTATTAACCTTAAAAAAGGAATACAATTTTTGTATACCGTATTTATAATACAGAGTAGGTTATTATTTAGCATTAACGTCATAAGTCACCGAGAAATGATACGAGAATAGAGCTACTGAGATGCCAACAAACATCGCGGCAGCAGGCTAGTGAAACAAACCCACGTGACCGGATGGATGGATGGATGCTATGAGCGTCCCCTTTGTAACGGGGCGGTGACATGTCTGCCACCAGGCTCGAAGAAAAAAAAAAAAGCTTCCTTGTTTTATGTTGGCCTAATACCTTATTTACATTGATTAAATCTATGTTATTATACCAAAAAAATATAAATTCACGGTCTATCTCTCTGCCTCTAAAGGCAGAATGACCCTATTTTTCCCCCCATTATTTATTTTTGTTCTTTATCTCTACTTTTCTGCCACCAATACTCTAACCGTCTCTTACTTATTTCTATCGCGGACGTGTTCAGCTTTCCATTGTTGTCCCTAAAACCCAAGGCTTCATGTAGACTCGTGCCCACACGTATACCTGGGTGAACATCGCTACATTCAATCAGTACATGTTCCATCGTTTCCTTAGATGCTCCGCAGCATGTACATTGTTCTTCTTCGTTACTGAATCTCGCTTTATAACTACGCGTTCTAAGGCAGCCCGACCTTGCTTCAAACAGTAAAGCGCTTCCCCTTGAATTATCATAAAACCTTTCCCTCCTTATTTCGTTTTTCCCCTTTCGGTAGTTACTCAGAGCCGGCTTCTTTTCCATCGCTGCCATCCAATAAGTCCTCTCCGCCTCTCTGACCTTCCGCTTAATGCTCCTTGTTGCCATATCGCCCGCACTGCTAGCCGTATATTTACTGGTGAGCCTCCTAGTTATTTTTCTCCACTGCGTGTCAACGCTTTTTCTATACAAATACCTGAAAACCGGTATGGCAAATTGAGGCGCCATCTATTGACTGGGATCAGAATTAAAATCTGCGTTCCGTCTCTGTCCTCCCAACTCTCTTCAACCCCCTCTCTGGCGGGATCAACACCCTTTCCTGCGGGATGCGCGCTTTCCGCCGCCTTGCTGGCGCCGCCGACTTT
This sequence comes from Rhipicephalus sanguineus, assembly GCF_013339695.2. NCBI lineage: Eukaryota > Metazoa > Arthropoda > Arachnida > Ixodida > Ixodidae > Rhipicephalus > Rhipicephalus sanguineus. Next base: position 16,082,878 of record NC_051182.1, on the reverse strand, counting down.
GAAATCCGTTAGAAAGTTTCGTGTCTGAATTGGTAAGGCATGTGTTAGCCGTCGTCGCTCGTCCGTTTCATGGTGCTCGCTCGCTGTGTAGCTTGTGCGACGCGATGTTTTACGACTCGGGCTGTTCGTGCATAGTGCTTTGTTGCTCGAATACTTCCAGAACAAGTCCCGGAATATATGTGCCGGCCCCCGAAAGAACGACAGGTGAGCGTGCTTTTTGAGTCGCGGTTTTCATTGTGTCAATTTGAATTCACGTCCATACCGAGTAGCTGTTCACTGCAGCGGGGCTTCAGTTAATGTTTTCAAAAACGACTGATTTGAAAAGGGCAAGATGCTGCGTTTAAATCGTTATACGAACAAGCAGCGGACATGAAGCCCATGCGACGTAATTATAGTTTCAGGTTTAACACTCTCACAGAACCGCGTGTTTGAGTGTGTGCTTTGCATTTGTCTCCGGTTAATTACTCGCCATCGCCTATAACCACGTTTGTGAGACATTAGATAGATGTATGAAAACTTGTGCTGCTCTGAGACGAACAAACGAGTTCACTTTTGCACGAGTCGACGGCGCTCTTTATCTGATTGAAACTTGCCCTTTTCTTCAGGTTGTATTTCGGAACGCAACACAGCTGATCGGTGCGCCCAGAGAAAAGCTGAAGAATTACAGAATCGGCGCACTTCAAGAAGAAATGCCATGAATCATCCGATATCAGCCGTTCATTTTCTCCGCGTTTATCATCACTAGTTATATGAAAATCAACGTTTTTGGAAATGTAGTCAATAAAGTGCGGCCAATATTAGTTGTGTTATATGTGGAGTTCATTTTGACATCGTTAAAATGATCTTTACATTATTCTGTTTTTAGGTATTTGAACTGCTTTCATTGTTTTTGCATTCCAGGAATGTTCAATTTTGTTACGATAATTTTGTGCAATATCGTGCGCATATGTCAGAAGCTGTTCTGCACTTTTGTCAGTATAAAAAATTGTGTTTTTGAATATGTGCCCTAGTGTTATGTTCTGTTTTTTATTCCACTGTTCTTTAAAGGGGTACTGACACGAAAATTTTCAGTTGTCGTTTTTTTGCGTCAAATGAAAGGCCAAGCCCCCAAGAGCTTAGAAAAGGTAGCGCTAAACGCGAGTGCACCCTGAAAAAGTAATTACAGTGTGTTTTTAAAAGCTAGTTTCGGTTCCCTACTGTACCCTGACGTCACAACGCGGCACGAGCTTCTCGTCACGTGCTTGCACAATATATAGTGACGTTTCCACGGCCGCTCCGCACCGTGGCTCCGTGGGTGACGCACAAGCAGCCATTTTGAATGTTTTGGTGACGCACAAGCGGCCATCTTGGAAGTTTTGGTGCCTGACGTCATCACAACTAGCCAGACTGCTGCGTGAAGTCACCAGAATTAGTACTGTAGCCTGACGTCAAGCTAGTGTCGATGTCGGTAGGTGCGCCGCGGGAAAATTGACTTTAATATACAAATAAAATATCGTATCAGCATTTGCTGAGCTTCACACTTGCTCAGAGCCGTCTCTGTATACAGGACATTTACGTGGCACAGTAAACTCGCCTTCGAAAAAAGGTGTCAGTACCCCTTTAAGTTCTTAACTTTGCCGAGAACTTTCGTGTTGTTTAGTCATCATGAACACGTGTATGTTAATCTCCTGTTGATAACTTCTGTTAATCACCTGAGCCTGTATGGCACCACATTTGATGAAAATGTTGATTTTCGGAAACGAAGACAATAAAACGAGACCAAAGATATTTTGTGTTGTGAGTGCAATTCATTCTTTTGCGTTCTGGCACATGCTGCACGACTGCAGTGTCTGCAGAATGCCTGATTGCAAATTGCGCACATTCAAACGCGCAACGAACGCGCGGCGCAGTACGCGCAGCGGATGCAAAAAAAAAAAAAAGAAAGAAAGAAAGCGCCCGGCGCGCTGCACGGCGCAGCACGCGGACGAGGGGGTCATAAAAGAAAGGGAGAAGGAGCCCGCACACGCAAACAAAACAAAAAGAAAAAAACAGGCGCGCGCGAGGGAGCTAGGAGAGGAGGCGCGGCTGGTGTTAGTGTTGCCATGACGCGCTTTTACAATCCCGACCAACTCCAGCCGGCGACTGCAACGCCGCGGCGCGTCACGGCACGAAGTATTATGAGCAGCGCAGAGCTAGGGGCTTTTTTGACGACCGCGCGTGGCCTAGGCACTAAAATGCGCGAACGTCCCTAGCCATTTTAATCCCTAGTAGTGGCTGGAGCGGGGCGCGATTGTAAACGCCATGGTTGCGCTGTGTGTGTTGTGCGCCAGTTTGTATTTTTGTAATATTGGCGCCTCCTGCGAATGTTATGATACGTGAGTGTTGGCTGTTTCGTGCAAGTGGTAGTGTTGAATGCGCACTGACGACAGGTACTTGCTGCTGTGTGGTCGCTTTTAAGTGCGATCAGGACTGATTGCAGTATGGTTGCAATTTGAGTGGCGGTATTTGTTACGGATTACTTTGGACCGTGCAGCAGAGACAAGTGTCACACGAGAACTTTTGAATCGCTGGCGGCGTGAGGAGCGCTCGGTTACAGCAGTGTTGTGTGTGTACGCCGGTGAGCTTTGCAGTAGGAGTGGAAGCTTGCGCCGTTCATGAAATAGCAAAACGTGAGGATATGCTGCGCTCATGGTTGCATGTGCGCACCGTACTTCTTCACATCTTGTTTGCATACTCTGACGGTACATCATGTCGGGTGTGAAATCTCAGCTAAGGCTTCTTGCGTTGTCGCAGTTAACCACTGCAGTTTCTTTTTCTCAAAGGTTGCATTAGTAAAAGGATCGAGGCAGTTGCGCGGCCTTGACACTTCTATCTTCTTGCTCTGGAATATTGCAACTTTGACCAGCAACATTAATGCTTGCCTAAAAGCTCTAAATTATTGCGGCGCAGTACTAGTACTTCGTTTACGGTGCTTCAAAGCAAATTATTTACAAATAGATAATTTTACTGAAATGTGCTGGTGTTCTCTTTTACCGTGTGCTGGAGCCTTCCGTAGTGGTTATAACTCATCTAAGTGCAATATTTACAATATTTAGCATCGATGTTCTACTTCGTTACAGATACACCCAGACTAAACATATCTATCCATTTTTGTGTGTCTGGGCATTCTGTTGGTTTAACCACTGTGGAGGTCTGAATGAGGAGGTGCCATTGCAGCATCTAGTGCAGGATGCAATACAAACACTGAGCAAGACTGTGGCAATCGTGTTATTTTAGACTGCCTTTGTGTTGTGTCCTGTACTAGATTCTGAAGCATTAATAGGTCATGCTCCCAAATGCAATGTTTGTGAACTGTTGCTGAAGGCAGAATGACCCGCATTAGGATTGACCAGTCCAACATTTTTGCATTTCTTACTTGATAATGGGATACAATGCCAATGGTCACATTTGCACATTTTTTCCAGGGTCTTTCAGGGCTATTGGATGAGAGATTAAGTGCTTTTTAAGCACTCCTCTCGCAGACGCACAGGAAAGTGCGTCAGGTGGCCATGTAATATAATACACAGGAAAAGCTTTTGGGAATGCCATAGTGCACCATATTTCATCTAATGTCACTTCCTGTATCAAATATGTTTGTTTGCAACAGCCATTATTCAGACTGACTGCATTTTCTTTATCAAGTAGCCATATTCTGAGATGTGCACTTCAGTATGCCAGCTATACTGCATTGAATTTGCTTTCAGACTGTGAGAAAATCATTTCCTAGGTGGCTTAATTGTCACATTTCACTGGACTCCCCCTTTTTTCCTAACCATTAAATAAGCTAAGCCACGAAAGTTTTGTATTGTGGCACTGCCTGGTGCTGTATGCGGGCGTATTGTTGATGCACTTTTATATCGCAACTGCATGACTTATGCTCAAGTGACAGGGTAATTTTGTATGTAGTGGGTGAGTTGCCAAATTTCAATGAATGCTACGTTCTGGTGCGGTAATAATTCGCTCTGTGAGACTTGATAACTTTCCACAAGGCATGTGGCAAAATGGTCTGCAATGCACTTACTTTGCGGGCAACTGAACTTGTCCATTTATTGATATACTAGTTGTAGGAACACTGACTCTATGCATAGACATGTAACCATTGAAACACACAATGGTGTCCAAGTGTGCGCAAACATTCACTTCTCAATGCTAGTACTGAACACAGGCTTGAATAAATGGCACACAGTGCAGCAGCTCCTGGAAGTATATACAGGTGTACACAGAAAGCATATTTATTTACCAAAGTAATTCATGAAGCAAAAGTGCATATAGGACTGCTATTATGTTTGTATAACTTTATCTGCCTCCAAGAGATCCCTGTGACAATGGACAACATTCTGTTAGAATCACTATACTAACACATGGTTTAAAATTTCAGGCACACTGCATTTAGATAAAAAAAAAATCAAACAAATCTTATTTATCTATCGCTCATTCAACACAATTGTTTCTTTACAACACCTGTCATACAGAATGGTGCTACATGGAAACTGTACATGCAATTACGTATTTGGTGCAAACTGCATAGCAACTCTCTCAGATGAGTTGGTGCTCTGTACTCGTGCAGCAACTACAAACTTCACCTACCCCTGTACAGTAGGTGAAGTTTCATCTTCATTGAAGCCATAGCGCTGAAGGGACAGGGACCACAGAAAGAGGACAGAACGTGCGCTACTCACAACTGAATCTTTATTTCGGAAACATGTTGTACTTATACAGCATTGGAAAGACAGCAATCGTCACCACAAAACCGTATCACAAGCGCAAGCCTGCATCATCCAGATACGCGATTTCCTTTGCACTGAGAGCAATCGAGGGCGCACTGACACAATTGGTATCTTCTCTGCTCTCAATTGGTATTTCTCTCAGTGCTAAGGAAATCGCGTATCTGGATGATGCAGGCTTGCGCTTGTGATACGATTTTGTGGTGACGATTGCTGTCTTTCCAATGCTGTATAAGTACAACATGTTTCCGAAATAAAGATTCAGTTGTGAGTAGCGCATGGTCTGTCCTTTTTCTGTGGTCCCTGTCTTATCAGCGCTATGGCTTCAATGAACGTAACGAACCAACTAGCCCAAAAGTCTGTCCTCTTAGAAGTTTCATCTGTTTTTAGCTCACACGTACTTGGGTTGCATTTTACCCACGAACTTCGAGAACGTTCGGTTTTACGGTTTTTAGACCTTAAGATATTCTGTGAAGGACATGCTTGCTGGGGCTACTACCCGAGGGCTAAGAAGAGATTGCTTCCCTTTGATTCAGCACATTTTAAGACAAATAAGAGAGCTACAGCTTTGATGTGCCTGGAATCTGCTCTAGAAAAATCATGCCCACATCAAATGGTGCCCAATTTTGAGAACCACATATGCAGTCTTTCGGCTGCAGGGTTCCCCAACTCAGTCTTGACTGCTCTTCCTGAAACCCTCTGCTAAAAATTGAAACGTGGAACAGGATGCGGAACTGCGAAGGATCACCGGAAGACCCTTAGGTCAGAGGTTGTACAATACGTTCATATAGTGTCCCACTTAAGAAGATGGGAAGTAGGCACGGTGTCACAATTTGTTTGTCTACTCCCAATAAGGTGGGAAAGCTGTGGCCATACATTTGCAACACCAGTAAATGTGGATGATGGAAGAACCACAAAGCGCTGTTGGTCAAGTGTTCCACAGGAGTGGCGTATTGCATTCCCATGTCATGTGGGATGTTCTACGTTGGCGGAACTGGGCGCTTTGTCAATCACCATTTGGGAGAACACGCATAAAAATTGCAGAAGGTAGATTACAAGTACGCACATTTAGTTGCTCATGTCAGCAAAATGTGTGGCCCGGTTTAAAGGGACCACGGTTTGCGATAGGAGTGAAGGCAGCACTGCACGTATCAGTTTAGAAGCCTATCATATTAAGACATTTGATTAGTGCACTAGCACCATCTCTTGCCCTCTTTAATGCTGAGTTTCATCTTCTGGATGCGGCTGTTACAGCTTGGATCTCAAAGGAAAATAAAAATAATGTTTTTGTGTGTTAAACCTTGTTTTACATCCCTCTTTTTTTCCCATGCTTCACTCTGGCATATATAAGGTGTGTCATTCTGCCATCAAAGGGGCCCTGCGACACAAATTAAGCGTGTAGTTTTCATTGCTTCTTCTCGAACTATGGAATGCACTGATTTCGATCATTCTTTTTGCATTCACCTCAGTATTCAGCATTTACTACAGCGCTGCAGTTTGCAGATGAAAAGGCGTTCCAGGGCCCCTTTAATCCAGTTGTAGGTCAGCGCTAGTGTGTCTGTGTCGTCTCTAGTGCAGTGGTTCTCAGCCAGCCATGGATGATCTGGGTACCCCTTGCAGTGAGAGACAAAGGGTCAGAGTAATAAATTAACACAACATGTAGCTGAAACAGGTGGCTTTTATTTCTCCCTGGCAAAGCATGGTCAGAGTAATGTGCCACGGCGATTCGATGTCAACAGCTTGTTAACAAGCTGTGCTGTCTGCAGCCACCTTCAACCTCTTTTTTAACAATGTTTGTTCTTCAAATATTGAAAGCTAGAGAAAGTGTGCTCGCGCACATATGCCGAAGATAACTGCAACAGAAGCTTTGAAGCCATCTAATAGAGAAGTGGAATTATAGGTTAGCTTTGCCGCAGTGCAGAAGTTTTACACGGCGAAGCATACCACAAATGAAAAGGGAATAGTCAGCCTCCAAAAAGTTTTTTTTGATGAGTGTCGCGGACCCGTTGGGGTCCGTGGACATCCAGTTCAGAACCACTGCCCTAGTGGGTGTGTTCGCGCGGTTATTTGTCAACAATGAACCAACCTGCCCAAAAGGAACTATTGACGATGTCTCGTTCTGTCTTGGCGATTTGAACATTGCGCGCGTTCTTGCTGTTAAATGGGAAAGAGAAAACGATGAAAACATGAATCTACACGGTGATCAAGGCACAGACCAGTTTGCTTTTAATGACGAGAGTTCAACAAAACAGCGCACAATGCATTCGCACTGGCTTTCCAGACGAAATTAACCGACCAAGCACAAATGATTGGAAGCAGCGACGCAATAACCCGTCTGCGGCTACAGCCTGTTGCCACACTACAGCCTGCTGAACGGCAAGGAAACGATTGCGGATCGTGTTTGCCGCAGAACACTCCAACATAATTTACTTACATAATTGGCATGTATGTTCAGTAAGTACTAGTGATGCAGAACTATCGATGGTACTATCGATACTATCGATAGCTTAGTCACTATCGAACTATCGATAGTGAAAAAAACTATCGATAGCACTATCGATAGTAAAAAAATCGATGGTACTATCGATAGTATAAAATCAACAGCGCGAACTCACTGCAGAATAAACTTGGTTCCCCGTGCGCCTGGTACATAGTGCAGCCGGAGGAGCAGGCTGAAGAGCACGAAAGTTGACATGATTGTGTTCTTCACCAGAGTGCTTTGCTGACACATGATCATAAAGTGAAACTGTTCAGCGGTAGCGAAAAGGAAGGCGTTACATGTGGTGGGACTCTGCGGCTTCAAATTATATTGCATTTTATGATTTAAAAATAAAAGATATCAAGAAGTTCATTGTAAGGTGCAACTGGTTAAATTTGGATACAAATTTATTGATGGGGACATTCCGTCATTTTCACTGCGGAAATAATTAATTTCTCTGCCAAAAATTGCTCATAAATTAAGCGAAGCTGGTAGTAGGCTATCGCAAATATTTTGGCAATATGGCCGGCCAGCAACCGCATCATTATTCACACCACTATCGATAGTATTGCCACGTGGTTGTGACGGTGAGAAATGCTGCAGCAAGACTGGGAAATACGGAGCTCTTTATTTGGGCGAACTTGTTCCCAGAAAATCTAAACTCATAATACAAGCGATGCATGCTGCGCACTGATAGCGACGAGAACAGTCGTGGGCTGTCGAGTGATCTGATCATCTGTGGAACACGTCCTCGTTTATAGATCAGTCATCGAATCTTCCAGCGTTATCGCTGGTGCTCGCGTAAGCTCTCAAATAAACTTGACTATTCGCGTCCGGCGCGTAATCCCAACAGAATAACTCAAACAATCGTGAAGCTGCTCAAACATTACGACGCGGTCTGCGTCAAACGTTGCTAACAGTCTTTTTGTGGGTGAAACCCGAATACGTCAAAACAAAGCAATAAACACGCATGGCAGTAATATCGCTATAGTATGCAAGGGTTGACGCTTGGCAGGGTTGAAGCGCTCTTTACCTCTGTTGTCCCGTCCCTTCCTAATCGTTCTATGCGCTGTTAACATTTTGTAATGAATCGCTATAGTAATATTAACGATGGTACTACCGATTGCACTCTCGATAGTTTGTCGATAGTAGCACTATCGATAGTTTGTATACACTATCGATAGTTTAAAAAAAACTATCGATACTGTCGATAGTCAATTTACCGATAGTTCTGCATCACTAGTAAGTACTCGTCCGTAAACAACTGGAAGCTGACGATGCAGTCGCTTGCCGTTTGCAGTCGTTTACACGTTGTGAAAAGAAGCCTCAATACAGGGCATAACGACACCGGCTGGTTATCTCATAGCAATGAGAGTTCACAAAACAAGAAGCACACATCGCGTTCATACCGGCTTTGCCATCGAAATGACCGCATGCTCGTGTGCATGGCAGATGGACGCTTAACAAATGGCAAACACCTCCTCACACGCAACAACATCGAATGATGACGGGCCCGACAGCGACCAAGCTCTTTTCCGACGTTCGTATGTTCCACGGAGAAAGGAATGTTGATATGATGATATCCGAGGCTTTCTCTTCCACACAACATGGGACAACACCATGGACAGCACTACAGTAGACAACATCCACCGCGCGGTTTTCGCCCTGACTTGTCTCGCCTTCAAACGGGCTTCAGATGGAAAAACAAAAACAAAAAAAAAGCTGCCGTGACGTGTATAATGACGTCAACGCAAAAGTCACGTGACCAGGTGAGGCACTTCAGGGACTAAAACGGCTAGGGACGTTCGCGCATTTTGGTGCCTAGGCCGCGCACGGTCGTCAGAAAAAGCACCTAGATTCGCGCGCTCGTAATAGTTCACGCCGTGACCGCGCCGCGGCGCTGCAGTCGCCGGCTGGAGTTGGTCGGGATTGTAAAAGCGCTGCCATGACGACGCATACCGTGTGCGCCGCCATTCTGCCGTTCGAGTCTCTGAATCCCAGCCGCCAGGATAATAACTGAAGGGGCGTTTGGCGCTGCCAGCGCTGACGGAGTAACATCCCCCTGGCGGCAGTGCGGCGTTTTTCATGGCCGCGGCGTCGGACAGAGCAAGTTAGCAAAGTTCACTGCTATTCGATCGTGACAGTCCATGGCGAATGTTGAAAATAAGGCTCCTTTTCACAAGGAAGTAACTAATATTGTTCAAACACCAGCTATTGGCGCAACGGCTCAATGAGCAACTGAACAAGCACCTGGTTGTAATGCCGTGTCGACCGGGCGCACGACTACTGGAAAGGTCAAATAAAAGTTTATTTTTTTAATTATTTTGCAACCCAGCCGTACGGGGCGCGGAAGATCACGGTTGCAAAATGAGTCAGTGGGAGAGGGGGGGGGTATACGCAATATGCAGCGTGTGAATGCGCAATATGCAGGTGCCCTTTATTTCTACGTGGCAATGTTTCCATAAATTGTTTAGCCTGCAGCCACAGTGAACCTCTTCATCGCGATGTTTACTTTTCAAATATGCAAGCCTGGAAAAATCATGCTCGCATAAGTTGCAGAAAACTGCAACAGAAACTTTACAGCCACCTTATGAGGAAGAAACATAAGTCAGCTACGTCGCAATGCAGACACGTTATGCGGTGAAGCATACCAAAAACCAGAAGGGGCCGCTGTCATGGGACATAGTGTGCCCTCAAAAAACTTTTTTTTTTTTTGCAAACTTGGGTTTTGCAGACCCCCCCCCCCCCATAATGACCTCGCGGACCCCCATTTGAGAACCACTGTTCTAAGTCATGTCTAAATGCACGGTCTGCATTATACATTTAATCTGCTGTCACTTGTATGATGATCAATCTTTGGGCGGCTGGAATTCCTTTTGTCAACTATACCACTTCCTCGCTCAAACAGGAAAACTGCATGCTGAGCAAATTATTTCCCAACTGAAGCCGGAAAAATTTCCAGCTTGAAATATAACTTCCCAACTGGAACTGGAAACTTCAAGCTGGAAATGGCTTTCCAGTCGGGAATTATTTCCATATCCATGCTGGAAATACCATTTCCAGCCTGGAATGGGTTTCATTCCCTGCTGGAAATACCATTTCCAGCTGGGAATGGAAAATTCCCAGCCTGAAGAGCCGTTTCCAGCTGGGAATTCACATCCCATTTTCATGTGGGCCGCTGTGCTGTTAGCACGATATGGTAGCTAGTAGGAGACTCAGTAAAGATGTCTCAGTAATATCAGAGACAATCTCGGAGACATGCTTTATCTCATTTTTGCTTGCATTGCATTCTGCCGCGTAGCTAGCTCAGCTCCCTTCAAAGCACGAAGTAATTAATGTAAGTAAACGAAAAAAAAATGTGTTGCCTTTCGAGACCGAAGCACAAGAACCACTTGATGCATGTGCGATTATCGGAAATACGATTTTATTGCGCTTTCTTGGTAAAAAAGAGAGAAAAAAAAACAGCGGAATGCCACAATGGGTCGACAAGCAGCGAATGAAACCAGCGCAAGGCGCAATCGTCACGTTTAAGAAGGGACGTTTCTGTTATCATCCTACGCTTTCGGTGTTTATGAGAAGTGCAATAAGTAACATCGTACGGGAGGGGGACGAAAAAACAGCGCCATCAGCAAGTAATACAGAACAAAAAGAGCTGGAGATGTGAAGGTCACGGAGGCACTTGGCAGACACTTCAGACGTGGAATGGTGCAATGGACGCTTTGAAAGCGGACTTTTCATTATATTTTATCGGCGGAACGCATTCCTTATCAGTTCTGGTACTGTCTGCACAGCGACTGTGTCCAGCGGAGGAACGAAGCGCGAGAAAGGTGATATGAGGTAGTTGACATATTGCCACGCCCACTTTTTGTCCTATTTTGATGTTTTTTAGGTTTGACCAGCAAGGGCGATTATCAACGCTCGACGCTGCCCGCGAAGCAGTGTTCGAGAGACTTCTCGATTGTAGTAGATCGTTTTGTTAAGAATTCGCGCCGCACGCGAATGTTCCAGCTTTATCGAGAGATAACGCCGCCACCTGCGATATCGCTGGAAAGTTCCATAGCACCTGTATAAAAAGCCACGCACTTGACCGCTTGTCAGTTGATCGACGGACGACGCCCTGTTCGCCGCTATCATTGTACAGCGTGTATTGCTGTAGTTCTAGTTCTCATTTTCCCGGCCACAAGTTCGGCCAAATAAACAGTTTCATTCTGCAAACGCCGACTGCTTTCTTCGTCGACGTCACGACCACGTGACATTTGGTGGAGGTGCTGCTCGTTCATGTTCCGGACGCCCCCGACAAGCCTTGAACCCAGCCCACGTCGCGAAGAAGACACCGACACCATCAGCGGCAGTCGAGCCAGCCGCAGACTGGAAGGACTACCCCCACAATACGGACCCCTACCGGACAAGACCAGGATCACAACGAAGAAGACAACAGCCACAATGACAACCGCTGTGGCGCCTACAACGGTCGTCATGCATCAACCGAGGGAGCCGCCGACATTCCGCGGATCACCATGCGAGGATCCAGAAAGCTGGCTGGAGGCATACGACCGAGTCTCCACGTTCAACAACTGGGACTGCGACGAGAAGCTACGCCATGTCTACTTCGCCCTTCAAGATGGCGCAAGGACCTGGTTCGAGAATCGAGAGTCCACGCTAACATCATGGGACCTCTTCCGCACCGGATTTCTCCACACCTTCACGAGCGTCATCCGGAAAGAAAGGGCTGAAACCCTTCTCGAGACCCGTGTACAGCTCCCCAATGAGAACGTCGGACTGTACACCGAAGAAATGACTCGCCTATTCCGCCATGCCGATCCAGCCATGTCCGAAGAAAAGAAAGTTCGCTTCCTGATGCGGGGAGTGAAGGAGGAACTCTTCGCCGGACTTGTCCGCAACCCGCCGAAGACGGTCTCGGAATTCCTTTCGGAGGCCACCACAATCGAAAAGGCACTAGAAATCCGCACTAGGCAGTACAACCGCCGCATTCCTACGACGACCTACGGGGAGGTTCAGGCGCTGCAGTCTGATGACCTGCGTGACACCATCAGAGCGATTGTGCGGGAAGAGCTGCGCAAACTGTTACCTTCGCCGCAGCATCAAGTGCATTCAATCGCCGACGTTGCCCGCGAGGAAGTCCGGCAATCGCTTGTAATTCCCGAAGCACCGCAGGCTCAGCCGGAAGCAATGAGCTATGCTGCTGCAGCCCGACGCAACGCCCCACCCCCTCGCCCACGTCAAGACGCCGCGTCGCCGCAGCAGTTCCGCCGCCAGGCACCGCCGCCACCACCACCGACGCCATACCGCCCGCCGACAGGACAACGCTGCGCACCCCGAAAGACCGACGTTTGGCGTGCCCCTGACAACCGACCGCTCTGCTATCACTGCGGGGAAGCCGGCCACACATACCGCCGATGCCAGTATCGACAGATGGGGCTACGCGGATTCGCCGTCAACGCGCCGCGCCCGCGGCCAGGCGAACGGCCTCGCGACATCGACGACTACCTCACCGGAACACAGTGGGAAGAACGACGACCTTCCCGCTCGCCGTCGCCCGGCCGCTACATGTCACCGCACCGCCGGCAGTACACTGGCCCAAACCGGGGCCGGTCGCCTAGCCCGTATCCGGGAAACTAAGGGCAGCAACCGATGGAGGTGCGGTTGCTGTACGACGAACTGCCGAAGATCCTCCGCGGCCGCCGACGACGACAACGCGACGAGACCTTCAGAACACGACGCAAACCGGACGGAGCCCTCACGACGAAACTTCGCGGCCCGAAGAAAACCTGACGACGCAACGTCGAAACAGCGGGACAAATCGACGAAGCCGTGATCCGACGCCACGACCTAACCGCAACGCAAGACGACGAACAAGCGACCTCGATGTTCTTATCGACGGCCACAGCGTCACAGCTCTCGTCGACACCGGAGCCGACTATTCCGTCGTCAGTGGGCCATTCGCCACCAAGCTGAAGAAAGTAAAGACCGCTTGGAGTGGACCAGAAATCCGGACAGCTGGAGGCCACCTGATAACGCCGATTGGTGTCTGCACGGCGAGAGTCACCATCAATAACCGCACTTATCCTGCGAGCTTTGTAATCCTACAAAACTGCTCCAGGGATGTGATACTCGGAATGGACTTCCTAAGTGACCACGGCGCCGTTATCGACCTGAGGTCTGAGTCGATAACACTAACCTCAGACAAAGCGCTCCCGCCCCACGCGACGCCAGGGAACCATGCACTGAATGTGATAGAAGAGCAGGTGACCGTTCCGCCACGCTCCAGCGTCATTATTTCCGTCGGCACCGAAAAACCTGCTAACCTTGAATGCGTAATCGACGGCGATCAGCAACTACTCCTGAATCGTCAAATTTGCGTCGCAAGAGGTATCGCCGAGCTGCATGACGGTAAAGCAAAGGTACTGCTGACAAACTTCAGCCACGAATATAGGCACCTCAACATGGGTACGACGGTTGCCTACATCGACGAATGTGAAGCCGCCAGCGACGCTTTCGCCCTCTTCGATGCTGTCGAACCTGCTTCGACGAATAGAGGTCCCGAACGGGATTTTGACGTCAACCCGACCCTTCCGAAGGTCAAGCAAGATGAGCTCAAAACCCTGCTCCTGCAATACAAGGACTGTTTCTCGTCGTCATCGCGGGTCCGACAAACGCCCCTTGCTAAGCACCGCATCATAACAGAAGAAAATGCTCGACCACTCCGTCAGAGTCCCTACCGGGTTTCGACGCGGGAACGGGAGGCCGTGAAGAAACAGGTCGACGAAATGCTATGCGACGACATCATCCAGCCGTCGAAGAGTCCGTGGGCATCCCCCGTGGTGCTAGTGAAGAAGAAGGATGGGACTCTTCGTTTTTGCGTCGATTATCGTCGCCTGAACAAAGTCACGAAGAAGGACGTGTATCCCCTTCCCCGGATAGACGACACCCTGGATCGATTACACAACGCAAAGTACTTTCGTCGATGGACCTCAAGACCGGTTACTGGCAAATAGAAGTCGACGAGAGAGACCGAGAAAAGACTGCCTTTATTACGCCAGACGGCCTGTTTGAGTTCAAGGTCATGCCTTTTGGTCTTTGCTCGGCACCTGCGACTTTTCAACGTGTTATGGATACAGTACTGGCCGGCTTAAAGTGGCAGACGTGCCTCGTGTACTTGGACGACGTCGTAGTGTTTCCTCAAACTTCGACGAACACCTTCGGCGCCTTGAAGCTGTACTTCAAGCATCAAGACCTCCGGACTCACTTTGAAGCCTGAAAAGTGCCGCTTCGCGTACGAGGAGCTCTTGTTCTTGGGTCATGTGATCAGCAAGGATGGTGTTCGCCCGGACCCGCAGAAAACAGCTGCCATCGCTGACTTCCCGACGCCCACCGACAAGAAGGCCGTACGCCGTTTTCTCGGCTTGTGCGCCTATTACAGACGTTCGTCAAGGAATTTTCACGGATCGCCGAGCCACTGACGCAACTCACGAAGGCCGACGTCGAATTCAGGTGGGAAACGTCGCAAGTTCAGGCATTTCAAGAATTGAAACGACGCCTGCAGACGCCTCCGATACTTGCGCATTTCGACGAGCACGCCGATACGGAAATCCACACCGACGCAAGCAGCGTAGGACTCGGCGCCGTCCTTGTGCAGAAGACCGACGGATTGGAAAGGGTCATCAGTTATGCTAGCCGGTCGCTATCAAAGGCAGAAACCAACTATTCCACAACAGAAAAGGAGTGTCTGGCCATCATCTGGGCTACATCGAAGTTTCGCCCCTACATCTACGGCCGGCCCTTCAAAGTTGTGAGCGACCACCACGCCTTGTGTTGGCTAGCCAACTTGAAGGACCCTTCAGGTCGCCTCGCACGGTGGAGCCTAAGACTCCAAGAATTCGACATTACCGTCGTTTACAAGTCCGGAAGAACACACTCCGACGCCGACTGCTTGTCTCGTGCCCCCGTCGACGCACCGCCGCAGGACGACCACGATGATGACTGCTTCTTGGGAACCATAAGTGCCGACGACTTCGCTGAACGACAGCAAGCCGACCCGGAACTCAGGGGCCTTGTGGAATACCTCAAGGGCAGGACCGCCGTTGTTCCAAAAGTATTCAGGAGGGGATTGGCGTCATTTCTCTTGAAAAACGACGTCCTCGTAAAGAAGAACTTCTCTCCGGCCCGGGCCGACTACCTCATCGTTGTACCTTCGGCACTGCGACCAGAGGTTCTGCAGGCCCTGCACGACGACCCGACGGCTGGCCACCTCGGCTTTTCCCGCACGCTCGCGAGGATACAGGAAAAATACTACTGGCCACGCCTTCCTGCCGACGTCGCCCACTACGTTAAGACTTGCCGAGATTGCCAGCGACGGAAGACACCGCCGACTAGGCCAGCGGGACTTCTGCAGCCAATCGAACCACCTCACCGGCCGTTCCAGCAAATCGGGATGGACCTACTGGGGCCGTTCCCGACGTCGACTTCCGGCAACAAGTGGATCGTCGTAGCAACTGACTACCTCACCCGCTACGCCGAGACAAAGGCCTTGCCCAAGGGCAGTGCCGCCGAGGTAGCCAAGTTCTTCGTGGAGAACATCATCTTGCGTCATGGCGCCCCAGAGGTCCTCATCACAGACAGAGGTACCGCCTTTACTGCGGACCTAACTCAGGCGATCTTAAAATACAGCGAGACGAGCCACCGCCGCACCACCGCCTACCACCCGCAGACCAATGGCCTCACCGAGCGTCTAAATAAGACCATCGCCGACATGCTGGCCATGTACGTCGACGTTGAGCACAAGACGTGGGACGCCGTCCTTCCGTACGTGACCTTCGCTTACAACACGGCCGTTCAAGAAACGACGCAGATGACGCCGTACAAGTTGGTTTACGGAAGGAGCCCGGCGACGACACTGGACGCCATGCTACCGAATGTCACCGACGAAGAAAACCTCGACGCCGCCGCTTACTTACAACGTGCCGAGGAAGCTCGACAGCTCGCCCGCCTGCGCATCAAGACCCAGCAGCACACCGATAGCCGTCGCTACAATCTGCGACGACGCTTCGTGGAATACCAGCCCGGCGACCGCGTCTGGGTCTGGACGCCGATACGCCGACGTGGCCTTAGCGAAAAACTCCTTCGGCGATACTTCGGACCCTACAAGGTTCTTCGACGTCTCGGCGCTCTTGACTACGAGGTCATCCCGGACTGCATTACGACTCCCAGCGACGCCGCGCAAGGCCTGAAGTCGTCCATGTCGTGCGTCTTAAGCCGTTTTTTGCACGTTAGCGAACCTGGGGACTCTACTTTTACCTTTGTTATCGTAATTTATTTATGCATGCACTTGTGTTTCTTTTCTCTTCTTTGTTCTTTCGCAAGCATCGGGACGATGCTTTTTCAGAGGGGGGCAATGCCACGCCCACTTTTTGTCCTATTTTGATGTTTTTTAGGTTTGACCAGCAAGGGCGATTATCAACGCTCGACGCTGCCCGCGAAGCAGTGTTCGAGAGACTTCTCGATTGTAGTAGATCGTTTTGTTAAGAATTCGCGCCGCACGCGAATGTTCCAGCTTTATCGAGAGATAACGCCGCCACCTGCGATATCGCTGGAAAGTTCCATAGCACCTGTATAAAAAGCCACGCACTTGACCGCTTGTCAGTTGATCGACGGACGACGCCCTGTTCGCCGCTATCATTGTACAGCGTGTATTGCTGTAGTTCTAGTTCTCATTTTCCCGGCCACAAGTTCGGCCAAATAAACAGTTTCATTCTGCAAACGCCGACTGCTTTCTTCGTCGACGTCACGACCACGTGACAATATACTCAAACACAAAATGGGATTCTGCATACATTCATGGGCCTTGGTTATTTGCTTGCGAAGTTTAACCCGCTTAACCACTCACGGCTTTTCGAGGCGCTAATCTGAAGGGGAGGCTTTTGCTTTGCCTCCCGCTGTACGCTGTGAGCACCGAGGCCCGCAGTAAAATCAGTTGCCTTTTTCTTTTATTTTCCGCTCACATTGAGAAACCGAAAATGTCACGTATAGAGACCGTGCACACCGTCGCAAAACAACCCCAAAAGAGACAAAACAAGTGGCAACATTCGCTGACTCAAGCGGGTCCAGCATTTCAATAATCTCAACAGAGCTTCCGGCGGCCACCGCTCGGCGGCGCCACGGTACCTGGAAGTTGCGAATAAGTCCTCTCCGCCTCTTTGACCTTCCGCTTAATGCTCCTTGTTGCCATATCGCCCGCACTGCTAGCCGTATATTTACTGGTGAGCCTCCTAGTTCTTTTTCGGCTCCCGAGAACACGCCATCTGCCGCCATGGCTCGGAAGCGCTCGCGGGGCCCGGCGAACAGTGTTTCAGCGAGCGTCTACGCGAGTGCACGGATGGATGTGTTTTTCAACGTGATTTATCGACTCTCTCGGGCTTCAGCGATGTCGAAAAATGACTGCTGCGTTGTCGCCTGCTCAAACACATACAAAAACTCGCCAGGAACGCACTTCTACATGTTTCCGGTGCTATTTTATGAGCGAGAGCGACGGCGACGGTGGATTGCGGCTGTCCGACGCAAAAGGTAAGCAATCGCGCTTTGTTTAGGCAGTGTTAGAACGATTACCGTGTTTTTATTTCTCCATTTATGTCGCTACGTCTTCAGCGAACGCTACTACGTTTACATTTGGTCGCCTCGCCTGCATTGTAGACGCTACAATGCACATGAGGTTGTTATCACTGATAAGACGCGATGCCTAGGCTCTCTTGAAAAACGAATGGCGCGAAGCGCTTTGCCAGAGAATGTGGGGCAGGTGGCGGCTACTTTACAAAAGCACCGTGGAATCACACGTGTGCTGCACGAAATGGGCTGCATTCTACCTAATGATGGCACTGGAATGCGATCACCGGTGCAGAATGTTCGCTGTGCGCTCGCCTCAACTGTATGCATATTGGCTGTAAAACATGGCACCTGTTCGCGCTGAACGCTTTCGACAGGACATTCAACCGATTCAACCTCCCTTTGAATGCCTCGTAACATGACTTCATGCTAATAAAAAACACCCTTGATGTATCCCACTAATACTCATTCGCTTTACACAAGCTGTGTTATGAGTGGGGTCATAGGCGTGCTCACGGGGTGTGGGGGCCTTCCTATTTGCCTAAGAGGGGGGGGGGGGGGCGCAAAATCTGCCCCTTCTGCCCCATCTGTCTGTCTGGCGCGGCTAAGACGCCACTCCTCCTGAAGGCGCACGCCAGAAGAAGCCTCATCCATCAGAGAAACCGACATTTTGTGCCAGAACTGTTTCAACCGCTTCAAACAGATCGCCGTAGAGTCTCTGGATGCATCTCATTCTGACGAAAATTTTGTTCCCGAACAAATTGCTGTCGAAGAGCTACACGTATTCGTGAAGACAACAAAATATATTTTTTTCAGCGAAATTACAGGGGGTCGACGGACATGCACCGACGTTCTTCTCTGAAGACACCCAGCAAATACGTAGCCAAGCTGCTATGACAAGCTAGGTGACCACCAGCTCCGCAGTGACTCAGTCCCGCGCCACTAGCGCAAGCTGCCGAGATATTTTTTCACAAGTTTATCGTGCTGGTTTCAAAGTTTTACCAACGCTGACTATTCGCGTGGCCGCACCCGTGAAATCCATGCGCCGGCGCGACAGCGCTCCCTCAAAATCTACTATATAAACACATGACACGTAAATGAAGCTACTGTGTCGAGAAAAAAACGTTGGTTCATGCGTCAACGCATGCAGGCATTAGTGATCGGGACGTTGTAAAGAAAGCGGTGTACTTACGATGAGCTCCACTTCGTAAGGAAGCTTGTTGACGCTTGTCTGTGGCAAACACTTGGCGCATATAGTGACATTGTCGTCCCACACAGCTGTTACATCGGACACATGTCCACTATTATAAAGCGCGGCTCCTTTGCGCACACTATCGCCGCAAAAGTAATTATCAGGGACGCGCACAAGCCGCAAATCGCACGCGCGCACTTCCGTCATGCTTGCAGTGAAAGGAGGCGTCCGCTACGCGACCCGTGTGCGGTTCCAACGGCCGCCGCTACGCGGCTTTCAGTGGCGCCCCTATAGGCGCTGCGCATCGCGAATAGCGAAGCGAGCGGCCTGGAATTTACAATAAATTCTCGAAGTCAGCTGAAAATCGCTCCCTCTTCTCTCGACAAATGATGTATTAGTCAGCAATATATGACGCGATTGTCGGCAGTTCCACCATTGGCGGATGTTATAATCACGATAACACCCTCATTATTACATTCGTTGTTAATTTTGAGCTCAATAAGTAGATAATATGTATGTTTGTATTGTGTTATGCCGTTAAAACACCGAACAAACATTAATATTAGCACTTCCGCTCTCACCGACAGCTCGTCTGCTCGTAGTTGCGTGGTTGCGTTTTCTTCACCATGCGCAGTGCCGAAATCGTGAATATTTCTGTGCTTTTGACCATCGCCGGTTGCCGTTGAGAGTGGCAGCCGTTCGAGTGTTGCCTCGTCAGCTGGAAACTGCATCGTCGGCACGTTCTCACGACCAACCGAGGCAGCGGTGCAGCATTCTCCGATAACAATGCTGGCGCCGGCTAGTTTAGGATACCTGTGTTCGCTGTATGGCGAGAGTCCGGTTCGCTGTCTGTTCAGTATGTCATTGAGCCGTACCTCGGCGTATCCTCCCCGTAGTATCACGTTCCCGAGAAACCGCGACACAGCAACCAAGCAGACTCGCATTTTCACGGTAGCTGCAGACAGCCGGGGGATGGGTCCGCGCCGGCCCGATGCCCTACGATCCTTTCTTCTAGTCTTTAGTTCTTTGTTGTCAGCCCGCACTCGCTGTGCGCCCGCATTCGAAGAGCAAACAGCATCGAAGTACCGCCACTGGGAGAAGGGTGCACGCAGCTTTGCCGTGTTGAATACGATTCAAGTGCGAGCAGTGCGACGAGGCGGTGTATCGGAGTGTGGGTCGAAACCCATCTCAGCTGTCATTCGTTCCAAACGCGTACGCAACGCAGGTTTGCGTCCATGGTTGGCAGAGCGATGAAAACACTACGGCAGTTCGAGGTGCACACCCAACATTACCAAACCGACTCGCAGTTTTCAAGCACGCGCGATACACGGTGCGATGGGCTCCGCTCGACGACGACCACGCAAGCCGACCGGAAGTGGCGCCACAGACCATGTGGTTGCGCCGAGACGCCAGAGAGAAAAAAAATGAAGAAAAGAAAATGTCGCCGGCGCTGACGTAACTCTTCGGCGCCTCCTCGCACCTCCGCCCTCCCTCCCTTCACGCCCCGCGCAGCTTTCCGCGCGCTCGCGGCGTTGAGTTGAGGGGAAAGCTGCGGAACGAAATCTCTATAATTTCGTAACACCACTTAGACTTGACGGATTCGAAAAATGTTTGCGGCATATGACTCGTGAAGAGTCATACGTTTGGAAAAGACAGGTGCAAGGGTCACAGGACCCAGCTTCCGCGAAGTAGTTTTGGGAAGGAGAGGGGACAAAACAGCAGCAGTGGCACGCGCTAGTAACCGAGGCAGTGGCCAGGTGCGGGACAGTCCAGCAGAAAAGTCGGAACACGTGATAATTGCCGGGGACTCGAATTTAGTTAGATGCGCAGAAGCAGTCAAGGAAAGGGTGAGAGGCGACAAACGAGTTTTAATAGGGAAGTTCCCGGGACATAGGCTGGGATCAGTGATGGGACAAGCTAGCGCAAAACTCGCAACTAAGGCTAATGGACGTAACCTCGTGATAATCGCGGGAGGTCTAAACGACGTCTTGAATGAAGAATCAGCCGAACTGGCGACCACATTGGTGAAACGGGTCCATGACATGCGCGCCATTTCCCCTCAGGTGCAGATAGTGGTATGCACAATACCGGAGGTACCGGTGCGTCACGGCAACCTGCAAAGAGCGGTTGTCGACGCAAACAAAGAGATATGGCAGATGAGTCGAGAGAAAGGCATCGGGGTAGTGGGAATAAACAGAGAGGTGCACAGGTAGGGTGGTTTTCGAAGAGACGGAATACACTTTGATAGGAGGCTTCGTCATGAGGTGGGTTGGCGACTTGCAGGATGCGCAGTAGCTTTATGGGGGGGGCACGCGGGCCCTTCGGTGCCGAGGGTAGCTTGTAATGAGGAAAACAACCAGGGGGACTCTTTGACAGGCAGTATAGCGAAAAACCAGAGAAAAGGTAAAAGAAGGGAGAAGGCGCGTGTTGCAATTAGTTACATTAACATGCAGGGTGGCAGAAAAAAAGGCAAAATGGTTAGAGATTGAGGAACAGTTAAACAAGGAACAGATAGGTGTTTATGCGGTTACAGAAACACACCTTAGAGACTTGGAAGAGCCACCACATATTGACAATTACATTTGGGAAGGATGTAACATGATCACATGAGAAAGGAGAGGTGGGGGTGTTGGAATGCTAATTCATAGCAGAACAAAATGGGATAGAGTGAAAAAACGTGTTCAAAGCACATATTGGTTTTGGGCACAGTAGGTGGAAAGAAAACGTGGCTAGGTGTAGCATACTTGTGGACGGGGAATAACTGCAGAGAAAAGAATCTGGAGATAGTGAAATGCATAAGCACCGATATTAAAGAACTTGGTCATGATGCCGAAATAATCCTTCTAGGGTACCTGAACGCTCACATTCATGACCTTGACGGATATTCAGACACCAATGGCAAGTTATTGCTAGATCTCTGCGAGCAACATAGTCTTGAGATAATTAACGTGGGGCCTAAGTGTGAGGGGCAGATCACGTGGGAAGTCGGAAACAGGCAGTCGAGCATTGATTATTGTTTCATGACAGAAGGAATATGTGACAAACTTAGAGAGATGAGAATAGACGAGGAAGGCATTAACAGCTTGGGTAGTGATCATAAACGCATATTACAAATGGGATATAAAACTGAAAATAAGAACATAGAAACGAAGTTTGGCAGCTTGTATCTAAATGACAAACAAATAACAAATATAGCCGAGTCGAGGAAAAAGTAGACGAACTACCAGGCAAAGACTGGAATTATAGTGAGCTGCTACATGTAATCACGAAAGAAATGGAAAAAGATAAGAAAACTATTTGTTGGAAAGGAAAAAGAAAGCCAAAAAGTTGGTGGAACAAAGAAATCCGGGAGGCGATCGAGAAGCGACGTGAGGCATCACGGGAGCACAGACAGGCAAAAAAGAAGAAGCGGCCACAGGACGAAGTCAACCAAATATGGGAAATATATTTAGAGCAAAAATCCATTGTGCAGAAATTAGTCGAGGCAAAAATTAAAGGTGAAAGTGAACGCTGGATGAGAGAGATTCGCGAAAAGAAGGAGGCCGCGCCTATAGGATATTTTGGAGCCACCTAAAAGCGCTGGGTAGGAAGTCTGTCACAATGCAACAACGTTTGGTGGATGAAGGAGGAAATCAATTGGAAGGGTATGAAGCGCTAGGTTACATCCGAAAGATAACAGCCGATTCGTTTAAGAAGGTCGCCCAGGGGATTCCCCCGGTGAGTAAAAGTACGCAAAGGAGTGCAACCGACGAAGATGTAGTACTACAGAATTTCAATTGGAAGGAGGTCGAAGGAAAAATTCCCAGGCGCACTACTCCGGGATCAGATGGGGTCCCGTCAGCCTCATTAACGAACTCGGACATAACACTAAAGAAGCACTGCTGAAAGCCGTAGAAAAGTGTTTACAGGAGAGGCAAATGCCAGACAGTTGGCGAAAAAGTAGAATGAATTTAATCTATAAAAGCAGGGGAGAAAAGGATAACATTCGCTCGTATAGACCGCTAACCATTTCATCGGTGCTCTACAGGTTGGCGATGCAGGCAGTAAAATTAAAAATAGAAGCGTGGGTAGAACAAAATGATATTTTGGGAGAACTTCAGAATGGATTTCGAATCGACAGGCGGTTAGACGATGATCTGTTTGTTCTTACCCAGTGTATAAAAATATCGAAAATAGAAAACAGGCCCTTATATGTAGCTTATCTAGATATCACCGGGGCGTATGAGAACGTTAATCAGGAACTTTTGTGGGATATATTGAAAGAAGTGGGCATAGGGGACGACTGTATACAGCTTTTGAGGGAAATATACCGAGAAAATACAGTTTGTATAGAATGGGAAGGAATAAGTAGCAAGGACAGCGTTGAAATTAGCAAGGGGTTGAGGCAGGGATGTCCTTTGTCCCCGCTGTTATTCATGCTGTATATGGTGAGGATGGAAAAAGCGCTAGAAGGTAGCAACATTGGATTTAATTTGTCGCACAAACAGGTCGGCACGATGGTTGAGCAGAAGCTTCCAGGTCTATTTTATGGTGATGATATTGTCTTATTTGCGGACAGTCAAGATGATATACAGCGACTGGCAGGTATATGCGGAAGGGAATGTGAGGCTCTAGGACTAGGATTTAGTGCAACAAAATGCGGATTGATGGTATTCAATGATCACGAAGACCATGCGGTCTTAATACAGGGCCAAAAAATACCGAGGGTAAGCGAGTACAAGTACCTCGGAGTATGGGTAAATGAGGGGGATAGATATATGGAACTCTAAGAAAAAAAGGACTAAGAGGGGTAGGGAGGTTAGCCCTTTTGGGGATCAACTGGTTTGCCACAACCAATAGTCCTTTTGGGGATGAACTGCAAGGGGATAAACAGTTAGTCTTTGAAGGGTTAACTGCAAGAGGACTAACGGTTGCTCCTGTAAGGAGTAACAGTTGATTTTCGGAAATGGTCCCTGAAGGAGCAAATGTTACTCCTGTAAGGATAACAGTTGGTTTTTGGAAATGGTCCCTGAAGGAGCATATGTTACTTCTTTAAGGAGTATTGGTTGATCCTCAGAAATGATCCTTGGGAGAGCAAATCGCGCTTCGCAATTGTAAAAAATGGCGGCGATGTTCCTGCGCTCTTAGGAACGGACATTTCACGAAAACATGCCACCTAAATAGTGCTTTAGAATTAGTACCCAACTTATATGTATTAACTGCTATTAATGCATTCAGTGACCGCATGCAAGCAATAATGCTGATCATTCGAATTTACTTTGCCGAACGTGAGAGCAGTTGTGTACACAAGACTTGCCATAGCGAGAATATTTAGTTGCGTGCCCTGGTCTTTCAATCCTTTAAAACACTTTCAATCCTATGAACAAGGTAAAAACTTGGCGAGAAGTGGCAAACCACAACACGGGAACACAGGTCACATGAATGACACCAAACATACACACATGCACAGTGATTCAGGTTACCAACGGTTTTGATTTCTTGATTGTGTAAGTTGCAGATAACCTACGGTGTTCTATCAAGTATTCAAGGAAAAAAGGAAAACACGATTCTATTAACATCAGTCTTTATTTTTACGAAAACACCAAAAAGGAACGAATGCCATCATTTAGTAGGTGTAGGGCCTGTTCCCGAAGTACTAGGGCGAGTCCTACCTGGAAGAAATACAAAAAGAAAATTTTGTTACAGGATAAAGTAGCTACAAGAGAACGACTTAATCACGTAAACCCCAATAATTGCGCAGTCGCATGCTCAAAAACATGCGACGCACAATGCTTTTTTAGTCTTGATATTATTTATAATACAATGTACCAAGGCAATGAAAATAACAAACTTACCTTCAAAATTAGCAGAGGGACGTTGTTTGCAGAGCCAGTAAATCCAGAAATTGTTGATCACACCTCGATGTGACGGCGTCCATCTCTGAAGCTTTGCAGAAAGGAAGCTGCGATGGAGTCTTGCATGTTATCTGAGGTGTCCATTTTTCCGCAGGAAAGTAACGATGCTGGGTCCAATAAACAGCCGGTACACATAAACAAACGCGCATGCGCGTCCACAATTGCAGCGAATGCAGCGAGGTATGTCTTCACAGCTGCGTTGATAGTCTGCGTAAATAGCGACACTCGCTGACCCCGAAACAAGGGCAAGATAGATCACAAGTGACTAACACGACCCGCACTCGACACTCCGTCGAGCGATACTGAAGAAGAAAGAGTGCGGCGCGGAAGGATAGCCAACATAAGCGCGGAAACGTCCGTCAGATTTACACGATTGTCACCGCAAGTGAATATTGGGAAGCTTATTGGTGAACTAAGTTTCAAGTCCTCATAATTGATGACACAATATTAACACCCTACAAATTAAATTAATCTTTTCTCGCGTTATTTTCTTGATCGCAGCAGTAAGCGGGCCGACGCGCCGATGCCTCCTTGTCATCTGTGCGGTGGACATTTGGAACATACGTTCGCCGAATTCCTCACCCCTCAGGTCATCGCCGCCTGCAACCCGCACCGCGACGGAGTAGAAAGGAGGGCTTCGGAACAATAGGGCGCACCTGGCCGAGAGCTAAGCTCATGACCTTTGAAAGAGGCATTCGTGAGATCTACGATCACTGCTTCGCGTTCAATGTTCAATGCTGAGCCTTACTGCAAACAAGAGCCAGAGAAAAAACGTTTTCTCTTCGACCTCTAACCGCGGGAGTAAATGCAACCGTTCGTCCCACGACACGCACTTCGCGACAGTTGGTCCTTTCGCGGACTAACGACACGATTTGAGGACTAAAGCTGACTTTACTCCCCCTTCAGCCGGTTTTTTCTTCTTAGAGTGTACAAGAGAAAGCATCGGTAGCAAAGGGAAAGAGGAATGATGCAATTATGAAGCGCAGAGCTTTATTGGGATACAATAGGTACGAGGTGCTTCGAGGGCTGTGGAAGGGTGTGATGGTCCCGGGGCTTACATTTGGGAACTCAGTGGTGTGCATGAAGTCAGAGGTACAATCAGGAATGGATGTAAATCAAAGGACGGTGGGCCGCCTCGCGTGGGGCGCTCACGGGAAGACGACAAATGAGGCTATAAAGGGTGATATGGGATGAACAGGCTTTGAAGTGAGGGAAGCTCAGAGCAAAATGAGATTAGAAGAGAGGCTGAGGAAAATGAAGAAGAGCAGATGGGCAGAGAAGGTTTTCAGGTATTTGTATAGAAAAAGCGTTGACACGCAGTGGAGAAAAAGAACTATACTCGAGGACAACTAATCTTGACATTGGAGCGAAGGCTACGGAGGCGGGGCTTCCGCACATTCGTGTTGCTCCGCAAGTAGTACGGCAGCTTGCGGCTAATTTCGGTTTTGCTCGCTCGCATCGTTAACGCGTTTAGAAAACATATGCACGAAAAATGTGAAGGGAATGTGAACGGGAGATACATTTCGATTGTTCAGTGTACATTTTAGTGTCATATTACGAGTACATTTTTCTTGGAGAACTAAACTGTGCGTTTGCGGCCGCACACTGACCCACTACGTCACGGACGCCATGTTTACTTTGGAAAACGGGCATGCTGAAAAGGTGGTGCTGTCTAAGAAATGGAAAGAAAAGGAAGGCATTATTGCGAAGTGAAAAATAACTGTATTTTACCTACGACTTCCCGCAACTGTTTGAGTCTCATAATAAATAAAGCAGCATTTATTTCAGCAAGAAAAACGAGAAAATTATCAGTAAACGTAAGTACTATTTCTTGGCGCGGTAGCAGGCATGCCCTTCGGTTCTGTAGCTTCCACAGTGCTGTCAAGGAAAGTTGTCGCCGAGTAGGAGGCTCACCAGTAAATATACGGCTAGCAGTGCGGGCGATATGGCAACAAGGAGCATTAAGCGGAAGGTCAGAGAGGCGGAGAGGATTTACTTATTGGATGACAGCGATGGAAAAGAAGCCGGTTCTGAGTAACTACCGAAAGGGAAAAAACGAAATAAGGAGGGAAAGATTTTGTGATAATTCAAGGGGAAGCGCTTTGCTGTTTGAAGCAAGGTCAGGCTGCCTTAGAACGCGTAGTTATAAAGCGAGATTCAGTAACGAAGAAGAACAATGTACATGCTGCGGGGGAACTAAGGAAACGATGGAACATGTACTCAGTGGCGCACCGACGGGGGGGGGGTTCGGGGGTTGTAACCCCCCCCCTGAGGCCGACCAACCCCCCCCCCCCCCCCCCCCCCCGTAACTGCCCCGCTGTCCTTCTCACCGGTAGTCCAAGGTTCATATCCACAGGTGTCCTGAGGTCGACTTTTCCTGAGTGGCTCTAGAAATGTGTTGTATCCACTCATCAACTCCTAAATTGATTGAGGAGTGCTCTATGGCGTGCTCTATGGCTCTGCGTTCCTAAATTTCCAGGGAAGCAGCTTTCCAATAATAATATCTGGGGTTTAACGTCCCAAAACCACGATATGATTATGAGAGACGCCGTAGTGAAGGGCTCCTGAAATTTTGAACCCCTGGGGTTCTTTAACGTGCACCGAAATCTAAATACACGGGCCTCAATCATATTTTCGCCTCCATCGAAAATGCAGCTGCCGCGGCCGGGATTCGACCCCGCGACCTTCGGGTCAGCAGTGGAGCGCCATAACTTATCACTAGACCACCGTAGCGGGGCGCAGCTTTCCAAGAAAAAATATGCTTTCACGGGTTGTCAGTCTGGCCCCCTTTTTATTTTCTTGCCCCTTTGATTACTACAATAGAGCATATGCCACGGCAAATATAAGAATGGAACACATCGAGGGACGAGCTCTCATTTCACTCCAGCCGCAACCAAAAATATTTCTCAGATACGTCTAAACGACTGTTTTTCGATCGTCAAGAGATCCTACGTCATAATTTTTCTCTCTCATATAAATTTCATTGAACGAGAATTCAATTCGCCCTTAAAACATAAGACTCTCGGCCGTGTTTGGATGTTCCCGTAGCCTAAAATAAAACTCTGCAAAAACACCTACACAGGTCGATATCTTCGGTTTTCTTCAGACCCCCCCAAAAAGCGGAATATATATAGTCTTAGACATTAATACGAAGAGCCGGAACATACTGCAGCGCACAACGTGAAAAAACAAAAGAAAAACAGATGATATATTCAAGAAACTCACCAAGAACAGCTACGGAAAGTCATTTATTCAGAAAGCAGTTCACTTCCAAAAACACGACGCAAGCTGATAAATCCAGCAACACCCCCCCCCCCCTTTTCCAATCAACACCACCACAGAAATGCATCAGTCTCTACTATCCGAGTAGTGATCGAAACCATCGCTCCCAATGACCGGCCGCCGAAAGAGAAAATTCAAGACACCAGCTGAACCGAGAACCTGAAAGAAAGGCGAGAACCAATTTCGCAAGAGATCGCAACCCATAGCCGAAGATTCTGAGGACGCGGACCGCCGAATCAATTTTCCTGAAACAACAGTTTTCGCAGTTGAAACCAACTACCGGAAGTGAATCCTGACATATGTTAACGACCCAAACAACGTGAACCGCGCTCAATGCAACCTACCCCTTGTGTGTGTACAGCACACAAAAAAAGAAAGAAAACAAAAGAGAGAGAGGCATCTGCGTACCCACTTCGACGCGTCCGTCTAAAAAGCTCCCCACCCCCTTCACTGTTCAACTCATGCCTTCCGGTCAAGCCCTTGCACTGCTCTGTTCTTTTGCCGACAAGCACCGCCGCCGCCTGAAGCACCCTTCCATACCCGCCGAACAAGAAAAGAAGCCCTATTCATGTGTTTCCCTTCCTCAAACTCCGAATAGGGAACCGTATGGTTTCGGGACAATGCTCACTCAAATTTTAAAGATAAGAAGGCGTCGGCGGCATCTGATCCATCCGCCAAGCTTCGACGCACGTGTTTTCTATTTTCTTCGCGGCTGCTGGTGAATGGTACCGTCTGTCGCTTAATGGCTGCAACGGAGTTGTCGCGCATTTTTTTTTCTGAACCTCGTTGACAGCGGACGAACGAGACGTGTTAGTGCGGCGAGAAGAAAGGCCACCTCGCAAGCGGCTCGTTCATCAAAGCGACCGCGAACCCACGGAGGCTGTTTCTGAGCAAGCCTTGGAGCAACTAGTGTGTGCGTCGCCAGCCATTGTCGCAGCATCGCACGCACACAGTGACTCTAAGCATGCCCACGGCCGGTTTGGAGGCGCGCGCCGGCCGTGGCATGCCATGCGGAGTCTGGCCGTCACAAAGATGGGAGGAGCAAGAAGCCGTGGCAGAAGAAGTAAATGTTTT
This sequence comes from Rhipicephalus sanguineus, assembly GCF_013339695.2. Classification (NCBI taxonomy): domain Eukaryota; kingdom Metazoa; phylum Arthropoda; class Arachnida; order Ixodida; family Ixodidae; genus Rhipicephalus; species Rhipicephalus sanguineus. The sequence goes on along the minus strand of NC_051182.1, from coordinate 16,053,598 downwards.
TAACGACGTCTGCTAAGAAAAAAAGAACCTTGGGAAAGTGCGGAAGGTCTGTTGGGGCGGCACGTTTTCTTTTTCTCAGTAAACGTCTCTCGCCCTCTCTTTTTACCACTTCTTTTTTGCATGTACATCGGACGGAAACTACAAAGTTTGATGTGCACACATGCGTGCACGTTCAGTTTGCTTGCTAGAACTTGTTGCTGTGTTTGCTGCGTGAATCTGAAACCCTCTCTCGAAGCGCCAGTCGAACGAGGCTATGGTCGAACACATCCTCACCTACTACCCAAAAAGGATTTCGTGTTCATATTCAAGCGACGCAGCAACAACACCGGAATGCCCGATTACGTCCATAGAGGAACCGGTAACTCAGCAGATATCGTCGTCTCATGCGTCCATTAACCAGTCAATTTTTACTAAGGATGGTTCAGCCGCCGAACCTATATGCGCCGGAGCGACCTGGGAATCTACGCTGGAATGTCAGTAAGTACGGCTCTAATGCAGTTTATCCGTGAGCTGAGAATTGTACTGTACGTGTGCTGCATTGAACTGTACATGCTATTTATAATCAATACTATGTAGTTTATAAGTGATATTTATGGTGCGCTTTGAAATTTATTGTTTGGTGAGACTCCAAGGAAGCGTAGGAAATTATCAGCTGCAGCGTTTTTTAAGAGTTAAAGTTGCCATGCATGCGGGCTTGTTCGTATGGCATTTTCTTATTACACTGGTAGTGCAAATACACGGGACACAAGTAACGCACGCGAAAACACACACACGGCGCTGGGTGTCTTCATGTGCCTTTCTTGCGTCCCGTTTGTATGCGCTACCTACCATAGTAATAAAGTTTTAACATTATTGCGCGACCGCCAGCCAGCCGACATGTCGGTTCAATTTGTAGTTTATTTTCCACGTGCACTGCTCCACTGAACGGTTTTTTGGCCTTGTCAAGTTATTTCAAGACCTTTCTGTAAAACGCTGAATAATCATCATCATAATTCATGTGATTATTATTATTATTATTATTTGGTATTTTATTTGTTGTCGCATTACTCCAGCTGAAGCAAGGAAATATCATATTATGCAATGTGCTTGCCCCCCCCCCCCCCGCACTCCTGTAATCTTGTCAGAAGTTCAACCCCCCCCCCCCCCCTGAGAGAAATCCTGAGTGCGCTAATGCATGTATGATTGAATGTGGCGATATTCACCCAGGTATACGTGTGGGCACGAGTCTACATGAAGATTGTCTGCAAACGCCCTCCTGGCTTCCCACAAATATTGGCAATATTGCGCCTGTGACGTCAGTATTGGGAAGGCGGCGGAAGTGACGCAGCCGAGGGCACCGCTAACTTCGGCGCTTCGGCCGCTACAGCGAGTGTCTGCTGTGCACAAGGCGACAGACAGCGTTGGTTTGGCCGGCGCTTCTCTGGTCGTCCCGGCTGTCAGAGTTTTCATACTCCGCGCCGGCGTGACCGGCATGCCTTGCACGACTTCCGGTTCGTTCGTAAACACGTCTACGTCATACGTAGACAGTACACTCGGTTGGGTTTCGGTTTCGGTGTTGCGTTTTTTTTTGCTTATTTAAAATTATTCTCCAATTTGCCGAGTATCCACTGTAACCACTCCTCTGTAACCACTACTCTCTGTAACGCCGCGATGGCATTGAGAGTATTTAAATAATTTAATAAATATTTCTGCTGTCGGGCCCGTAACAGGAGCGTCTCAGGAACATAAAAGCACAATTACTTTGACATGGCCAAAAAATCGCCGGAGTTGACCTTTAAGAGGCAGAGAGATGGACCGTGAATTGGTATAATAACATAGATTTAATGAATGCAGATAAGGTATTAGGCCAACATGAAACAAGGAAGGTTTTTTTGTTTGTTTTTCTTTCTTTTTTTTTTCTTCGAGCCTGGTGGCAGACATATGTCACCGCCCCGTTATAAAGGGGGCGCTCATAGCATCCATCCATTAGAGTGCCTCGATGTCCTCCTCGCCCGCCCCTCCGTAGAGAGTGGAGACATCCTTTGACTGAGCTCCTGTCGCCAAAACCAGTTTTCGTAGTGCTGTCCGCCATTTTCACGCCGAGCGCGCGTGTCGAGACGCGGCTACAACGTGGCGGTAGTTGGCAGGAATTTGATGCGGGCTTAACTACGGCGTTCTTTGAGCGCTTTCACGCGAAATGCCTGGCTCCTTTATGCAGTGGCGTAGCCAGGGGGGGGGGGGGGGCACACCGGGCTCGTGCCCCCCTCCCCCCACCAAGAATTATTTCCTCATGGGATACAGAACACAAATGACACTCTACCCCACTTACCTGCACAGACCCAATATCGGATCAAAAAGGTGCCCCCTCCCCCCGCCCGGAAAAACATTTCTGCCTACGTCACTGGCTGTGTGCCACTGTGCTCAAACCACTCGAGCAACGGTTGGCGACTGTTCAACTTACCGAAGGACCCAAAAAGAGAACTGTCTCGGTGGCTAAGATCAAGCGCGACAATTGGCAGCCTACAAACACTTCGTCCCTGTGAATTGTGAGTATTACGCAATTCCCTCAAAATATATTTCTTTATTCTGCAATATTTTTGTAGCACGAGGGTGGTGACTGAAAGATCTTCCCTCATACATCGCGTTCGGGAGGATGTTTCTTGATGAGATACAGCGTACGAAGTAATTTACAAGTTACGCTAACTGTTAGCTGTGAGTGTAAAGCATTAAGAAAACAAATCCCATTGTAAAGCTCTACGCGTGTCTGTACCAGTTTTAGAAATAGAGTTCGGAATCCTAATTCGTACTCAGCGCACGCAAACTTGCACGTGACGTGGAAGACTACCGAAGCTGTTTCTTTTCGTAGGCTGGGACGGCATGCTGTGCGCTGTAGTTATGGTAATGTGTTGCCGGTTGGACCGAGAGCGTATTTTCGATGAAATCACCCCTGAAGGTTGTGCCTGCATACCTAAACAAGGTTCCGCGGCCGAAGTTGGCAGGATGCTGTCAGCGACACGAAGAAGCTGTGGAAAAGCTGCTAATTTCAAACTCCGCGAGGCTGAGGCTGCGCGTGCACCTGCGTCAAGTCGCGGCGAAGGGAGCTAATAGGTATGCAAGCAAGACATGTGCAGGAGTGAGCCTGCAGTGAACATTGAAATCGTGTGTTGGTGTATTAGGCACAACTGATACATTTTCGTTTCTCTGTGTAATGTATATTTAGCTTTTTTTTTTCTTCGCTTGTCAAGTAGAGCCGGAGAGGGACATGGCTATTTTATGTGTTGAAATTTATTAAATTGTCATTTTGCTAGCTTATTATCTTTTGCCCCAGGAGTTCTGCCAAATACGTGTGACAATTAAATAATAATAGATAAAGATATGCAATTGGATCAAAATACTGACAGCAATCACGTATTCATTGGTCGTTTATTAATTGGTTACCTTTACTGTAGACATTTCCTCAAGTAACTTTATCATCATTGCTGCATAATGACTGTTCTGAACCAGCACAGCTTCGCCGAGCAAATCTTCCTGAAGAGCGGAAATGCCAAGTAATATATGCAGATTCGAATCTCAATTACCCATTGCTCTACACTAAATCCTAAGCAACGCGTTATTTTACACCCGCAGAGCAAGATCAGCCGGTGTCAAACGACGCCGTTTCCGTTTTAATGTAAAGAAACTATCACGCCAACAAGCGGTCACAGGGCGTTTAAAGATGGTTTCAGGCAGCAGCATATCATCGCGTGAAGCGGCGAATTTCATAGTGCTGTTAGAAGTAAACTATCAAAAATAAGATTTAATAAACCAGCATAACACATTGATGCATTTCCGGAGTATTATAGTCTACGCAAAGCCTCCGTACAGCCTGCGAACAGCTCACGCGCGCGCCGTCAATGCGCCACTAGATCGGAGCCGGCGTGAAAATGGCGGACGCCCTAGCAGACGACGCGGTTGTCTCCACTCCCTACGGAGCGGTGGGCGAGGAGGACATCGAGGCACTCTACCATCCATCCTGTAGGGAGCCTTTATACACACACGCCTCCCACCCGCTTGGCCGGAGGCGTGTGTGTATGAAGGCTCCCTTGGACCCGTGTAAAGTCACTGGAACGGGAAAAGTACCGCGACCGTCCTGCCCGCCGCCATATTTGGTCCAGCGCGGCCGAAGCTGCGGCGGCGCGGTGTTGATTTCACGCAGAGTAACGCATGTTTTACGCATTGCGTGCGCTTTTGCAGCTCCGAATGAAGCATACCATTGTTCTCTAACTGATTAGGAAAGAAATAGCGGCAGTTTTTACCAACGCGACAAAGAAATGCGAACTGCGCGGCATTTACGCGCTCGGCTGTCGGCATTTATTAAATGCGAAGCATTTTTTAGCGAACGTTTGCAAATTCGCTATCTATCTATCTATCTATCTATCTATCTATCTATCTATCTATCTATCTATCTATCTATCTATCTATCTATCTATCTATCTATCTATCTATCTATCCGCCCGCGACTATGTGCTGTCCTGGCCGTTTCGTTAATGGGATGTATACCAAAATTGGTATGGCATTACATGACTGTATGACGAATATAAACTACAGGTGGTAACATGAAAATAATGGCATGTACGTCATGTACGGCATAATTTACATGCCACGCTCATGGTGCCCTCGCGGCCGCTTCGCTAGCTTGATACACAACAAAATTGATGTGGTGCGAGAAAAGTGTATGACGAACATAAGTTACTAGTCATAACGTGCAAATCATGGCAGGTATACAATGTAAAGCATGATTTACACGACATGGTCTCGGGGCGCTCGCGGTCGTTTAATGAAATGCATGTATACCAAAATTGATATGACGAGATATTTCTGTATGACGAACGTTAGTGACAGGTGGTAACATGAAAATCATTACTTGCATGTCATTTACAGCATCACATACTTGCCAAGCTCATGGTGCGCTCGCGGCCGGTTTGGTAGCTTGATATACCCCAGAACTGGTATAGCGTGAGGCAGGGCCGTACCCAGGAATTTTTTCGGTGGCTGCTTGTGTGTAGAACGGCTAACTTTGGCAACTAGTGGGCGCTGTGAAGTATTTTAATGCCACCCGAAAAGTTAAAGCATTAAAAATTTCGGGGGGTGTTGAACCCCCTCAACCACCCCTTAGTTACGGCCACGGCGCGAGGTGACTGTATGACGAACATAAATGACAGGCGGTAACGTGAAAATCATGACATGCATGACATGTACGGCATGGTTTACATTACACTGTCTTTGTGCGCTTCCGGCCGTTTTGTTAACTGGATGTATACCAAATTTGGTATGGCATGACATGGGTGCGTGACGAACATAAATTACAGGTTATGCGTTGTATATACCAGATTCTACATGCATGCATGCATGACAAACATGCGATATATAATGAACTAGATGTCATGACATGGATTACTTCATGTGCTTCAAAGACGAGCAAGGCGATATATACGAGAACGGATAACTGGGCTAGTTTGTGGGAACTCATGTTAAGGCAGGTAGCGCAAAGAGACACGGACACAAGCGAAGAATAAGTGCACAGGACAAGCGCCATTCGAGAAAATAGCATTTGAACATAAAAAAGAGCCCTGTGTACAAGAAATGATGCTTACGAGAACGGATAACTGGGCTAGTTTGTAGGAGCTCATGTTAAGGCAGGTAGCGCAAAGAGACACGGACACAAGCGAAGAATAGGTGCACAGGATGGCGCTTGTCCTGTGCACTTATCCTTCGCTTGTGTCCGTGTCTCTTTGCGCTACCTGCCTTAACAGGCGATATATGCAGCTCTTTGCTGGCTGCTTCGCATTAGATTGATTCTCACAATGCGTGGGTTCTGCCGGATTGACACAAAATGCATAACTATACAGTCACGTCACGCGCTACCAATCTTGGTGCATATCAAGCCAGCGAACCGGCCGCGGCCGCACCATGAGCATGGCATGTAAATCATATATTGCCTTACATGACCCGCGTGCCATTATTTTCATGTTACCACCTGGTATTTATGTTCGTCATACAGTCACGTCACGCAATACCAATCTGTAGCAGTCAGTTTTCATGGCGCACTGATCATTATACGTGAGCCCAAAGTCGTCAATTTTACGCCAAACATAATTAAGCGCTGCCCGGCAATGTTATTGCGCATGAAACTTCTGCGGCAACCACGCGAAACAAGCTGCACTAGTGCAGCGGAGACGCAAACATTCCCCGAAACAACATTTGCGAATTCTCAATGAAACGCTTGCCTCACAAAGGCGGGTATCAGTCGTGGGAACAAATTTCTCGCGCCGTATTCTGTGCAGCCACACAGCCCGTCGCTTGGCATTCTTTTCCCCCTGGGGATAGCGAAGAGAGCTGTGCCCGTTTCCCGCCGGTTGCTGCACCCAAAAGCGCAGCACCCAGGCCTTCTTCGATGCCTCGACAGGCTTGCGATGAAGTGTCAAAACGATATGGGATGTCGCAATGTTCCTGAACGCTTTTCTGAGGCTATAAAAACAATCGCCCTTCAAAGCGTCGTGCGTCGGCAGCCGGGAGGCATTAGCGAGGCGAGCGAGCTGGACCATTTGTGTGGCGAAGCCGCTGAAAGGGCGCGGCGGCGAAGAGAAAACGAACGTACTTTTCCCGTTCCAGTGACTTTAGGACCCGCGGACCCGCGGCGGAAGTCGCGCCAAAGCGGCGAGCGTCTGCAACGCGCCTGATAATTTGGCCGCTATCAGCCAAAATTGCGGAAATTTTGGCAATATTTAACACTGCGCCACTGCAACATAATACTGCAGGGACACATCGCACAGAGAACGCGTTTGGGCGCTGTGAAACGGGGATCTTGTATTTTTCCTTTCGGCTGATTTGTCACCGCAATGGTCTACACTTGTGTGGCTGTTTGAGGACCGCATTCTGCGCGCACTTCATCGTGAGAGAAGGCGCTCAATTTACTTTCGTGAGGAATGACGAACGTAAACTTGCTGCTGGAGAGAATAAAATGTAGGTAACCAGGAGAACGTAGCAGATATGCACGTAGCAAGTGGGCAGCTCATGCGTTTGCACCCTTCATATCCTATCTTTTATTTCGTGCGTTCGATTTGTTTAACAATGGCATTTCCCGGCCTCTGCTGTTTCAAGCCTTTTCATGCGAAGCCGATTGTGTACTCGAAAGTTGGCATGGAGGGGCACGAATGTATGCCTAACATTAGTACATTACCGATAGGTCATGGCATCACAAACTTGACATTCTTGCCATTTGCGTAACGACCAACAATAATAATACGGCGTGTGGCGCGCAAAGCCACTTTCTTCAGCCAGAAATAATTCTGGCGATGTACGTGTGGTCGGACGATTTGTCTCCGTCAGGTGATAAAAACGCGGTGGCCACCAATATCGATGTCAACATGTAAGGCTTAGCCATACATTTTCAAGAACTGACCGCATAGGTAAAATGAATGCGAAAAAAATACATGAAAAATAAAACACGGTCCCTTAAACAAAAGCCATCTTCTTCTTTTTCGTCAGTCATGCATTGATCCTCCCCGCCCCTCTCCGAAAGCTTTCTGCACATAACGTGGTTTCGGACTGCCCACAGGATCGAAGGCATTCCAAGCTTTCCGCACGCCGCTTGCTTTTACATGCCTCCGTGATCGGCCCCAGATCACGGAAGCAATGCAAAGCGTCCATATGATATGATGTCATTATTATATGACGTCACGTTGAGTAACGTCATGATGACGTCATAGTGGGGTCACAAATTTTGTCGATTTGTGACGTCATCACGTGATGATTTTGTGCGTCACTCGTGTTGGCGACGCGGGACGCCGGCGGTCAGTCTTGATGCGGCATCTACGGCTTCTGCCTTAAAAAAAAAAAAACAAGACAAACCAAAGTAAATGAAATGACAGCAGTGCAACACCGTGTATGTCTCACTTCAGGTTACGAGCGATCGCCCGAAAACAAACGTCATTCTCAGATCAGTGCAGCTGATTACACACGTCTGCGGGACGAAAGAGGCTTGCTTAACCCGTCTGGTCATCTCTTTATACGTAAAAAAGAGATGACCAGGCACACTGTTTAAGTAATCCAGAGCTTCAGCACGAAAACGTGGTGGACGTTACATTGAGCTCATCAGGAAAAAGCAGGAAATTGCGGTCGGGTGCCCTGTTGACGCGCACTCCATTGCCACGGGAACAATTGTATTTTATGTAACTATACTCGTCCACATCTTCTTGTAAAGTCTCTGAAACGCGCGGACGCTAACCTCAGAGAACTGTGAAAACATCTGAAGTTGAGAATGAGTTGTTTGAAAATGTGTTCATTTCGTATGGTGAAGGCTTCAAGCAATGCACGCATCTCCGCGCGAAGTTTTCATATACTGAGGTTCATCGATCTCTGTAGATAGAAAGAAGACCAACGCATGAGTGACCACAGATGGCTCAGAAATGTCTAGTGTATAGTGCATGCTGCACTTTTTCAGGCAAGGTACATAAGTGATCTCTGTATTTGAACAATTTTCTGAAGTGAATGAGATTACACTTTCATATTTGTAAATTTCTTACCGTATTTTCGTTGAGGCAGCTATTTAACTTGTACAGCAAGGATGGGTGTACTGTAACTTTATTTCATGATATCTGGATGTCTCTAAAACATTTTATATATTACACCTTTCATGCAAAAACTTGTGGCATAAGGTTAGTTCACCCGGCATTGCTTTTCTATCAAATGTTTTCGCAAGTCGGAATGCACCATGAGCGCGGCATGTAAATCATGACATACATAACCTACATGCAGTGCTGGGCAGTATCGAAGATACATGTATCTTAGATACTATCTTAGATACTCTTTGGGTATCTTGTATCTGTATCGCGATACGTCTCGCAAAACAAGTATCTGTATCTGTATTTCCGATACATACGATAATGTATCGTGTATCTTAAGATACAAGATACTGCTATCGCAACACAACTGTGCGAAACAATAATCGCTGGCCAAACCCAGCTCCTCAAGCTGGTACTGGCACCACTATGCCATCTGAATAAAACTAAAGGCAGTGATGAAATTTTCTTTCTGCCAGTGCCCTCCAGTGCGGACAGAATATGAGGTCTGCGTGTCCCTTATTGGTGGAGCTGAGTCACGTGGCAGCGCTCGCGCAGTCTCAACAGAAACAAGCGCGCGGACGTCTACGCCCATCTCACGTACTTTCTGTTTTCTCAACCTTTTTTTTTTATTTGCGCCAATGCCATGACACTTGCTCTTAACCACTGTCCTACGTCGCCTACTGCAATGCGTGCGGCGTCTATCGCGCAAATTCTGATGTTGCTATAGTGTCCTTATTGAAGATTCTCTTGCGTCTTGCTTTGCAACGAAATCTGACGCCTGCAAGGATTTGGTTGCTTTGCGTCTCGTGGCTTTTACATATCAGCGATTTGAAGGATCTCGGGGATGTATGTTTCACTTACATGCAATGAATTAACTTACATGCAAATAAGATTCTAACAACTTTAGCGCCACCGATACTGATGCTAAATATAATAGAGCGAGCGTTTACCTAACAGAAGATATCTTGGCCTACCGTATTTTTTCTTCCTGCTGTCTTTATTCAAAGGATTTATGAAACCGTAATTTGAATGTTCGTAGAAGTGCTTTATTAGCTGTCCTTTTACATCCCATACATTAGCTAGGTCTCTGTACTGTTTTTTACGGTCTGGTCACTGCAGTATATCTTTTGTAACGGGCTATCAAAATAAGATCGCTGCCTTATTCTTTTGACTGTCTGCGTTATTTCTACTACTGCTTACACATTCACATGTTGCCAAGGCGATTTTGAAAACATAGATAATCATGTGGGCGCGCCTTGAGTATACAGTACAAAATGTTCTGCTTACCGCTTAGTAAAATAGCGAAATTGAGTTGCGTTATAAAAGAGGAAAATATTAGAAGGCATCTTAAAGATGTTATGAAGGGGGTTCGAAAAACGCTGTTATACCGAATGCTCAGTTTTTGTGATGAGCGTCCTAACGACCCGTTTCAGGCAATTTTCCATAGGCACTGAATTTCCTATTGCCTCACCTTAACAGGTGAGTTGACGACACTTCATGCTTAATTGTCATAGCTATTAAGGGCACCGTCTGTATCGTCCTTCTGTACTCATTCAGTGTGAATGTTTGATACGGAACCGCCTCTCTATTTTACCTATATTTGTTTTCCTGTTTTAGGCCTTCCAGAATTTTTTAGTATTACTAATCGCCACGTAATCAGAACTATAAGTGGCAATAGCGCGAAGAGCGGCGGTATCCCGCGACGCTTTGTGCAACTAAACAATAACGTCTGAGACTTTTCTGGATTGCACATGTTTCCTCGTTGAAGAAAAATTGTTAAAAGATTGTACTTTAGTGAGTATGTCAACAAAGAATTCAAGAATCCTTTACGCCAGCAGATAAGTACAATATGAAAATTCATTGCAGTTTTACATCCTCTACGTATATACCAGGGGTCTCATCCCAAGCTCGCCGTATAGCCAGCGGGCCGCATTCACTAAATGCAGTCCCGCAAGAGCCAGGGCAGTAAAGTGAAGGTTGAAGGGGGGGGAGAGAGAAGTGGCTTGAACAAAATGACAGCAACGTTGCCATTTGAAAGGAAGCCTTTCCCATATCTCATATATAGGTCATTCCTGAAAGGACTTTGGAGTCAGGATTCAAGAAACATCGATACCGTTCTACAGAATGACTGAAATCGGTAGGCGGATTCTGAAATATATAGTTTTTGTTAATAATAATAATAATATCTGGGGTTTAACGTCCCAGAACCACTATATGATTACGAGGGAAGTATTAGTGGAGTGCTCTGAAAATTTGGACTGTCTGGTGTGCTTTAACGTGCACTGACATCGCACATTTACACGGTCCTCTAGGATTTCGCCTCCATCGAAATGCGACTGCCGCGGCCGGGATCGAACGGAGTTTTTGTTCCACGGTTATGTTTCAACACATGGTGACCACATGTCCTCACGAAAAGAATGATTGAGACCAGTCATGTCAGTGTAGCTCATGTAAATACTTATTAACAAAATAAAAACAAATGGGAGGAAGACGGTCATATGTGCGGGCCGGGCCCCGTGCTTGAGACCCGTGGTATACACAATGAGTCAAGAAAAAAAAAATTCGCTACCAGCCTTCTTGCTGTTCTGCACCTGTCCAGTGATCCGGTATTGCGCCAACGGTCTTTTACGGACAAGGCAAAAGTTCACACCGGTATTTGCACCATCGTGTGAAGGCTTCTTATTGAAGTTCTTGTGATTAGATGGCAACCCGTTAGCTGGTCGACAAGTAGAGCAGCGACTCCCATCAATTGCAAAAATTACAAGCAAGAAGCACCGTCAGCGAAGTGTATAAACAGCTGTCCTGTTAAGAAGCTAAAACAAACGCCAATAATTTATTTCGGAACGAAAAAACTAATGTAATTTGTGGAAGAAGGGCAAATTTATGCAATACTAACAGACATTTCACTTATGTTCTTTTTATTTATGTATTTATTTTTTCAAACTACTGAGGAACGTAACCTGATACCTTTTCATCATCTGGACTCACCTGAATAAATTCTTAATTACATTCTCACTATTTCGTAAACAACATTTTCATTTTAGAGCCGTTTGTTTGTTTGCCTTCCTTCGTTTGAGATTTTCAATTGTGCCTTGTATGTGTGCTTCTTATGTTGTACCTTGCTCCTCCTGCTTGGGCCACATGGCCTACAGTACGATGTAAATAAATAAATGAAACGAAATGGGTCACAGTTAAGAAATTTTCAAGGAGTCATTTTTGTGCACAGGCGCTTGCTGCTACATTATATGGACTTATAAAAACAAATTTGCGAATGTATCGAAGTATCTTAAGATACAATTGCCAAGTATCGTATCGGATACAATTCTTCTGGCAGTATCTTGTATCTGTATCTCAAATACTTCTTGCCTGAGTATCTTGTATTGTATCGCGATACAATTTCAAAGTATCTTTGCCCAGCCCTGCCTACATGTCATGATTTCCATGTTACCACCTCTCATTTACGCTCGTCATGCAGTCGCGTCGCGCAATACCAATTTTGGTGTATACCAAGCTAGCGAAACGGCCGGGAATGCACCATGAGCGCGGCATGTAAAGCATGACATACATAACCTGCATGTCATGATTTCCATGTTACCACCTCTCATTTATATTCGTCATGCAGTCGCGTCGCGCAATACCAATTTTGGTGTATGTCAAGCAAGCGAAACGGCACGAGTGCGTCATGAGCATGACATGTAAATCATGTCGTACATGTCATGCATGTCATGATTTTCATGTTACCACGTCTCATTTACCTTCGTCATACAGTCGCTTCGCGCAATACCAATTTTGGTTACATCAAGCTAGCGAAGCGGCCGCGAATGCATCATGAGCGTGGCAATTAAATCATGACATACATGACATGCATGTCATGGTTTTCATCTTACCAACTGTTATTCATGTTCTTCATACTGTCACATCGCGCAATAGCAATTTTGGTGCATAGCAATCTAGCGAAACGGCCGCTAGCGCATCATGAGCGTGGCATGTAAATCAGGTCGTACATGACTTGCATGTCATGATTATCATGTTACCACGTCTCACTTACGTTCGTCATACAGTCGTGTCGCGTAACACCAATTTTGGTGTATATCACGCAAGCGAAACGGACGCGAATGCACCACGAGCGTGGCATGTAAATCATGACATACATGTCATGGATGTCATGGTTTTCACGCTACCACCTGTTATTCATGTTCTTCATAAAGTTACATCGCACAATACCAATTTTGGTGTATATCAATCTAGCGAAACGGCCGCGAGTGCGCCATGAGCGTGGCATGTAAATCATGTCATACATGACATGCAAATCATGATTTTCATGTTACCACGTGTCAGTTATGTTCGTCATACAGAAATATCTCGTCATGCCAGTTTTCGTATGTATCCCTTCATTTAAACGGCCGCGAGCGCCCCGACACCATGTCATGTAAATCATGCTGCACATGACATGCGCGTCATGATTTGCAAGTTAGGACCTGTCATTATGTTCGTCATGAACTGTTGTCACACCGTACCAATTTAGGTATATATGAAATTAACGGAACGGCCGCAAGAGCCCAAAGGCCGTGGAATGTAAATCATGCTGTTCATGACATGCGTGTCGTGATTTTCATGATATGACCTGTCATTTATGTTCGTGATAAGGCCATGTTATGACACACCAATTTTGGTATACATCCGATTAACGGAACGGCCAGGGAGCCCAAAGGCCGTGGAATGTAAATCATGCTGTTCATGACATGCGTGTCATGATTTTCATCATATGACCTGTCATTTATGTTCGTAATAAGGCCATGTTATGACACACCAATTTTGGTATACATCCGGTTAACGAAACGGCCAGGAGAGCACAAAGTCGTAGGCGGATAGATAGATAGATAGATAGATAGATAGATAGATAGATAGATAGATAGATAGATAGATAGATAGATAGATAGATAGATAGATAGATAGATAGATAGATAGATAGATAGATAGATAGATAGATAGATAGATACGCTCAAAGTCGCAGAAGTTCGCTAAGAAATCCTTCGCATTTAAAACACGTAGATCCACCTCGTGACGTTTGGCTCAAAGCCATAAAATACAGCATAGAGGTACTCGTTGACTGCTTCGCGTGAAACCGATTCCCACATTGCGTGGGATCTGCCGAATTTTTAGTTTATTTTCAGTTTGCAAACTAGCTTCGAGAGGCGGCCAGGTTTTGTCGCCGTTGCGAGAGGTGGAGCTTGTGTAGCGTTGAGAGTAAAAATTAAAGGTAAAAGTGATCGCTGGGTGACAGAGATTGACGAAAAAAAAGGAGGCCGCGCTTAGGATATTTTGGAGCCACACATAGAGGCGCTAGGTAGGAAGTCTGTCACAATGCAACAATATATTGTAGATGAATGAGGAAATCAATTGGAGGGGTACGAAGCGCTAGGTTACATCTAAAAGGTAATAGCCGATCCGTTTAAAAAGAGCGTTCAGGGGATTTCCCCGGTTAGTTAAAGTGTGGCGGAGAGAGCAACCGAGGAAGCGCTAGTACTTGAGAACTTCAACTGGAAGAAGGCCGAAGGAAAAATTCCAAAGCGCACTGCCGCGGGTTTAGATGGAATTCCCGTTAGCCTCATTAACGAACTAGGACATAACACTAAAGAAGCATTGTTGACAGCCGTAGAAAAATGCTTAAAGGACAGACGAATACCGGACAGTTGGCGAAATAGTAGAATGAACTTAATCTATAAAGGCAAGGGAGAAAAGGATAAGATTCGTTTGTATAGACCACTAACTAAGGGTGTGCGAATATTCGAGTTTTGAATTCGAATCGAATAGTACCTAATCGAATAATTCGATTCGACTTTCGAATAGCTAGTATCAGAAGTTTCTAATAATTCGACAAAACGAATATCTAAAACGCGACAAAGGCCCATGGTGCAACCTGGTTAGGGTGGGGTGGCAAAAAGTAACGCTAGCGTCGTTACAGTAGACCTTTCGTAAAAACTTTCACTGACATCCTGATTCAAAAGCGAGCGCATGCTGATCTTAAAGGAGATTGTGTCATTTTCGCACGTAGAAAAACACATGAGAAAACTGTCAAGCCCTTCACAACTTCGTTCCCGGAAAGAAGGCAAGCACTTTTTGCTTATTTCGGTAGCGCATGCCGCAAGCCCCGTAAAACGCCCCGACCTTTGCCTGCGAAACCGTCGGTCATTGGCTTTGCATGTAAAAATTTGTTCACGCTGGGCAGGCGCCACTGCCACACCGAACCACTCATTCAGACTTCCAACGCTGCTGTGAACGGGCGCCCGAAGATTTTTGGGCCCGGAGCACCCATGGCGATGAAGCACAACATTACGTTGTCAGATGAGCCGTATTGCGCGACCATGGGGAAAAAACTAGCGACCGAACCCCCTATGTTAGTCGTTAGGAGGTTTGGAGGGGCTTGCTGACTGGAATGGCGGCTCTTCTATCAACATGCTTGCGCGCCCATGAAAACTGAAACAAAAGCCACTCTCGAACAAGTGCGTAATAAAACTCTCGGCACGCCGTAGCGTCCCTAATTTTTCCTTTGTGTTGCCGTAACTGGTGGTACACATTTCGTGTAAATATACTATTCGATATTCGATTCGATATTCGATACTTTTGCCCACTATTCGGCACTATTCGATTCGAATTCGATTCGAGGCGAAATTTCACTATTCGCACACCCCTACCACTAACCATTACATCGGTACTATACAGGTTGGCGATGCAAGCAGTAAGAATGAAAATAGAAACATGGGCAGAACATAACCATATTTTGGGAGAACTTCAGAACGGATTTCGAGTCGACAGGCGGTTAGACGATAAGCTGTTTGTTCTCACTCAGTGTATAGAAATGTCTAAAATAGAGAATAAGCCCTTGTACGTGGCTTTTCTAGACATCACTGGGGCGTACGACAACGTTAATCAGGAAATTTTGTGTGATATATTGAAATGAATGGGCATAGGCGACGATGTATACAGCTTTTGAGGGAGATATACCGAGAAAATACAGTTTGCATAGAATGGGAAGGAATGAGTAGCAAAGAGAACGTTGAGATTAGCAAGGGGCTGAGACAGGGATGTCCTTTGTCCCCGCTGTTATTCATGCTGTACATGGTGAATATGGAAAAAGCGCTAGAAGGTAGCAACTTTGGTTTTAATCTGTCACACAAACAGGGCAGCGTGATGATTGAGCAGAAGCTTCCAGGATTATTTTATGCTGACGTTATTGTCTTATTTGCTGACAGTCGAGATGATATACAGCAGCTGGCGGATATATGCGGAAGGGAAGGGGAAGCTCTAGGACTAGGATTTAGTGTAACAAAATGTGGATTGATGGTATTCAACGATCCTTGTGATCAGGCGGTGTCAGTACAGGGCCAAGAAATATCGAGAGTGAGCGAATACAAGTACCTCGGAGTATGGGTAAATGAGGGTGATATACACGTGCAGGTACAGGAAAAAGCCTCGACAGCAAAAGGAAAGAGGAATGCTGCAATAGTGAAGCACAGGGCGTTGTGGGGGTACAGTAGGTACGAGGTGCTTCGAGGTCAGTGGAAAGGTGTAATGATTCAAGGACGCGAGTTTGTAATATGCAGAGCGCTCAACGCAGGGCAACGGCAGCGGCACGCTATTGGCTGCGCGCACACAGGGACGCCGCTGCGGACTTCCGCCTAGCAACGGCCGCCACGACGAGACGGCGCGCTCTCCTTCTCGGGGTGCCTTTTGCGGGAATTTTAAACGGTGAACGCGGCCGCCGGGCCCCGTGGAATTTTCGTCGCCGCTTGTGAACTGCTACTGCTCTCGCGTTGACCGAAGATGCCGTCGTCGCCGTAGGGTTCGACTGTGCTTTGTGCATTTTGTTTTGTTACAACGGTGAACATGTTCGCCCATGAACATTTGTGTTGTCGCCACAGTCTTTTGTGCCTTGGCGCTGCAGCAAGACGCGATCGGCCGTTGTGTTCCACTGTGCGTTTCTTTTTACAGCGAAAGCTGTTATGAGATCATTTCACCAGCCGTTTTTGGCGCCGTAGTTGTCCGCCGCCGCCGCCGCCGGTGTCCGTAACCAGTATCGCTTGAAAAAAAAAAACGGAAAAAAATTCCAGGTTGGAACAAGGTTCGAACCTGGGCCCTCTGCGTGGGAGCCCAGTATTCAACCTCTGAGCCATGCCGGTGCTTGAAACTGCTTTGCAAAAAGGTCCTATACAGGCTTCATCTCGGGAAGGAACCACATTAGCATATGCAATATAGCGTGGTAGAAGAGTAAAATAAGCACCAAGCGTCGCACAACGCGAATTGTGTAACCAGGCGCCAAACAATGCGAATTGCGCAACGAGTAGGTTGAATGCTTCCAACCCATTACAAAGGACTCTGCCATAATTCTTCATCGTCATCAGGCACAACATCAACAAAGTGCGCATAATGCCTTACATGCGTCTAGCAGGTACACCGCGGCTCTCTGTAGAATGACGAAAAATGGCACAGTGCCTGCATGCTGCCCTACTTCTCAAAAATTAGAATGATTTATAGCGTAGTGGGTTCCTCGCAAGTGCACTTGTATTGGTTGACAAGGAAGCCCATAAGCGCATGATCCATTTCCTCGGGGTCTCAGTAAAATTACAATGATTTATAGCGTAGTGGGTTCCTCGCAAGTGCACTTCTATTGGTTGCCAAGGAAGCCCATAAGCGCATGATCCATTTCCTCGGGGTCTCAGTAAAGTTCTTCGCACCCCGCCCCCTCCCCGTCTCTCTCCAACGTCAACGTGTGTTATACAGCATGACGGGAGAGGGGAATAGCGACCGAGCGTCACCCAATGCAAACTACATAACTGGTGGGCCGTTTAAAGCTTCCAACCCATTACAAAGGTCTGAGCCATAATTCTTCATCGTCATCAGTCGTCGCGTCAACAAAGTGCACATAATGACTTACAGACGTGTAGCTGGTACCTCGGTTCTCCGCCGAATGACGAATAATGGCTTAATAGGTGCTTCCCAACTTCACAAAAATTGTGATTTATGGCGTAGTGGGTACCTTTCTAGTGTACTTGTATTGTAGCCCCAAGAGAACTTACAACGGGCTCTAGAAACGCCGCTCTTCCAGCCTTCGCTGTGACTGTGCTGCGGTTTCAGCGCAGGCCTGGCGTTTTTTTTTCTTTTTTTTTAACAGTGAACACGCTCGCCCTTGAATATCTGTGCTGTCTGCTGTGTCTTTTGAGCCCTCGCGTTGTCGCAAGACATAATCGTTGTTGTGTTGGACTGATTGCTTTTGTTTATTTTTTTAACGCTTAACACGGTTTCACGTGAATATATGTGTTGTCGTTAGTGTTTTTTGCGATCCCGCGTTGTCGCAAGACGTGATCACTGTGGGTTCGAGTGTGCCTTGTGTTTTTTTAATATTTTTTTTCGCGGCTGTTCTTGCGAACGCATTTCGCAGCCCTGCAACGCCGGTGTTGTACGGCTATGACCACGGAAAACAGCGCATGTGAGACGTCGGCGCGCCGCGCGATCGAATGCGTTGAAGACAATGGCAGTTCATCGCCTGACGTTGACGTGCCGCTGCCGTTGCCATGCGTTGAGCGCTCTGCATATTACAAACTCGCGACGTGGTTCGGGCGAACATCACTGATGAACAAGACTCCTGCAGCTGTGTAGAAGATTACGGCTTGAAGACAAACACATCGTGGGTTGTAGACTTCGTGAAGTAAACAGCAAGGTGTGAAAGGTAATACAAAAATGGTGTTTGATAACTTCAAAAATAACTTGCGACATCTTCTGTGGTGATTTAACTTCATGCTTTGAGGATAATGTCCAATGATGAGGCGTCTCAATTAGGTCGTATTATGTGTGCACAGTGCTGGGCAGTATCGAAGATACATGTATCTTAGATACTATCTAAGATACTCTATGGGTATCTTGTATCTGTATAGCGATACGTCTCGAAAGACGAGTATCTGTATCTGTATTTCCGATACATTGGATAATGTATCATGTATCTTAAGATACAAGATACTTCTATCACAACACAACCGTGCGAAACAATAATCGCTGGCCAAGCTCCGCTCCTCAAGCTGGTACCGGTGCCACTAAGCCATCTGATTAAGTCATAGGGCAGTGACGCAATTTCATTTTTCCACCAGAGTACTCCATTGAGGTCACAAGAGGAGGAAGACAAGCGCGCGGACGTCTACGCCCAGCCCACGCACCTTTTGTTCGCTCGATTTCTTTCGCCAATACCGCGACACTTGCTCTTAGCCACTGTCCTGCACCGCGGCTATCGCGCAAATTCCGATGTTGCTACAGTGTCGTTATTGAAGATTCTCTTGCGTCTTGCTCCGTAACAAGATGTGATGCGTGCAAGAATGGGGTCCTTTGCGTCGCGTGGATTTTACAAATCAGCGATATGAAGGATCTTGTGAATGTAAGGTTGACTTAGATGCCATGCATTACCTTATATGCAAATAAGATTCTAACAACTTTAGCACCACTGGTACTGATGCTAGATCTAAAAGAGCAAGCGTTTACCTAACAGCAAATATCTTGGCGTACCGTATTTTTCACTTCTTGCTACATTTATTAAAAGAATTTATGAAATCATAACTTGATTATTAACACAAGTGCTTTCTTAGCTGTCATTTTGCATCCCATACATTACCTAGGTCTCTGCACTGTTTTCCGGTCTGGTCACTGCAGTATGTCTTTTATAACGCGCTCCCAAAATAAGACCTCTGCTTTATTCTTCTGTCTGCTTTATTTCCACTACTGTTTACACATGTACAGGTTGCCAAGGCGATTTTGAAAACACAAATATATAGTTATGTGGGCGTACCTTGAGTAAATAGTACAAAACATCCTGCTTACCGCTTAGCTAAGTAGCGAAATTGAGTTTGCATTATAATAATGGAAATCATTAGGAGCCATCTTAAAGATGTTAGGAAAGGGATTCGAGAAACGTCGTTTTACTGAATGCTCCGTTTTACTCATGAGAATCCCAACGAGTCGTTTCAGGCAATTCTCCATAGGCACTGAATTTTCTATTGTCTCAACAGGTAAGTTGACGATACTTCATGCTCATAGCTATTAAGGGCGCCGTATTGTGTTTCTGTACTCTTTCAATGTGAATGTTTGATACAGAACCACCTCTCTATTTTACCCATATTTGTTTTCCTGTTTTAGGCTTTCTTAAATATTTTTCGCATTACTAATTGCCAAGTAATGGGAGCTATAAGCGGCAATAGCGCGAATAGCGATGGTGTCCTCCGACGCTTTGTGGAACTATACAATACGTCTGAGACGTTTCTGTGTTGCACATGTTCTCTCGTTGAAGAAAAATTGCTAAAAAGATTGCACGTTAGTGAGTACATCAACAAAGATTCCTTTACGCCAGCAGATAAGTAGAATATGAAAATTCATTGCAGTTTTACGTCATCTACGCATACACCAGGGGTCTCAAACTGAGCTTATAGCCAACGGGCCGCAGTCGCGAAATTTAGTTGCAAAGGCCGTGTCAGTGAAGATAGTGGGAGAGAGTTTGAACAAAATGACGTTTGAAAGGAAGCCTTTCCCATATCTCATATATAGGTCATTTCTGAAGGGTATTTGGAGTCAGGATTTCAGAAACATCGATACCGATGTGAAGAATGACTGATATCTGGACGAGGATTCTGAAATATAGAGTTTTTGTTCCATGGTTATGTTTCAGCTTGATGACCACATGTTCCTCACGAAAGGAATGCCTGAGACCAGTCATGCCTGTGCAGCTCACGAACATACTTATTTAGAAAATAAAAACAAATGGTACGAAGACGGTCATGTGTGCGGGCCGGGCCGCTGGCGAAAGGTCTCAAACCCCTAGTATACACCTTGCCCCCCCCCCCCCCCCCCCAAAGAAGAAGAATGTCGCTACGAGTGTTGTTGCTGCTGTACACCTGTCCGGATATACGGTATTGTGCAATGTGCAAACGGTCTTTTACGGACAAGGTAAAAGTCCACACCGGTATTTGCGCCTTCGTGCGAAGGCTTCTTATTGAAGTTATTGTGATTATATGGCAACCCGCTAGATGGTCGGTAAACTGTGCAGCGACTCCCATCAATTGCAAAAATGACAAGCAAATACCGCTGTCAGCGAAGTGTACAAAGCATTGTCTCGTGAAGAAGCTAAAACAACCCCCAATACGTTATTTTGGAAGGAAACGAATGTACTTTGAGCAAGAAGGGTAAATCTTTTGAGATACTAACGGACATTTCATTCAAGTGAAACAAAATAGGTCACAGTTAAGAAATTTTCAAGCAGACATTTTCGTGCACAGGCGTTTGCTGCTACATTACATGGATCTATAATAACAAATTTGAGAATGTATCGAAGTATCTTAAGATACAATTGCCAAGTATCGTATCGGATACAATTTTTGCGGCAGTATCTTGTATCTGTATATCCAATACTTCTTGCCTGAGTATCTTGTATCGTATCGCGATACAGTTTCAAAGTATCTTTGCCCAGCCCTGTGTGTGCACTTGAGCCGTCTCAATTAGGTCGTATTAGCTGTGCTCGTTCTACTGCCCTAATTGAATTTTGTTTCTATTTCTTTTTCAGTAAATTTGCAATGTCAATCTGGCTCCCAATCTCTGGCCGATGCAACCTTGGGTCCTTGCTGGTTATTGTTTGTAATTTATCTATATTCTGTCAGTCCAGGTGCTGGCAATTCTTTCCAACTGAGCTTCAGTCAATCCTTCTAAGGTGTTATGCATGCCCAGGTGCGTTAATGTCTCTATGCCGGTGCTTTCGAGCAAGCCTAGGGCCTGCTTAAAAGCTTTCCTTACGAACATATTGATTTTGTCCTTTTCTGTCTTGTTCCATTTAAGCCTAAGAATGCTAGCCTCCTTCATTCCGTGATACTTGTTTGTGATTCTCCTGATCAGCCAGTTGCCTTAGTGACCTTAGTCACTATTTTTATAAGAGTCCTGCTGTTAGTTCGCTTCGACTCAATATTGAGTACAAGGACCCTAAATTGTTCAATGATGGGGATGCCCCCCACGTTTTTCGTGCAAGTCTGTATCTCCTCGCACTCTCTCTCCTTGATGTATCTGTTGGGCCACCTGCTGTTAAGTATGGGTATGTAAAGTACGTCTGATTTCTCTGGTGAAAACTCAAGCCTAGTGCCTGTGAGGTAGACTTCCACTTTATCTACCACTTCCTGTAACTTCTGTTCTATTTACCCATCACTGCCTTGCGAGATCCATATGGCAACATCATCCGTGTATACGGAACGATTGATTCCTTTGATGTCTTCACGATTTTTTGACAATCCTGTCATAATGAGATTAAGAGCATGAGCGATATCATGGAGCCCTGAGGTGTAACTAAACTGTCCATGCCCCTTACCTCAGACTCGAGTTCCCCCATGTTAAAGGTAACCTTCCTATTCGTTAGGAGGTATCGGATGTAATCGCATGATCTTTCTCCTAGGTTTAAGTTGGTGACCTAAGGGAGTATGGCCAAATGTGTAGGTTTGTGGAATACTTTCGTGAGATTCAACCATGATGTAGATCTGGTTTACATTGCACTCTCATTGCTCTCATTATTTTCCCATCCTATGGTACCTAGGCCATAACATATGAAAATAACTAGAACACAACTATTTATATGGCTGCGGCAATTTTCGATTTTGTTTTGCCAACCGCTTACGCCACGTATAAGGGGGGCCAAGTGCACACATAAGACGACCTAATTGAGACGGCTCATCATTGGACATTACCCCCAAAAGCATTATCCCCAAAGTTATGAAACACCATTTTTGTATTACCTTTCACACCTTGCTGTTGACTTCACGAAGTCTACAACACACGATGTGTTTGTCTTGAAGCCGTAATCTTCTACACAGCCGCAAAAAAAAAGAAGAAAAACACGAGGCACATTCGAACCCACGGCGATCACGTCTTGTGACAACGCGATATCACAAAAAACACTGGCGACAACCAGTGGCGTACCAACTCGTTCGCGAGGGGGGGGGAGGGGCTGGCGTCGCTCACTCTGTCCGCCGTGTATGTATATAAATATATATATATATATATATATATATATATATATATATATATATATATATATATATATATATATATATATATATATATATATATAATAGGTTAATAGGTCATTTCACATTAAGTGGACGAGGTAAATATTTCGGTAAAAAATTTTGTGTTGCCTTGAGCGCGCTTCGAACTCTGGTCACGGAAGTGAGACTGTGTCGCGCTGAATAATTTATATAAAATTACTGGTTTGACCAATTACTCCGAAACGATATTTCTCTTTATCTCAAGGCGATGATCTTTCATGACTATGATAGTTTATTCATTTTTGTTTTAACTCACTATTTTTGGCCTCGACGAAAAATTGCAAAATGCTGCATGTTCAGCGCTTTTTAGAAAAAAACGCCAGGCCAGCGCTGAAACCGCAGCACAGTCACAGCGAAAGCTGGAGGAGCGGCGTTTCTAGAGCCCGTTGTAAGTTCTCTTGGGGCTACAATACAAGTACACTAGAAAGGTACCCACTACGCCATAAATCACAATTTTTGTGAAGTTGGGAAGCACCTATTAAGCCATTATTCGTCATTCGGCGGAGAAGCGAGGCACCAGCTACACGTCTGTAAGTCATTATGTGCACTTTGTTGACGCGACGACTGATGGATGGATGATGGATGGATGAATAAACTTTATTTCGGTCCCTCGGAACGCGCCCTAGCACGTTGCGGGCCGCTCCCACGTCGGAACAGAAAGACCAAGTCTCTCTGCTGCGTCGCGGGCCCGTTGGACTGCCCACTGATGACAATGAAGAATTATGGCTCAGCCCTTTGTAATGGGTTGGAAGCTTTAAACGGCCCACCAGTTATGTAGTTTGCATTGGGTGACACCCGGTCGCTATCTCCCTCTCCCGTCATGCTGTATAACATACGTTGACGTTGGAGAGAGACGGGGGGGGGGGGCGAAGAACTTTACTGAGACCCCGAGGAAATGGATCATGCGCTTATGGGCTTCCTTGGCAACCAATAGAAGTGCACTTGCGAGGAACCCACTGCGCTATAAATCATTGTAATTTTACTGAGACCCCGAGGAAATGGATCATGCGCTTATGCGCTTCCTTGTCAAGCAATACAAGTGCACTTGCGAGGAACCCATTACGCTATATATCATTGTAATTTTACTGAGACCCCTACGAAATGGATCATGCGCTTATGGGCTTCTTTGGCAACCAAAACAAGTGCACTTGCGAGGAACACACTACGCTATAAATCATTCTAATTTTTGAGAAGTAGGGCAGCTGGCGCTGTGCCATTTTTCGTCATTCTACATTCTACAGAGAGCCGGTGTACCTGCTAAACGCATGTAAGGCATTATGCGCACTTTGTTGATGCTGTGCCTGATGACGATGAAGAATTATGGCAGAGTCCTTTGTAATGGGTTGGAAGCATTCAACAACCTACTCGTTGCGCAATTCGCATTGTTTGGCGCCTGGTTACAGAATTCGCGTTGTGCGACGCTTGGTGCTTATTTTACTCTTCTACCACGCTATATTGCATATGCTAATGTGGCTCCTTCCCGACATGAAGCCTGTATAGGACCTTTTTGCAAAGCCGTTTCAAGCACAGGCATGGCTCAGAGGTTGAATACTGGGCTCCCACGCAGAGGGCCCAGGTTCGAACCTCGTTCCATTTTGGAATTTTTTTATTATTTTTTTTTTTCTTATTTCGAGGGATACTGGTCACGGACACCGGCGGCGGCGGCGGTGGCGGCGGCGGCGGCGGCGGCGGACGACTACGGAGCCAAAAACGGCCGGTGAAATGATCTCATAACAGCTTTCGCTGTAAAACCACATATTTTTCGGGGAGTAATATATTCACATCGCTGGCTTTATAGGTTCCTATTGGCCTCGAGGAGTTACGGAGTCGCCCTCTATCGGACGCGCCTCGATTGCGTGCTAGGCAGGATACCGCCGGCGCGCTCCCCATAGGTTTTGCTGTCGGCGCTCTACAAAAACACCTCGCGGAAGCCCTCCAGGGCATTTCTGTAAGTACTTTCGAAATGAACTGTGTTCTTTAATGTCAAAATAATCATTTTCGACGAACTGAAAGCACGAGATAGTCTACAGTCGCTGTCTCTTTGCAGAAAACCGAGCACCCGCTTCACGCTGTCACCGCGTTGGAGACCCCTGAACCGGCTTCTTGCGTGAAAGGTAGTCACTCGCTGAGTGCAAACTATGTGAAATATCTCGTTAGAGTAGACTGCCTGTATAACCAAACGGAGCATAACAGAAAGAAGCCCCAAGCCAGCGATCACACGGGTTCGCGACGACTGACGGTGCCTCTGCATGTATGGGCGTCTGCATGTATGTTCGTACTGATGGTTTCGCTTTTGCGAGAGCGCATTTTGGCACCGCGCTGTGAACTTTAGGCCGAAAAATATGAGAATTTGTGAGTAAACAAACAACTACTGTTGCGCGGACGCTATCAGAGCAGTTCAAAAACCATTTCCTTACAACTGCGGTTTCGGTGCGCATGGCAACATTGTGATCTGCAGTCCCAACGATTCAGTGTTTTTTCTTTCTTTTTTGGTCTAAATTCGGGTACGTTTCAATGTCATTTGACAAGTTGTCTCGCACTGCGTATTGATCGGTCTTCTCAGCGGGCAAATGCCGCTGCTTATGTTTCTTTATTCCGCGCATTCGTTTCGTTTTGTGCTCACACAAAACGTGAGCAAATGCGACGCCTTTTTTTAATGCTCCTTAATTATCGTTCCGTTTGCATTCCAGTGAACTTGCCGCTCTCTGTGATCAACAAATTCATAGACCAAAGCTTCACCACTTCGAGATTGCTGGTGGAAGAAGAACCAGTCAACGAGACCGAGCATGTAGTAGCATGCGACGCCTAGGAAAAGAAAGAAAATACAGTAACGTTTGCCGGACTTGTTCTGCAAACGTCGGCTGTGAACTAGGACCCACATGAACTTGAAGTAGCGGTGAATAAAATATAAGTTATTGCAGCAACCAACAGCCCCAGCAATTTTGGCAGCAGTGTCGTGTCTAACGCCAACAGGGTGGCATCTTTCCCACGTAAATAAATGAGGCTCCAAGAAAATACATGGGGTTGGCCGGTGGGCCGATCACGGAGGCAATGAAAAATTTATGTAGCTTATGAAGCAATGCATGCCTCATCAAATAGGAAGGTTGCCCGTCGGCGTCCCGCGTCGGCGGCGTCAACACGAGTGATGCAAAAAATAATCGTCACGTGATGGTGTCACCATATGACGTCATCATGACGTCACAGATCGCCAAAATATGTAGCGTCATTATGACGTCACATAATGTGACGTCACGTGATCACGTATTCACACGTCATGGTCGCTTTGCATTGCCTCCGTGATCGGTCACGGAGGCCGTGCAAAACCGCGTTAGGCGCAGAACGCTTTTGGATGGGGGCGCGGGAGAATCAGTACATCGACTGACAAGAAGATGGCTTTCGCCTTCTAGTCATCTTTAACGAATGCATAAGCGACCCTGTGCGTTTTTTAATTTAACATATCTAAACAATGACTTGCGCATCTGCAGCCGATTTTGTGGACGCTGAGCACGGGGCCGACGATCAAGAGGTCGCATTGGAGGGTTCTGAGATGGCATCGCACGTGGTAAAAGGTAGCGCTTTTACCATCCTAAGGCAGATAAGCATCATTTGCCGGCGGGAAGCGCGCGCGAGCCACCGTCTCAGTGCGCGCTTTCTGCTACTCACCGAACATCGCAGGCCCGAAGCAGTAACAAAAGTCTTCGTCGCGGAAGTGCTTGTTGCACACAAGACTCGTAGCGGATGGCTACTTGCCGGTTCTTAGCTTTACAACCCATGCTTTACGCTGTTTCTTGTCCCGCGGTTACCAGCGCAGGCTGACACTGGGCTCCTTTGCGTAAGCGCGGCACTGCGGCACCGAGCGGTAGAGCCCCATGTTCGTCGCCTTCGGAGGCAGCCACTCTATTACAATGGTTTCAATTGAGTAGGAAATGAGAGAAAACTTCCGACTTTGAACAGACAGCAGCGCATGTGGGACTTGAAACTCGTTTTCAAAGCACGCGGCAGTGCGCCACAAGCAGCCGACGCGGCCGCTGAGACCACGTGATCCTGCCAAGCACGTCACGCCAACGGTGGCGCCGGCGTTTCCAGTGGTGGGTCTCGAGGCCAATAATAAATGATAAAAATACCGCGGGAGCAAATGAAGCAGAAACATTGCCACAATATTGTCAAAGTTGGAAAAAAAGTCACACTTTCGCCGCAAGAGCGAAGCAATGAATGCGATAGCAAGAAGTTAATTCTATACGAAGTGAGGTCCGCCAATCGATACTCTCAGTTTGAACAGCGCTCCTGTTGCAAAGGCGGCCGAAGCAGCGAAGGAAACTAGCGTGTTTGAAGTGTCGAGCTGTGACACTTGATAAATCACGCTCATCTTCTGTTTGTTCGTTTAGCGGCGTCCCTGAGCTCGAGTGACATTAGTACGCGCCGTAACATGAGCGCGGACATCACGGTGAAAGCGTGAAACATTCCTCTTCCCCTCACCACGAGAAAACCGCGCGAGCAGACAGCGGAAGGGCAAGGTTCTCCCATGCGCAAATATAAGAAGCGAGCGAGCTCGCCGACGACTTTTAAATGCGCCCGTCGGGCTCCTAGCGCCATCTCGCTGGTAATGAAGAAACGCTTATTATCGCCTGCCGTCTCTGAGTCCGTCCAGCGGTAAAGGGTGTGTATATAACGCTCGCCGTTAGCTACGTGGAAGATCTGCGTTTCGTGGCGTAGTGGATAGCGCCACTCGCTGCGAAGCAATAGGTCCCTGGTTCGATTCCGCGCTTCGGAAGCATTTTTCTGAATTATTTTTCTTTGGGGCTTTTATATATATATACATACTTTTACATATACGGTGCATGACGGCGGCGACGGCGACGGCAAAATCCAGCCGAGACTGTCCATACAATTGCTATCGCAATAAAATGGCATTTTCACCCATATTGCGGCTTCATTGTCGCAATGTAGCGGTCCAAGTAAAAATATGGCTTATACATCTCTGTGTAGTATGTTTTGTTGGTATTATATACAGAAAGTTTGAAGAGTTGAAGGGCGAAGCAAATAATGCGATAGCAAGAAACTAATGCTATACGAAGTGAGGTTCGCCAATGGATACTCTCAGTTTGAACAGCGCTCCTGTTGCAAAGGCAGCCGAAGCAGCGAAGGAAACTAGCGTGCTTCAAGTGTCGAGCTGTGACACTTGATAGTTCGCGCTCAACTTCTGTTTGTTCGTTTAGCGGCGTCCCTTGAGCTCGAGTGGCTTTCGTACGCTCCGTAACATGAGCGCGGACATCACGGTGAAAGCGTGAAACATCCCTCTTCCCCTCAGCACAAGAAAACCGCGCGAGCAGACAGCGGAAGGGCAAGGTTCTCCCTGCGCAAGTGTAAGAAGCGAGCGAGCTCGCCGACGACTTTTAAATGCGCCTGTCGCGCTCCTAACACCATCTCGCTGGTAATGAAGAAACGCTTATAAGCGCAGCCGTCTCTGAGTCCGTCCAGCGGTAAAGGGTGTGTATATAACGCTCGCCGTTACTTACGTGGAGGATCTGCGTTTCGTGGCGTAGTGGCTAGCGCCACTCGCTGCGGAGGAAGAGGTCCCTGGTTCGTTTCCGCGCTTCGGAAGCATTTTTCTGAATTATTTTTCTTTGGGGCTTTTATATATATATATATATATATATATATATATATATATATATATATATATATATATATATATATATATATACATACTTATATATATACGGTGCATGACGGCGGCGACGGCGACGGCAAAATACAGCCGAGAATGTTCATATAATTGCTATCGCAATAAAAATTTTCTAACCGAATAACCACAAGGCTGTAGGGAGTTTGCCTTTGCCTCGCCTTGACAGCATAGCGCGTCAGTGCAAGATTCCAAGGGGGGCTCTTTGGCAGCAAATAATGCAAGGCATACAACTGTTTGTCACTTGTTTTAGTAATACTGCTCTATAAAATGTTAAGAAAATCACAGCATATCCACGGAGTGAATGATGATGAGTGGGCGAAGCTGCGGAGGTTCATCGGTAAACCGTGAATCTTCCGTGAATTCTGCCCAGTACATCATCACCGACGTGAGATCGGGCGCGTTTATACTAAAGGTTCGATGAGTTATGACGACTTGCAGCTCACTTTAAGTTTACATGTACGCTGTGAATTTTCATTGTTTAGAAAACCATTGCTTTAGAAAACACCTTGCGTCTTTCGTTAAGCAGCTGGCGTCTTTTTCGTTTTGCTTTAGAAACATCTGGCGTTCTTTCGTTTTGTTTTTACAAAACATCTGGCGTCTTTCGTTGGTTTATTTTATCAATCAACGGCGTTTTGAACAAAATTTTTATTGTTTAATCACGCACAGGAGAAATCTCACCAGGCACTACCTTGGAGGTAAACAATGGCTGCTAATGGGAATGAGAGACAGAAGAAGTCGGCTTTTAGCTAACACTTACACTTCTACAGAGACAGAAGAATTCGGCTTTTAGTTAACGCGCACGCTGCGAATTTTTTATTGTTCAACAACGCACAGGAGAAATCTCCCACCGGCACCACCTTGGAGGTCAAAGGGTAAGACTTGTTACTCACTACTACGAGCACGACGAGGGACGAACGGGTGCCGCCTTAAGGAGCTTCGCCCCTAAAATGGCAATAGGGCTAAAATTATGGAAGGGTACCTTCCCCTTTGGACCATCAAATGGCAGGTATTATTCAACCGCTTCATAGTCCAAAGGGGAAAAATTTTATTGCGATAGCAATTATATTATAGTGTAGTCGATAGCCTGCAGGACAGCTTTAGCGCTCCGTGTTTGGTTTCTGATAATTAAGATACAGGGTCTTACATAATAATTAACAGTATAATTAAAGTATACTATGCCTAAGTTGTTCTTATGATGTTTCAGGTATAGGTCAACCCGTGATCGCTTACCACTGGTTTCCATGATGAAATGATGCATCCTAGATGTACAAGTTCGAGATGACTCGTTATCGTGCCCGTAATTGACGCCTCATTCGCCATTTCCGGACGCGATTTAACATTTGATGATATGTGATGTTTTACGGCGCAAGGGCCAATTAACGGCCAAAGAGTGCCACGTCTTGGGACAAAAAGATGTGAGCAATGATTATGGTAAGTGGCTGTATACTTTAAAATTCCACGTCTCAAAGGCGGGTAAAAACATATCTATTAAAATCATGGGAGTGACATGAAATGTGTGAACATATCTATATATATACACAATGAAATTATGCAGTGACGTACGGAGTCAATAGCACTTGTGCCTCCTCAAATCCTTTGTGTCCAAAGGCCTGGAGGCAAGTGCTTTTCTTTGAGAGAACTACCGCAGCAGCGGCCTCTGTTGAGAAGCCGTGCTGCGGCTGCCTGGGAATATAACATTAAAACTATGTATATCTTTGAGAAAACCAAGGAGTGAATCATATTTAAAAACAGGTTCGCTGCCTATGAAGATTGAGGGATGGAGTCGGAGATGTCGGCGGTATGATGGAAAATGCTTTTCTCTGATAGCATCAAGATGGGTGCATTGAAAGAGGATGTGCAGTACAGTGAGTGGCGCGTCGCATTTCTCACACATGGGTGGGTCACCGCCGGACAAAAGGTGCGTGTGTACTGTGTGTGTGTCCTATTCTCATTCTACAAAGTGTAACTTCTGTATAGCGTGACTTTGACACCGGTGACCAGTCGCCAAGACGCGGCTTGATGACATTCAATTTATTTTTGTTTTCTCCATCCCATAAGCGCTGTCAGTGTGCCCTTAATGATTTCTTTAGAACGGGCTTAAGCTCCAAATGCAGGGACTGCAACAGATGTATTGGCAGCGCTTTCTTGGACGGATGCAGCTAGTTTGTCTGCCAAGACATTCCCTTCTATTTCACGGTGTCCTGGGACCCAGCACAATACAACATGCTGTTCCAGTGTGTAAGCGGTGCATAACAGTGAATACAGCGAGACGATGATGGGGTTTTTGTGTTCCTTGAGGGTTTTCAATGCCTTTACGACGCTTAATGAATCTGTGTATATGAGTGAATTTCGTAGTTGAAATTGCTTAATGTGTTTAACGGCAGCATATATATCGCATAGGCTTCTGCGGTGAAAATACTTGTATTAGGGTGCAGAACACCGGCATCGGAGAATGATCGGCCGACTACCGCATAAGAAACACCAGTGTGAGGTTTTGAAGCATGTGTGAAGTATTCAGGGCAAGGATATTTGTGCTGTAGTTCAAGAAAATACGTGTGGATATGTGCAAGTGGTGCGTGTTTAGAAACCTCTACAAAGGATAGGTCACAGTCGTTAGTCTGCCACTGCCACGGTGGAAGCTCCCTTGCAGGAGGCATCACGTTGTGCTCAAGAAGTGGAACACCCATTTCCTTTGCCAAGCCTCTCACACGCAGAGAGTAGGGCTGTCTCACTCGAGGACGGTTATAAAAGAGGGTAGAGCTGGACAAATCATTTAAGGTAGGTTATGCGGGGTGTTCATTGTTCGAATTAACTTTTAAAAAATACATGAACGATAGGTATGACCTCTGCAAATGAAGTGGCCACTCGTTAGATTCCACATACAGGCTTTCTACAGCGCACGTCCTGAAGGCCCCTGTGGAGAGGCGAATGCCTAAATGATGGACAGGATCGAGCATCTTTAGGACGCTTGGTGAAGCAGACTGATATGTTATGGCTCCGTAGTCCAGACGCGTGCGTACAAGACTCTTGTAAAGATTCAAAAGACACTTTTTGTCACTACCCCACATAGTGTGTGACAACAGTTTTAAGAGGTTCATTGTTTTCAGTCACTTGTTTTTCAGATGTTTTATATGTCGCACAAAGGTTAATTTTGAATCGAGAATTAAGCCTAAAAATTTATGTTCTCTGTTTACTGGTAAACGCTCACCCTGCAGATCAATACTGGGATTGGGGTGTACGCCTCGTTTCCTAGAAAAAAGCACGCAGGTGCTTTTTTGTGCATTGAGACTGAACCCGTTCTCGTCTGCCCATTTGGCCACCTTGTTCAAGCCGAGCTGTACCTGCCGCTCACAAATTGCGAGATTGCAAGACTTAAAACCTATCTTTATGTCATCTACATACGTGCAATAGAACATGTTACGTGGGATGGAAAGACGCAAAGAATTCATTTTTAAAATAAAAAGAGTGCAGCTAAGCACCCCACCCTGTGGTACTCCTGTTTCTTGGACAAAAAGATCCGATAAAACGTTTCCCACTCGGACACGAAATGTGCGGTTTTACAGATAGCTCTCTATGATATTCAACATTCTACCTCGTATGCCTAAGTGTGAGAGGTCTCTCAGTATTCCAAACCGCCATGTTGTATCGTAGGCCTTTTCCATATCAAGGAATACCGAGAGAAAGAATTGCTTATGGAGGAATGCATCGCGAATCGCTGCCTCGATACGTATTAAATGATCAGTTGTAGATCGTCCCTCTCGAAATCCACACTGGTAGGGATCGAGAAAATTGTTGGATTCTAGAAAATGTAGCAGCCGCCTGTTTATCATCTTTTCGAATACTTTACAGAGGCAACTGGTTAGGGCTATAGGCCTGTAACTCGTAACAAGAGATGGGTCCTTACCCTGTTTCAGGGTGGGAATTACGATGGCCTGTTTCCAAGCTGAGGGCATCTCGCCGGAAAACCATATAGAGATATACAGTATTTTAAAAGGGTGTAAATTTGAGCTTGTTGGCTTGGCTTCATAGCAGGGAACAGCGCAGAAACACGAGACAAGAGAGATGACAGGACTTGGCGCTGGCTAACAACATGAGCGTTTATTTCGTAAGTGCACAAATATATACGCTTTTTGGGAGAAGGAAATAAACAAAAGAGAGAGGGGGGAAGTCAACGCATGCGTCCCAACTAGTCCATGACGGTGCTATGATCACGTGCGGAGATACTTAATTTCCTTGTCGGTTAGTGCGATCGATGGTGTGCTTACACATGATGGTCCAATGGAATGAATTGCGATCGCACTAACCGACAAGGAAATTAAGTATCTCCGCACGTGATCATAGCACCGTCATGGACTAGTTGGGACGCATGCGTTGACTTCCCCCCTCTCTCTTTTGTTTATTTCCTTCTCCCAAAAAGCGTATATATTTGTGCACTTACGAAATAAACGCTCATGTTGTTAGCCAGCGCCAAGTCCTGTCACCTCTCTTGTCTCGTGTTTCTGCGCTGTTCCCTGCTATGAAGAGATATACAGGCTGAGGAGAGTTTTCTGTGTCTCATGGGGTAAGTGTTTTAGCATCTATACAGTATTCGGTCAGAGCCAGGTGCAGCGTTGTTGCAGCAATTCAACGACGCCTGCAGCTCTGCTAGGCAGAATGGTCTGTTATATGGTTCGTCTGTTGTGGATTCGCATTCAAGCTTTTGCCCCTCAATTCTTCCTTTGTGCCTTTTAAAAGTTTCCGAATAGTGAGACGAGCTGGAAACATATTCAAAATGTGCACCGAGGGAGTTGGCTTGGTCTTCCAGGGTGTCGCCCTGTACGTTTACTAAAGGAAGTGAGAATGTATGTTGCCCTCTTATTCTATTAACCCGGTTCCAGGCTCTACCTTCGTCGGTCAAGACCGCCATCATCGACGTGTTTGGCCGCCCTGCCGTTCGCAAGCTGCAAGCCGAACAGCATTTACGTGAACGAGCCCAGCAGTCCGGCGAGTCTTTCAAGAGCTACATTGAAGACGTGCTCTACTTGTGCAAGAAAGCCAACGCGACCATGTCTGAAGCGGACAAGATCCGGAACGTCATGAAAGGCATCGACGACGATGCCTTTACCACGCTACTCGCCAAAAACCCTCGCACTGTGGCAGAGGTCATCACACTGTGCCAAAGCTACGAGGAGCTGCGCCGGCAGCGGCTGATGATGCGTCGACCTCCATCACGCGACGCCTATCTCGCTGGCTGGTCGGCCGTGTAGGACCACTCTGTCTTGCTCGCCGAGATCAAATCATTCGTGCGCGAGGAAATTGCCCGCCAGTTCTCTCTCCTGGCCTTCTCTCACCCGCAGCATGTTGAACAGCCGTCGACCACACTGCTAGCTGCCTCCTCTACGCCGGGCTATTGAGCAGGAAATCGCGGAGGTCATGCCGGAATACCACCAGCCGCCTCTGGCACCTGCGCCGCTCAGTTACACGCAAGTTGTAGCCAGGCCGCCCCCAGCGCTCCCTGTGGTGCCCCCGCTAACATACACCGGAGCCGTCGCCAGGCCTCAGGCCTTCGAAGCGAGTGTGCCGGCTGCGTACGCCGACATCATCCATACGCCCCGACTGCAGCCCACCATGCAGTCGCCATATCAGCAGCCGCTCCGCCCCTCCCATCTTGCGACGTGGATGGGACCTAGCGCGGCAAACCGATGGCGCACTTCCGACAACCACCAGATCTGCTGTGCGTGCGGTTGCGCCGATCACGTTGCCCACTATTGCAATCGCGTGCAGCCGCCTCGAGTGGGATCAGCCGTCTCCGAAACTTCGCGACTTCATCCGAAACTTCGCGACTATTTCATCACCGCTGACGAAGCTCCTTGGAAGTAACGGGCCCCTCAAGTCGTGGTCGTCACAGTGCGACGACGCTTTCGCAAAGCTCCGTTGTTTGTTGACGTCTCCACCCATACTACGCCACTACGACCCTACGGCCCCTACAGAGGTACATACGGACGCCAGCGGTGTTGGCCTCGGTGCTGTCCTTGCGCAGCGCAAACCTGGGTTCCCGGAATATGTCGTCGCATATGCAAGTCGTACGCCAACTAAAGCAGAGACCAACTACACCGTCACGGAGAAAGAATGCCTGGCAATCATTTGGGCCTTTACGAAGTTCCGACCTTATTTGTATGGTCGCCCATTTGATGTCGTCACCGACCATCATGCACTGTGCTGGCTGTCGTCATTGAAGGATCCCTCAGGCCGTGTCGCCCGTTAGGCACTTCGCCTGCAAGACTACGACATCCGCGTGCTGTACCGCAACGGACGCCAGCATGCTGACGCCGACGCCCTGTAGCGCTCTCCCTTGCCTGACGACAATGCCCACAGCTCAGCGTCTTACTTTGTCGTTTCTTCCATCAACATTCACACCATCGCTACCGAACAGCGCAAGGATCAATGGATTGCCTCACTAATAGACTTGCTGACTGAGCCATCGGCCACACCATCCACTCGCGCGTTTCGTCGTCAAGCCTCCCATTTCGCCGTTCGCGACGACCTGCTCCACCGACGCAATTACAACGGCGACGGCCGCCAGTGGCTACTAGTAATACCCCGCAGTCTGCGTTCTGACATATGCGAGTCGTTTCACTCTGATCCTCAGTGTGCACACTCTGGGGTATGGAAAACCTACCACCGTATTCGCCAACGGTTCGTTGGCGAATGTTCATTCGCTCCTGCATCGATTGTCAGCGCCGCAAAACTTCAACGCACCTGTCGCCAGCAGGTCTGCAACCTCTGCCTTGCCCTGACAGACCGTTTGGGCGCGTTGGCATCGATTTGTATGGGCCACTTCCTCTGACGTCCGCTGGTAACCGCTGGGCCATCGTCGCTGTGGACCACCTCACGCGATACGCTGAAACTGCCGCCCTCCCTGCGGCTACAGCGCGCGATGTAGCCTCCTTCCTGCTCCACCGATTCATGCTGCGTCACGGTCCACCCCAGGAGTTGCTCAGCGATCGAGGCCGTGTCTTCTTTTCGGAAGTCGTCGGAGCCATTCTGAAAGAGTGCAACGTTGTTCACCGCAAAACTACTGCTTACCACCCGCAGACGAATGGCCTCACCGAACTCTTCAACCGCACGCTCGGCGACATGCTCTCGATGTACGTCGCCGCCAACCACACAAATTGGGATGCCATTCTGCCCTTCGTCACGTACGCCTACAATACCGCCCCTCAGAGCACTACTGGCTTCTCACCCTGTTTCTTATTGTATGGCAGGCATCCGTCGCACACAATGGACACAATCCTTCCCTACAAGCCGGATCGATCTGAATGTGCGCCTATTTCTGCCACAGCCAGACTTGCTGAGGAGTGTCGCGAGCTCTCCAAGACCTCTACTACGCATAACCAAGAGCGACAGAAAAGCATTCGCGGGGACGCCACCAGTTCTGCGCCCACGTTCCTTCCTGGAGCGCTCGTATGGCTCCCGGTCCCTACCACTGCAACTGGCCTCTCTTCCAAACTACTGCCCAAATACGAAGGCCCCTACCATGTCGTCGAACGCACATCCCCGGTCAACTACCTGATCGAACCCATCGACTCATCTTCGGACATGCGCCGTCGAGGGCGCGACATTGTCAACGTGGCGCGCCTGAAGCCCTACCATGACCCGCTCATAGTGACAAGCTGCTAGGTCGCCAGGCAGCTCCCTTTTCGTACCCGGGGCAATTGTAGCGAAGCGTTCCTACTCAGTAATGGGCATAGGCGTGCGCAGGGTTCCCCATCAGGGGGGGCGAAGGTTCATCGCAGCGCCCCCCCCTCCTACTAAGTCAATGTATGGGGCAGATTTTGCGCCCCCCCCTCTTAGGTGACTAGAAAGGTCAATGTACGGGGCAGATTTTGCGCCCCCCCTCTTAGGTGATGAGGGGGGGCGGCCGCCCCCCCCCCCTGCCCCCCCTGTGCGCACGCCTATGGTAATGGATGGATGCTATGAGCGTCCCCTTTAAAACGGGGCGGTGACATGTCTGCCACCAGGCTCGAAGAGAAAAAAAAAAGCTTCCTTGTTTCATGTTGGCCTAATACCTTATCTACATTGATTAAATCTATGTTATTATACCAAAACAATATAAATTCACGGTCCATCTCTCTGCCTCTTAAGACAGAATGACCTTATTTTTCCCCCATTATTTATTTTTGTTCTTTATCTCTACTTTTCTGCCACCAATACTCTAACCGTCTCTTACTTATTTCTATCGCGGACGTGTGCAGCTTTCCATTGTTGTCCCTAAAACCCAAGGCTTCATGTAGACTCGTGCCCACACGTATACCTGGGTGAATATCGCCACATTCAATCAGTACATGTTCCATCGTTTCCTTAGTTCCCCCGCAGCATGTACATTGTTCAGAGGACGCTCAGAGGACGACCCATTGTAATGGGTCGTCCTCTGAGCGCCTTCTAGTGGGTCGTCCTCTCTCTGAGAGCACGCCCCTCGTGCAGAGAGTCGGCCCCGCTTTGACTGTCGCCGTCGCCCGCTAATAAACGTCATGACAATATATACAATATACAATATATATATATATATATATATATATATATATATATATATATATATATATATATATATATATATATATATATATATATATATATATATATATATATACACAACGGAGAGACATCGGCGCATGAAAGAAATTCCACGTATTCTCGAAGTGTGGCAGCATATGCCAAGCAAGAGAAATGACCGAAAAGGCGCGCGTTTTAAATATACAGGCTATGAAGTACATGTACGACGAAAACCCTTTGGTGCCTGTTAGGTGATGCCGTACATGTATGGCGATAGCCCTCAAAGGGTTAAGAAACCTCTCCCCTACCGGGAAAATGGAGGCAAGCGAAGCTTGGCGTGCGCGTGCCTGACCTGAAACTTTTTTTTCGATCTATCGAAAGTTAGACAGGAGCACGGAGCAACGTGGTCATATCTCGTAATGCTCCCTTCTAACTTTTTACGTCCTCCACGGCGGGAATCGGACCGTCATCCACGTGACTACAGAAGCGCAGCACTTCAGTTGCTGCAGGCAACAACGACGTCATCCGTTCATACCGTATCATATCATATCCATATCATATCATATCATATCATATCATATCATGTCATATTATGCCATATCCAGACAACAGTGAGAGGTGGCAGCGTGAAATGGCAAGTAACCTCGATAAAAGATGAGATTACTGTATACTCCGAGGTTTTTTTACCTGATTCAGCTGAATAGTGTGGGCGATCGGTGAGCCATCCAGGGTCACCAGCTCCAGAGGATGCGATGGCAGACCCACGACTCTTACCTCTCGCACCGGATGGCACGGGAAATAAATGTGGCGGGGTACCACCAATAGCGTGTCCTGAGATTTAAGATGAATATAACAAAAGGCGTAAGGGCACTGGGCGCTAAGGTTGTGCGGATGCTTTAGTAAAAGCCGAACTACGTTTAAAACACGAAATGTATAAACTTTGTATTTATACAAGTCGGTGTGATCGTTGCGACAGCGTACCCGCTGCGGTGATATAGTGGTTATGGTGCTCTACTGCTAACCCGAAGGTGGCGGG
The DNA here is from genome assembly GCF_013339695.2 of Rhipicephalus sanguineus. NCBI lineage: Eukaryota > Metazoa > Arthropoda > Arachnida > Ixodida > Ixodidae > Rhipicephalus > Rhipicephalus sanguineus. The sequence continues at coordinate 16,015,645 of NC_051182.1, read as the reverse complement.
ATCGAATTCCGGCCGCCGCATTTTCGGTGGAGGCGCGAAAATGCCTGAGGCCTGTGTACTTATATTTAGGTGCATGTTGAAGAACTACAGATGGGCGAAATTTCCGGAGGCATCCACTACAGCGTCCCTCATAACCGTATCGTGGTTTTGGGACGTAAAACCAGTAAAACCCCAACAATTATTATAGTTGCGACAATTTAATTGTCTCGTGTCCAGTGGTGTATGGGCTAGGAAGAGTTTTGGAGCTTAAACAATCTGCTACACCCGGCATCATTACAATATAGAGTCCGTATGCCAATCAGTAAATAGGGAAGAACCTTTAAAGTTCTTTCCCATTTACGGTCAACACAGTTTCAGCTTTTCCGTATACAGGCTGTGGGTCCTGGGCTTGCTGCGTCCCGTCCGTAGTTCAAGCAAGGACGATGGAGATTTCAACTCACAACAAACAACAATAATTTATTCAACTCTACGCTGCATACGGCGGGGTCGGTCCAGGGACACGAGACGACGAGGCGGCGACCATGATCGGCGGCAGCAGCAATCGGCCAGCGCGGGTGGCAGCATCCGTCCTTCCTGGCAGCCCAGGCACGTCTCCCCTGGGCAGCGCGCAGGCTGCCCCTTTTAAGCCGCGCAGCTGGGCCACGCGCACCGCCTCTGCGCAGCACGTGGCGCTATCTCGCGATAGCCAGTGGGCGTGGTTCCCACACGTCCCCCCCTCAAAATGACGTGGTGGGGACCGGAAGATGGCCCGGAAGGTCCGGCTGCAGAGACCCTAAACATAGCGAGGACAATGAAAACCAGTAAACATTTTCTTCTCGCCGCCAACAAAATTAAGTGCATTCAACGCATAACAATGCAAACGGGACATTAAAATGCTTCCTCCTCCCTCCAAAATTCGTGGAAAAACGGAACTGGGGAAAAAAATACAAGTACAGGAAGTGAGTCATTTTCGCAAACCCCTCTTGTCCGTCACCGGGGACGTAGGTTGTACCACTTGCTTGGTGGTGTGGGTGACTGGGTGGCCAAGCCCTGGTGAGGCTATCTGGATCACCAGCTGCCGCGTCTTGCCGTGCATAAAATGGTTTCAGATCCGAGACATGAATAGGGCCACACGCTTGATTAGTTAAGCAATCTTTCAGCATGTACGAGAGCCTGGATTTCTGGGTGATTCTATACGGTCCGTCCCACCTGTTAGCTAAGGAAGCGGCAAAACCTTTCGACGCGTTGCTGAGCGGGTGTGTCCGCTTCAACACCAAGTCTTCAACCTCAAAGCTAACGTTTTGTCGACGCTTGTCATACTGTCCTGCCTGTTGCATTCGGGACACATCGAGGTGCTGTCTGGCTTGTTGTACCGTGTCGGTCAGCCTCTGTCTCAGGTCCCCTGCAAACTTTGAATAAGGACTTGAAGAAGCGGTTGCACATGTCAAAGCACTGTCCTGCGGAAAGCTCAATTCTTTGCCCAGGTTAAGTTGAGCAGGAGTGAAACCTGTTGAGCGATTAATTGTCGTCCTAGTTGCGAACGCTATTTCTGCCAGTTTCAGATCCCAGTCTTTATGACGCTCAGTATGCGCGACAAGCATAGATTTCAGATTTCGGTTTACGCTTTCCGTGATGTTGGCTTGCGGGTGATACACAGAGGTGTGCTTGTGACGAATTCCCAAGGCGTCACAGGAATCCGTCAACACCTTGCTGGTGAAGTACGTCGTGTTGTCCGTGATCAGCTGGGCAGGAAATCCGAACCTCGTGAAGGTTTCGAGAAGGCAGTCCCATACTTTCTGCGAAGTGAGCTTGCGCAAAGGAAACAATTCAACCCATTTCGTGAAATGGTCAGTCACAACAAGCAGATACTGGTTTCGCCGCGGACTCATGGGAAACGGGCCCATTACGTCACATGCAACAATCTGCCATGGCGATGTACTCTCAACTGACTGCATTGTTCCTAGCGGTAAACCCCCACGTGGTTTCGCCTTTTGACAAACTGAACAGGAACGCGCGTAGCGTAATACATCCTGTTTCAACCCTGGCCAGGTTACCGTACGACACAGCTTCTCGTAAGTCTTCTGCCCTGAAGAGTGACAAGCTAAAGCACTGTCATGGTAGTACTTTATGAAGAATTTGCGAAGTTTGCGAGGAATGACAACTCGAAACGGTGACTCCACACTACCATCGTCAACCTGAGGAAAGTACCGGAACAAGAGGCCTCCTTCTCCGAGCAGGTAGCAGTCGGTCTCCTCGTCGCTTCCGGTGTAAGATGGATCACGAGCCGCTAGCTTTTCTGACACCTTACGACAAAGGCCATCGCCCTGCTGTGCTGCAAGGAGCTCCTGTTTACTCACCAAAGTACCCCAACGTGACTGCATTGTCACAGCTGGTGTCGTAACCGCACACACTGTTTCCGGCTCGACCTGGGGTTCAATACACAAAGGTGCACGTGAAAGTGCGTCAGCAACTGTGTTAGCCCTTCTTGTACTCAATGACATAGTCGTAGCGCTGCAAGGTAAGCGCCCATCGGGCCAATCATCCCGAGGGATTAGGCAATCGTTTCAGCCAAGAGAGCGCTTGGTGATCAGTCTGAATGACAGTGAGCCCCATCCAAAAACACGTCAAACTTCTTTGATGCGAAAATGATAGCCAGGCACTCTTTTTCTGTTACCGAGTAGTTGCGTTCCGCAACGGTCAGAGTGTGGCTTGCGAAGGCAACGGGCCTCAGAGCGCCTGCGCATTCCTGTAAAAGTACTGCGCCAAGTCCGTAATCGCTCGCGTCTGTCTGTCACACAAAAGGTTTGTTAAGATCTGGCAGCTGAAGGGAGGCGTTACTGGTGATCGCTTTCAGAAGCGTGTCGAAAGCTGCTTGTTGCTCACCGCTCCAGAGCCATTTCGCGCCTTTCTTCAGCAAATGAGTTAGTGGTTGGGAGATGTCTGCGCACTGCGAAATGATGTCACGATAAAAAGCAATCATTCCGAGAAACCTTTGCAAGCTCTTAGTATTCTGGGGCGGGGGTTATCTGCAATTGCCTTCAGTTTATCTGGGTTTGGTTTTAGTACGCAGTTGTCGACAAAAAACCCAAGAAGGTTGATTTTGTTAGTAGCGAGCTGCAGTTTTCCGGGATGAACAGTTAGACCGGCTGCTGACATGCGCTGTAGCACCGTATGCAAGTGTTCAAGATGCTTTTCAAACGTGCGCGAAAACACCGTCACATCATCAAGATACCAAAGTGCATAATTAAACTTTGCATCACCCAAGACCATATCCATCATACGCTGATAGGAACTCGGACTATTGGAAAGACCAAAGGGCATGCGCAAAAACTCAAACAAGCCTCTATGACATGCGAATGCCGTTTTCGGGATATCGTCAGGGTGAACCTCGATTTGCAGATACTTATTTATTTATTTTTTATTTTATTTTGTACAATACTGCAGACAGTAGTCCAAACAGAAGAGGGTGTACATAAAGAGACACACAAAAGGGGAAAAATCAAACATTACTACGTAGCATGGGTGATGTGGATGGTAATGAATTCCACTCTGTGATTGTTCGTGGGAAGAATGAATATTTATACAAGTTAGTTCTTGCGAATACAGGCTCGATGTAATGACTATGTTTGCGTCGTGAGGCTCGACCGATGTGCTTCTTGAAGTAACCGTCAGTTTTTATTCCAAGCTTACCAAAATAAACAGAAGCCAAACACTTCAAACGTGCCTCTTTTCTCCTTTCAGATAGTGGCTGTAATTCGGCCAACTGTAACATAGCCGAAGGTGAATCAAGACGTCGGAAACGTTTGTAAACATAGCGGACAGCTAACCTTCAAATTTTTTCGAGTTTTTCTATGTTTACCTGGGTGTAAGGATCCCAAAGAGCACTGCCGTATTCCAAGGAAGGTCTAATCATTGTTTTGTATGTCATCAATCTGAGGGAAGGAGGGGATTCGCCCAACTTTTGGTTCAGAAGGCCTAATTTTTTTCCGCGAGAACAGTCGATAGTGGTGAAGAACTTTGTATTTCCCAGCGCATAAGTTATGCTCGATATTGCTGGAAGAGGGTAGGAATCTCTCACCGTGACTGCGTTGAGCCTGCGGTAGTCCACACAAAGACGTGCCGTACCATCTTTCTTTGGGGCCAATACGACAGGGAAAGCACACGGACTGTCCGAGGGTCGTACGGCTCCTGTGTCGATCATTTCGTCCAGGGCTTTATCGAGAACGGCTCGCTTGTGCTGGCTGAGCGGCCTCGGGTTGCAACGCCATGACCGGGCGTCGCCGGTGTTGATGCGATGCACTAGAACTTCGGTCTTTCCAGGACGTTCCGTAAACATTTCTGAAAACGGGGTCAGCACGGCCTCTAGCTGCTTCCGTTGGTGGTTCGTTCCCGTGAAGTCGTTGAGGGACTGCATGACTGCTGACGGCAGAGTGGTGTGCATGGCTGCCACTCCTTCCGCGTGTCTTGGTACATGTACGAAATCTATCTTCTCCGCAAAGGGTGTTGTCTCAGACTGTCCGTGAAGGCGGTAGCCTCTTGTAGGAAAGTCGAGTGTGATCCCTCGTCTGCAAGAAATTCTCTGCCGAGAAGCATTGGCACTGATAAACCACGCAAACAAACAAATCGCTGGCGCTTCGTTTTGCTGTTTAAATTCTGCCCATGTGGTGAAAGGCGTTTGTAGCCTCCACCACCGTCCTGCGGCATCCCGTAAAGCCAACGGCAGGACTCGAGCCATCACGTGCGCTTCCGAGGCACCGGTCGCTCTGATATGCCTCTCTATTTCCTCTAGGAAGTCAGCCACTGATTTCGGGTCGTCGTAACCCGTGTACGTGGGTACCGTGGCCGGAGGTAGGAGCTGTGGTTCGCCGGCCCGAGTGCCCATGCGGTCCATGACCCTGTTGCACAACTCAGCGACACGCTGAAATGTGTTCAGCTGATGTGCGAGCAGCTGGTCAGCCTGCTCGTGCGAAGAATTCTGCTCGCCGCCGGTAGGCACGATCCCGGACCGGAGGTGCTTTCCGTCTGTTTGTGCCATGAAGAGGAAAAAAAAAACCGCGCCACAAAACACGCACAAGAGTGCGCTACACGGAGACTCAACGAACAAGACGAGGGACTGGACCTACGTCCACCGTGCTATTCCTACGGGCGGGAGCAAAAACCACGTTGGGGCCAACTGTGGGTCCTGGGCTTGCTGCATGGCTGTCCGTAGTTCAAGCAAGGACGATGGAGACTTCAACTCACAACAAACAACAATAATTTATTCAACTCTACGCTGCATACGGCGGGGTCAGTCCAGGAACAGGAGACGACGACCATGATCGGCGGCAGCAGCAATCAGCCAGCGCGGGTGGCAGTATCCGTCCTTCCTGGCAGCCCAGGCACGTCTCCCCTGGGCAGCGCGCAGGCTGCCCCTTTTAAGCCGCGCAGCTGGGCCACGCGCACCGCCTCTGCGCAGCACGTGGTGCTATCTCGCGATAGCCGGTGGGCGTGGTTCCCATGAGGCGTTGGTGTCAACGGAAGATCCGGAAGCAGAACACATCAAATCCAGCATCAAAGAACATGGCGTATTTGCTGTAAATGAACAATACAGGTACAGAATGTCTGGGATGCTTATAGGGATAAGAGCCGTTATCAAACTCTTATGCCTTGTTAAAGATAATGTCCGCCAGTCCGTAAGCTCCGGTCTCGTAGGAGCCTGCACAAAATTTCCGAGAGTAAACTGTAAGTTCACATGACTCAGTACTGCTGCAGAAACTCCAGTGAAATCCAACGTTCTGAGTTTATAATGTGAGCTACATATAGTTCTTCGTTCGAATGGGTTTATGCACACACTAACCTTAGAAGGGTGGTTTCTTGTTCGAAACATTGCGTACATGTACACGTTGCTTCTTTTACTGCGATATCAGTTATATGGACACTCGACACGCGTTTTGCCGTCACCGTCATGTTCCGCATAAAGTCCAAATCAATATTGTCGCCCCGCACGTCGTATGTTCTATGTGCGCTTGAAAGCCTGCGAAGGCTGCGAAGGCTGTAGACGGGCTCGAGCCAAGCAGAGATGAAACGCGCCGGCCGGCTTCGTCGGGCGAAGGAACATGAAGGGGTGCCGGTGGGGGGGGGGGGGTTGCGTCTCTCAGACAGCAACTGCGAACTCTGATCAAAAGGGCGCGGTCGCGTGCGCTGTCTACAGAGATCAGTAGACGCATCATACCTTTTTACGTTCTGTTTTCTCACCGCTTGCATCGTGTTCAATCGACAGACAGCACTAAGACTGCTTCGATCACTGGAACGGCCGTATTCCCTTATGCCAATGTTTTGTAGGGTTACGCCAGGTCGAATCTTAAAGTATAGTTTGCTGCTAGCCTTACTTCGCGTAACACTACAATTTCTTGCTATCGCATTCATTGCTTCGCCCTTTCAGCGATACTGTTGACTTTTTTCTGCCCGTGATCTGTGCGTACTGGTTACATCCAATCCACAATTTCGATGTTACGGAAAACACTCTGCTGCCAAGTCCTCAGGCGTAGCTCTGCTGGCTACCTTCCTTGACAGTGGAGCATCGGTCTTCCAGATATTTGACTGGCTTTTGCGGCAGCACTCCTGAACTTTTAAGCTGCACTAGTGATCCGTAGTCTTATAATTTCCCGATGCACACTCCTTTCTCAGGCTCATTGTAGTTCTGTATTCCACATCGTTCAAAAATTGGTAGCACGTATACAGAGGGATACTTCACCAGAGCAGGATTGGCCACCCTGGCGTAGTACTTGGCCACTACCTCCCACATGAATACACCAATTTACCCTCGGCCTTCAGTCCCCAGCGGCTGCGAAGCAACTGACCAAGGCGGCGGTCAGACCTGCGACGCAGCAGGGGGTGCTAAGAATCTCTGGGTACGGACAGGCCGCCATTGGAATCTGAATTTGGCTACGTATAACGCTAGAACTTTATCTAGTGAGGCGAGTCTAGCTGTACTATTCGAGGAATTAGAGGGTGTTAAATGGGATGTAATCGGGCTCAGTGAGGTTTGGAGGCCACAGGAGGTTTATACAGTGCTGAAGAACGGACACGTCCTATGCTATCGTGGCTTAGCTGACAGAAGAGAACTAGGAGTGGGGTTCCTTATTCATAAAGTTATAGCTGGCAATATAGAGGAATACTATAGCATTAATGAGAGGGTGATAGGTATCGTAATTAAGTTTAATAAAAAGTACAAGATGAAGGTGGTACAGGCCTACGCGCCTACATCCAGCCATGATGATCAAATGGTTGAACGCTTCTACGAAGACGTAGAATCAGCAATGAGTAAGGTAAAGACACAGTATACTGTACTGATGGGCGACTTTAATGCAAGGTAGGCAAGAAGCAGGCTGGAGATCATGCAGTTGGGGAATATGGCATCGGCTCTAGAAACGCCAGAGGGGAGTTACTAGTAGAGTTTGCAGAACGCAATAATTTACGCATCTTGAATACCTTCTACAGAAAACGGGCTACTCGTAAGTGGACGTGGAGGAGTCCTAATGGCGAAACTAAAAATGAAATAGACTTCGTAATGTGCGGCCACCCGGGCATTGTACAGGATGTGGAAGTAGTTAACAAGATCCGATGCAGTGACCATAGAATGGTAAGATCTAGAATTCAACTTGACGTGAGGAAGGAACGGCAGAAACTGATACGCAAGAAGCCGATTAATGAACTAGCTCTGAGAGGGAAAGTACAGGAATTCAGAGTTTCTCTTCAGAATAGGTACGCGGCTTTAACCGAGGAAACCGACCTTAGCGTTGACGCAATAAATGATAACCTGACTAGTATCATCAAGGAGTGTGCAGTGGAAGTCGGGGGTACAGTCGTTAGACAGGACACTGGTAAGCTGTCCCAAGAGACGAAAAACCTCATTAAGAAACGTCAAGCTATGAAAGCCTCAAATGCAACAGACAAAATAGAGCTGGCGGAGCTTTCGAAGTTAATCAATAGACGTAAAGTAGCCGACATAAGAAAGTATATATGGAGATAATTGAGCATGCTCTAAAGAACGGAAGAAGCCTCAAAGCTGTGAAGACAAAACTGCGCATAGGCAAAAATCAGATGTATGCATTAAGGGACAAGGAAGGCAAGGTCACAAACAAATATGGACAGAATAGTTGAGGTAGCGGAAGAGTTCTACAGAGATCTGTACAGCAGCCGAGACATTCAGGATGATAACGTAAGAAGGAGTAATAGCGCAGAGGAATCTGACATCCCACTAGTATTGACAGAAGAAGTAAAGAAAGCCCTAAAGGGAATGCAAAGAGGCAAAGCAGCTGGTGAGGATCAGGTAACATCAGACCTGTTGAAAGACGGTGGAGAGATTATGTTAGAGAAACTGGCCACCCTGTATACGAAGTGCCTCTCGACGGGGAGGATACCAGAATCTTGGAAGAATGCCAACATCATCTTGATCCATAAGAAAGGGGACGTCAATGACCTGAAAAATTACAGGCCCATAAGCTTACTGTCCTGTCTACAAGCTATTTACAAAAGTAATTGCTAACAGAATTAATACGACATTAGAGTTCAATCAACCAAGGGACCAGGCAGGATTTCGTACAGGATTCTCAACAATAGACCATATTCATACTATCAATCAGGTGATAGAGAAATGCGCGGAATACAACCAACCCCTATACACAGCCTTCATAGATTACGAGAAGGCATTTGATTCGGTGGAGACATCAGCAGTCATGCAGGCACTACGGAATCAAGGCATCGACGAAGCCTATATAAACATAATGGAAGAAATCTACAGCGGATCCACAGCCACTATAGTCCTCCATAAAGAAAGCGACAGAATCACAATAAAGAAGGGCGTACGGCAGGGAGACCCGATCTCTCCAATGTTATTCACCGCATGTTTACAGGAAGTTTTCAGGGCCCTAGATTGGGAAGAGTTAGGGATAAGAGTTAACGGAGAGTATCTCAGTAACCTACGATTCGCTGATGACATTGCATTGATGAGTGACGCGGGAGACGAATTACAGCTCATGATTACTGAACTGGATACGGAAAATAGAAGAGTAGGTCTGAAAATTAATATGCATAAAACTAAAGTAATGTGGAACAATCTTGGCAGAGAACAGCGCTTTGCGATAGGTGGCGAGACACTGGAAGTTGTAAAGGAGTACGTCTACTTAGGACAGGTAGTAACCGCGGAGCCAAACCATGAGAGTGAAATAACTAGAAGAATAAGGATGGGTTGGGGCTCATTCGGCAAGCATTATCAAATCATGAATGGTAATCTACCACTATCCCTCAAGAGGAAGGTATATAACAGCTGCATCTTACCGGTACTTACCTACGGAGCAGAAACATGGAGACCTTACAAGAGGGTTCAACTTAAATTGAGGACGACGCAGCGAGCGATGGAAAGGAAATGATAGGTGTAACCTTAAGAGACAGGAAGAGAGCAGAGTGGGTCAGGGAACAAACGGGGGTTAAGGACATCATAGTTGAAATCAAGAAGAAGAAATGGATATGGGCCGGGCACGTAGCACGTCGGCAGGATAACCGGTGGTCATTAAGGGTAACTGACTGGATTCCAAGAGATGGCAAACGCGTGAGGGGAGACAGAAAATTAGGTGGGTAGATGAGATTAAGTAGTTTGCCGGTATAATGTGGCAGCAGAAAGCACAGGACCGGTTGATTGGCGGAACATGGGAGAGGCCTTTGCCCTGCAGTTGGGCGTTAGACAGGCTGATGAATGAGGAGGATACAGAGGGAAAGATTCTAATTGTAGTGACGCCAGTGACGACCACAAAGTTGACTATAGGGCCTCAAATTCTAGGAGACCATTCCATGGAGAACACCATGGGAGCAAGAAAAAGAAAACAAGGAGGGAGCGCCACGTAACTTCCGTTAGCCTCGGCAACCCAACCCTCCTCTGATGCCTCCCCCCCCCCCGAAAGCAGCTGTGTTCCTCCTGAGTCAGGATTAGTGCCTCAACAGCGCCCGATGCAGACGCGACCAAAGGGATGAGACCAAATAGCAGCGTTTGCCTATCACGTGGCGAGGGCCTATTTTTTCCCTTCAACTGCACTGCAGAAGAACTACAATTGATCACCTCTTGTGTTACTGCCCGTCTTACGCAAACGAGCTGCTTCACATACGTACTGCTCTACATCGCCTAGTCGAAAACGTTCTCACGGTCGAGAAGACAGTGGGACCATGGCACTGCTCGTCACAGTTCTTAAAAGCAACTACAACGCTACTGCGATTTTTTAAGGATACCGCACTGATTCACCTTCTGTGATATCAAACGCGTCACTGCTGTCAAGTCGGCTGCAACAATGACTTTTATCTCCTCTTTAACTTTCTTTCCCCCTTCCCCAGTGCAGGGTATCTACCAGACCCAGCCCTGGTTAACCTCCCTGCCTTTCTTTTTTCCTCCTGCTCCTTTATGAAGATTGGTCGGATACAACTTAAGAAGTCCGGGAGACGCCCCGCCCAGATGACCTTAGCGCTACAGCCGATCGCCTCCGCGGCTAAAGAAATACTAGTCCCGCCACGAATTCAGTAATGTTCTCCGAAGGCGCGGTCACCAGACGTCCTGCTCATGGCGTCAGTCTGGAGTGAACGCCCATTGGTGCAGCCTTGTGTGCTTTTGAAGAGGAATTGCCGCGGACTTGTATCCGACACTATAGGCTTCAAGAGTGTCACGTGACGCTCCCTCCTAGTTTTTTTCCTTCCTCCATGGGACCATTCCACTTAGGGGACACTCCTGAAAGGTTCCACTCTGAAGACGAATATGGTCCAGAGCCAGATGAAACAGCAGCGCATGCTTATCTCACCTGCAGAGACGCCGTCGTCGTAGACACTTCCCTTGGCCTGATATTGCTCGCCCAAGGCGACGCGAAGCGAATACTCCGGGCTATGGCCGTCACTGAGTAAAAACAAGGACGAGAAGCATTACTGGCGAATGCGAAATCGGCTGAAACCTACGAGGCATAAAGGAGCGTGATTTCCAAGATGGCAGCGTAAGATAAGCATTGTTGCGATCTCTGAGGCCACTTGGAGAAGCGTGAAACGTGTCCCACCCCGGGTTACGATAAAACGTGTGGTTCAGACTGCACCGCATGATACCAGACAAAGCAGTTAACGCTCTATATAACGAAGTCCGCAAAATCGGCAATTTACTTCGTTATAGCAAAATTTGTTAAATTAAAATTCGACCCTTTTAAGCAAGGTATAGTTACCAAAGGCTTCTTTTGTTATATTGGAATCACTGATAAGCACGGTTCGTTATATTGAGGTTCAACTATGGCCACAAAGTTGAGAAAAGTGAAATACATTGTTATATCGAGAATTTCATTATATTGAAGTTCGTTATATCGAGGTTTAGCTGTTATGGAAGAAACATACGAAACGAAAGTGATTTCATTCGTACGGACATTTTGTCACGTCTTCGAGACAGGCATCAACGTCCACAAAGTCCTCAGTTGCGACTTCTCATAAAAAATAATAAAGCAGAAGTTTTTGAGAGCACGCGAAGTAGATGTGCAAGCACGCCACGTATTTATTAGGCGAAAGCCTTAGATGCTTCGTAAAACGCGAGAAGTGACCATCGGTGGCGTCGGCGTCAACGTGAATGATGCAAAAAATCGTCATGTAAATGACGTCACAGATAGCTAAAGATGAGATATCATCAGCCCATAAATTAGCTGGTGATGCACGTATATTCTTGGCTGACAAAATACCGACCGCACAGATTTAAAGGGGCCCTGCGCCCTCAATTACGCACGTTGTTTTTATCGGCCGTTTGCTTTCTATGGGTCTTGATGACTGCTGTGGCACCAACGAAAGCGGCGAGAACGAAGCGTTTGATATTTTAATTTGCTTCCAAAATGGGTTTCCGCGCCGATTGCAGCGTCGTACAACGACGACAATTTCTGTTACAGGAAGTGAGGTTGCGTGCGTGACTTATGCCGTTTTGTTTTGATTGGTGGGAAATAAATAATATATAGTACACGCTTGCGACACACTCAGTATGTGGAATTTAGTCATTTTAATGTGTTTAATGCCCTTTGCAGCTGCGAAAGAGACACCAATTTGTGCATCGATTTTAACTGATCAGAAACTGCGACACAGGCGGCGCTGCCGAACGGCCTACTCAAGGCGCAGCCGGCGCAGCCTTCATCAATACACTGTGTTTGCATTTCTGCCTTACACGGATTTTCCATGTGCTCGAGGTGTCTAGGTGTGTTTGCGTACCTACCATCAACTGCTAGTGTCGTCTTTGGTATTTGTCACCTGCCAGCATTGTGTTGAGTAAACTTGATTGTGTGCACGTCAAAAGGAGCGGCGCCCGCTTGCGACTAGAAGGCCACCATGTGCTGCGGGGTTCCGGTATGGCAAAATGTAAGTCGCGTTTTGATTGGAAGCAGACAAAACTCCAGTGACACGTCACTGGGCGAGTGAAATACGAAAGGGTACGTCAATTTCTGTCGTCTGCTTTTATTTTGAATTTGTAAGTTCAATAACTTCCGTTTCCGTGCGTCTATCTCCAAAATTCTTTTTGCATTCATCCCAGGACGATACAAGGAACGCGTTCCGATGTAAAAACCGGAGGGTAAAATATGGGTGCAGGGCCCCTTTAAGGCGGTGTTTGACCAGGAAGAAACAGCGCACGACGCAAAACAAAGGAACGATTCTACAGCACCACCGCAGCCATCGAATCGTTGCTTCCTTGTGCGTCTTGTCTCCAGGGCACTGCTTCAAACTTTAAAGGGGCCCTGCAACACTTTTTAAGCGTGGTCAGAAAACGCTGCCGATCCGTAGTCGATGCTCCTGCGAACACGCGAGCCAAACATTATAGAGCAGTGCGAGGCCTGTAATTTACAATTAATTCTCAAAGTCTGCTAAAAATTGTTCCCTCTTCTCTCGACAAATGATGTCATATAAACCAAAATAACCGCGCCATAAACCCAATGTCCACGGCCACTGGCCGACTTGAGCATCTTGAGCTGCATAGTTGCCGTGGCTGCCGCGGGATGCCGCCGTGTGCCCGCACTCGCGATCACACCGAAAGTAAGCCGCGCGTTCGAAGAAAAAAAAAAAGAAAAGAGAGTGCTCAAGGTTATGACTCGCGCTGACAAAGGGACTCATCATCTTGCCACCTTGTCATCCCTCTCCCTGCGTAGCTTTCGGCGTGCTCGCTAGTACGAAAAGAGAGAGAAAGCGCTTGAAGCGTGCGACAGATCCCTGTAAGCCCGCTAGTACTTGACGGATTCTAAAAGTTTTTGCGGCAGTCAGTTCGTGAGGCAATAAGCTCTTGTAATGAAGCCATTCGACCATAACTGGGGAAAGTGTTGCAATGCCCCTTTAAGATGAACTGTCACCGACTCGCCCGACTTTCAACTTTACTCACCAAGAACAAGTTCTGTAAGTATTCTGTGGAAGAACATTGAGGTTCGGTCATTCAAACACCTGCAGCATCAAAAACAATCCCCGCGGTATGTAATTTATAAACAATTAGGCCAGCAGTTAAGCCGCCGGAGCATCGTTTACAGCAGGCTCGCATATCGGCTCTGAGATCCGCGACGAGGGCGCCGCTTAGTCTCGGATGCCACTACCGCTACATGGACTCTGAGGTCCGCAAACACTGTGAAGCGTATCGTCGTTACACACACGCCCTCACCGTATGAAGGCGGGCGGTGTGGCGGACACGGGAAGTACGTGTCCTCCGCGGAGCAGCAGTGACACACGGCGAGAACCGCGCCGCTGCAAAGTGTGGCTGCCACCTCCGGCTTCCGAGATCAGTGGCGGGGACGGTACGCCTGAGGCCATCTGGAAGTCGTACCACACGCCCTCAGGAAAGTGGGCGCGCCGAACGTGCTCGTTCTGCGTCAATAAAAGAGGTCAGTTTAGAGAGAACAAAATATTAAGACGAAAACCTTGGATGCCTCATGAAACGCGAGAATTGGCCGTCGGCATCGTCAACACGAGTGATGCGAAAAACCATCGTCACGTGACGACGTCACCATATGACGCCATCGCGATGCCACATAGTTTCAAGATTTGTGGCGTCCTCATGGTGTGACTGTGACGTCACATAACGCGATGTCACACGATGACGCCATCACGTGACATCGCCGTTTGGTCAAAGGTGGGCCGATCACGGAGGCAATGCAAAACCACGTCGTCAGGTTGAGAAAGCTTTCGCAGGGAGAGCGGAGGGGTGGGGGGGGGGTTAATACATCGACTGAGAGGCAAAAGATGCAGAAGATGGCCATCGTTTTCGAGTCGTCTTAGGCGAATGAGTAAGGGACCCTGTGAGTTTCCTTTGGAAGCTCTACTGTCGTTAGTGTCGCGATCACAGATTCATTATTAAAAGACAAAATGACGGTCGAAGCTTCATTTCTAGGTTTCGCGCCGAAATTCCTGCGCACGAATATCAGCATCACGTCACGGATTTCAAAGAGTTCTTTCGCATTTTGGCGACATTGGCTCAACTAAATTCCCTGAAACAGCATGTCGAGCCTCTGGCTCCTTCTAAAGACAATGTACTTCATATTTACCGATTAAGAACTACGTAGTCTCTAGTAGACGCCGTCAAAATCTATGATATCGCGGCGATTGGTGCGGGAACTTCAAGGTGGCTTCGCCGCCTGCACTTTCTTTTCGCGCGCATCAAGCATCTTTCGCGCCAAGAGTGGTGCCCTTGCTAATATTGCGAAAGGGTGATTCTCTAATAGGAGAAAACTCCTTTTTTGTGTTTATATAGTGTCCCTTTAAGCATTCCCAACGCCTCCCCAGGGGAGGCGCTGACATCCCTCGTCGTAAGCGCACGTGGACTGCAAAGTGGTTGCGGAAGAGGAAACCGCTTTGCCGCAGCCACCAATCAACCACTACTCACCGGTGCCAGGAAGGGAATTATCATCAGGGCTGGCCCCCAGAGAAACTGATCGCTGATGTTCCGTGCCCCAGCGTCGTCCGGAAATATAATAATAATAATAATAATAATAATAATAATAATAATAATAACAATAATAATAATAATAATAATAATAATAATAATAATAATAATAATAATAATAATAATAATAATAATAATGCAAGACGCGATTAGCGCCGTTTACGAAACCATGGCTGAGCGTAACTTAGAAAGAATACAGTGGCGGCGCCAGGTTTCTTCCTTTTTGAGGCAAGTACAATGACAGTTGGAGGAAGGTACAATGATGGGCATTAGAATAACAGAGAGCTGAGCTAGTTGGTACGTATTCATTCTAAATGATGGGCAGTTACAATGACAGTGGAGGGCAGGAGGACATTCTTCCACATCCATTAATCTCTATTCACCCATCCATTTATCGAATCCATCTAATCAGCCATATCCATCGACCCAATGACTGCCTTCCCGTCGACGTCTCGCTCGCACTGTCACATTGCACATGTTCGCAGCGATAGGAGGAGTACGGAGAGTGCAGTCGATGAACAGTGATGTGAAGAATACGCGCGCATGCCTACACGACGAGCGTCCTAGGCAACAATGACCGGTGAAAGTGGTCAAAAGAACGCATAAAAAAATCGACGCTCCCTTTAGCTAACGCTGGGGAGAGCCGGTCAGTTTGTCGTATCAGTGGTCCGAGCGCGAAGCAGTGAGATCACAGCGCTCACAGCGCGTAGAAGGTATACGAGCCGTCCACTGGGGAATGTCTGCCGAAACAGCGCGCGTTCTAGCGCTCTCGACCGCGCCCTATATAGTCAAAGTTCACAGTTGTTGCTCAAATTGCGCAGTCCCTCTCCCCAGACATCCCTTCCTGCTCCTTCGCCCAGCAAATGACGGGCGGGGCGTTTCCTTCTGCTTGAGGAGCAATCGACTTCAGGCCTCGCACGCTGGTTGATGTTATTCCGTGTGACGGAGATGGCCAGCTTGTTTCACCTCTGCTTTAGCCATGTTCCTTGCCAACGCTCGCGATCTTTTACTCGCGGGTAGAACATCCAATGCGCGGAGCGATGTTATCGATTTACATTTTATACGGAACATGACGGCGACGGTGAAAACCTGTTCTGAGTGTCCATACAATTGCTAACGCAATAAAAATATACAAAAAACCGTCGAAGCGGGCTCGCCTTTCCTGGAAAGCTGCATGGTCTCCGCTGTAAAGAGTGCGTCCGTTGGAAGAATCATATAATCCGGCGCCTAGCTTTTTCATTGGTTTCGTTCTCGCCTTCAATACCCTTCTTACAGGGGACATCTCCTCGCCAATTATTTCTTCATAAAGCACGCGTACAATGTCAGCACTAAGCGTTGAAGCTATCATAATTTCGGGCTTGTCGGCTACAGTCTGTTATCTCAGCATGCGCGGTCGCAAACTCACAAAATGGAGCGAAATCAGTTAAGCGCGCACGATAGTCGTGCGAGAGAAGCAAGAGCGGGTGGGCGGCTACATAGCAAAGCAGTACGGGAGACAATTCACAACTGTTATTTCTCGTATATGGACCAGTCGAGAGCTGTACCCTGATGTCACGTGAATCACTGTTCTGGCATCACGAAGTGCACCAAAAGACAAGAAACGCCAAGAGACTAACGCGCTCGTTGTTTTGTTTTTGGTTGTATTTTCAGAGCTTGTTAGGGGCCCTTTATAAAAACAGGGCGTGTAAACACGGACACAGGAGAGTAGTGAAGACCACAGAAACGCCCGCTAACAACTGAAAAAATAACACAGCGGCGAAACGAAGTAGACACAAATATTTATCTGCGCATTCCCACGTAAGAGGCCATACCTATCGATCAAGTGCGAGTAGTGGTCTGCGTGAGAGATAGCTGTTCACTATCTCGACTTTTCTCTTATGTCAGTGTGTCCACGTCATGTCTCTTAACATGAATACCTACCAACTCGCTCAGGTATATTCTAAGTTGGCGCATTCTCTTTACTTCTGTATTTATTTATCGATTTACTCGAGTAAGAGTGAAGAAAAACGTGTACTAACGCAACCGATATAGATATATAATATATATATATATATATATATATATATATATATATATATATATATATCTAGATATATATATATATAATATATATATATATATATATATCTCGGTGCGTTAGTACACGCTTTTCTTTCACTCTTACTCGAGTAAATCGATAAATATATATATATATATATATATATATATAGATATATATATATATATATAGATATATATATATATATATATATATATATATCACTTATCTATTTTATTTATTTATGCACAGTGTACTAGGCCCAAGGCTCGAAGAATATGCTATCCAGCGAGTTGGGTCGTCGCCCTTTAAGGCTGGAAGACGCGGCAGCGTAAAGGTCAGGCAATACTCGTGATATTTCCGGAGGAGAAAAAGATACTACAACTTCTGGGGAGCTATTCTCGTTGCGTTCATTCAAAGGAGATGTCCACAGTTCATTTCGGCAGAGCACATTCAGTGATTCGAAAAAGTGATGAGCCGTGATGTCACCTCGCTCTTGACCACGTCGCCACACAGAACCCGCCAGCTCATTCCTAGCGTGAGAGTGGACGAAATGCACAGAAACAGGAACTTTTCAACTCTGAATTTGCATACGAATGTGTTCCAGATGTTTGAGAACGATGCAGGGAATGCGTACCGACCTTACAGCTGCGTTAGACGAGCGGCTGCATTAAACCTAAATCGATAGCTAACACAATGAAAAGATATGTGCGCCGAAAATCAAATCTCTGAGGGCTGCATTTGTTGCATTGAAGCGCATTCCATCCCTATCATTTGTGTCGAGAGTGTTTGAAAGCTTCGTGACGTCATGATGGCGCTGCAGAACAAGAAGCGGGAACGGGGGGCGCGCTTCTCGCCGAGCTTCCGCTATTCAGCGTCCACTAAAATGGACAGTTCATTATGCATGGACACATCGAGAAGAGCTCCTCAGGCGAAGTGCTGTATTTTATTTTCAGATTCCGCATTCGAAATAAAAAAAAGACTAACGGCGGCGCGCCGCAATTATTGCGCGGCGGCGGCGTGGTCTCTCTTGGGACTTCGGCGGCGGCGCGAGAGGCGTGACCAAAAACAGGCGGCGGCGGCGGCGCGGCGCGGCGGCGCACACCTCTACGTGAGAGGCAAGCTTTATTAATGGTCGGTTCGCTTTGGTTGAATCTGCTGTAGGCGCTGCGGAGGCCTATTCCTACCTAAGAGGGACAGCGTGCGGTGTTCCGGAGAGCCGGAGGGGCTGCCTCAGAGGAGTCTGGTTTGGTGAGGCTACCGGAATCATGTCACGCTTCGTCCTAGTATCTTTCCTTCCCTCATATATACTGCAAGCACACTCACGAAAATCTCGGCTTTGCTCAGCCGCAGCAGTGGGTAAAAGACGGCCAACGAAAACCACGTGACACACAGTTCCTCGTCCGCGGTGGACACCATCCTGAATTCCGCGCCACCGCAGACTTCGGCGCCGCTCAGCGGTATCCCCAGCAAGCTTGCAGTCAGCAACACTGAAACGGCAAACGTAAGTAATGGGAAGTGGATGGGAGGAGGGCTCCAGTCGGAACGCATGCAAAAATGAGAAAAAAAAAAACGTTGTTGCCGGCTACCACCTCATTAATTTGTCAAGGTTTATTGCAGAAGACAAAAATCAAGTGACAGATGCGGACTTTATTTAGGTTGTGTAAGTTTATTTTTTTTTCACTGAGTTGCTGAAAAAAAAAAACGCCAGGCCTGCGCGGATAGCGCAGCACAGTCTTAGCGAAAGCTGGAAGAGCGGCATTTCTAGAGCCCGTTATAAACTCTCTTGTGGCTACTAATGCAAGTACACTAGCAACGTCCCCACTACGCCACAATTCATATTTTTTGTGATGTTGGGAAGCACCCACCAAGACATTATTCGTCATTCTGCGGAGAAGCGAGGTACCATCTGCAAGGCACTATGTGCACTTTGTTGATGCGATGGTTGATGACGATGAAGAATTATGGCTGAACCCTTTGTAATGGGTTGGAAGCTTTAAAAAACCCACTAGTTTCGTAATTCGCATTGTGTGACACCCAGTCGTTATTGAACCCTCCCACCAGGCTTTATAACATACGTTAACGAGAGAAAGATTGAGAGAGAGGGAATTGACTTTATTGAGACCTTGAAGAAATGAATCGTGGGAGCTTTATGGGCTTCCTTCGCAACCAAATAGAAGTGCACTTGCAAGGAACCCACTACGATATAAATAATAATTTTTGTGAAGAAGGGAAGCAGCCACTATGCAATTTTTCGTCATTCTGCGGAGAACCGTGGTACCCGCTAAATACCTGTAAGACATTATGTTCCTTTTTTTGATGGATGTTGTGGCTGATGACAATCAAAAATTAATGGCAGATCCCTTTGTAACTGGTTGGAAGCGTTCAACAACCCGCTCGTCGCGCAATTCGCGTTGTGTGACGCCTGGTTACAGAAGTCGCGTTGTGCGACTCCTGGTTGTTATTTTACTCTTCTACCACACAACATTAAATATGTTAATATGGTTCCTTCCCCACATCAAGCCTGTAAAGGGTCTTTTTGCAAATAATTTCAAGCACCGGCATGGCTCCGAGGTAGAACACTGGGCTCCCACGCAGAAGGCCCAGGTTCGAACCTCGCTCCATCCCGGATATTTTTTCTTATTTCGTTTTTTTTTTCTTATTTCGAGCGATAGTGGTTACGGACACTGGCGGCGGCGGACAACTACGGCGCCAAAAACGGCCCTTGTTGTGATCTGAACAGCTTTCGCTATAAAAATTGTCAACTTTTGAAAGCGAAACTATAGCGCAGGGCTTTCAAGCTCACCTCAGCAAGGGAGCTGCAGTCAGTTAACGAGTTACTTTGGATACAGTGCTGGGCAGTATCGAAGATACATGTATCTTAGATACTATCTTAGATACTCTATGGGTATCTTGTATCTGTATCGCGATACGTCTCGAAAGACGAGTATGTGTATCTGTATTTTCGATACATTCGATAATGTATCGTGTATCTTAAGATACAAGATACTTCTATCGCAACATCACCACGCGAAACAATAATCGCTGGCCAAGCTCCGCTTCTCGCGCTGGTACTGGTGCCACTAAGCCATCTGAATAAGTCTGAGGGCAGTGACGTTATTTTATTTTTACGCCAGAGTCATCCAGTGAGGGTCGAAGATCAGGAAGACAAGCACGTGGACGTCTACGCCCAGCCCACGTACCTTTTGTTCTCTCGATTTCTTTTCTTTTTAGTTGCGCCAATACCGCGACACTTGCTCTTAGCCACTGTCTTGCACCGCGTACTCCAGGGCGTGCGGCGTCTATCGCGCAAATTCTGATGTTGTTAGAGTGTCGTTATTAGGGAGTTTTAGTGCCGCCGCCCCAAAGCGGCTTGGGTACGTAAGCCTTTGCGTTCCTTTGTATTCTCCGTGGATGCGGCTGGGAGTACAAAGGAACGCAAGAGCGTGCGTAGGCGGGCCGCTTGGGGGCCCCGGCACTAAAACTCTCTATTGAAGATTCTCTTGCGTCTTGCTCCGTAACGAAATGCGATGCGTGCAAGAATGGGGTTGCTTTGCGTCGCGTGGATTTTACATATAAGCGATTTGAAGGATCTCGTGGAAGTTAAGTTTGACTTGCATGCAACGAATTAACTTATATGCAAATAAGATTCTAACAGCTTTAGCACCACTGGTACTGAGGCTAGATCTAATAGAGCAAGCGTTTACCTAAGAGAACATATCTTGGCGTACCGTATTTTTCACTTTCATCTACATTTATTCAAAGAATTTATGAAATCATAATTAGATTATTAGCACAAGTGCTTTCTTAGCTGTCATTTTGCATCGCATACATTACCTAAGTCACTGCACTGTTTTTCCGGTCTGGTCACTGCAGTATGTATTTTGTAACGCGCTCCCAAAATAAGATTTCTGCTTTATTCTTCTAACTGTCTGCTTTATTTCTACTACTGTTTACAGATTTACATGTTGCCAAGGCGATTTTCAAAACAAATATATTTTTATGTGGGCGTGCCTTGAGTATACAGTACAAAATATTCTGCTTACTGCTTAAGAAAATAACGAAATTGAGTTTTCATTAAAATAAAGGAAATCATTGGGAGCCATCTTAAAGATGTTAGGAAGGGGATTCAAGAAACGTTGTTTTACTGAATGCTCCGTTTTACTCATGAGAGTCCCAACGAGTCGTTTCAGGCAATTCTCCATAGGCACTGAATTTTCTATTGTCTCAACAGGTAAGTTGACGATACTTCATGCTGACAGCTAATAAGGGCGCCGTCTGTATTGTGTTTTTGTACTCATTCAATGTGAATGTTTGATACACAACCACCTCTCTATATTTACTTGTATTTGTTTTCTTGTCTTAGGCCTCCTTAAATATTTTTCGTATTACTAATCGCCATGTAATGGAAGCTATAAGCGGCAATAGCGCGAATAGCGGCGGTGTCCTGCGACGCTTTGTGCAACTATACAATACGTCTGAGACATTTCTGTGTTGCACATGTTCTCTCGTTGAAGAAAAATTGCTAAAGGTCGATTCCACGAAAGATCGAAAAAGGGTGTATATTTGATGTTTCCGATTTTCCTGATAATTTCGTATGTTGTGCACATATGACTGCACAGCACGAAATCGCAGTTCGTTTTCAAATAAAAAAATTTTTCAACACAGGAAAATTCGACAAGTGTCGCCGGTTGACGACGACCATTTACGAAGGGTGCGTTTTCGTAACTTCGAAACCATGCTGGCAGCTACTCAAGCTATATATTACAAATATCTTTCTTTTTAGCGGAAGCAGAAGTAAAGAGGAAATAGCTCTTATCATTTCATAGAATTCTGAGCAAATTATGTAGTTTTAAAAATTCACGAAAAACGCTGCGTTTTTGAAAATCAGTCAAATTTGGGACGCTATGGCTACTTCTGTGAACATCTTAGCTTGATCATATTTGCAGTATGAATAGGCCTTTATGTGAATAATGAAGCTCTGCATTTGTATTTCTCTAATAATTTTCAAAGTAGTAAATTTTCATGCTCGAATCACCAAAAAGAGAAAAGTGCTCCTCGATTCAAAAATCTATGATAAAAAAAACCCCAATCTCAATTTTGTTCAAAGTCCCCCAAAATGTTCTCAAAGGACTGCAGAATGATATTATGAAAAAACATGTTGCATCATTTTTATTAGAACAAAAGCAGAAAATGTCAAACATTGTGTTTCCAGAGCGTGGTGGCTACTGCGTAAAGGACATCTCTAGTAACAAGAAAATACAGTAACACGTCTTTTTTCTTCTCTGAGCTTCGTTAACAACAGTAATGATCTATGGTCGGAAATTAGGAACTGTTTTGTAAAGAAAAAGACCGTTCCAATTAAATGCATTCGCGTGGTTTGCGACTTCACGCCAGTGTTAGACATCCCTCAGTCCACAGTAGGCACTTTCAGTTGTAGCCTCCTTTTTCTTTCATCTATTTCAGTTGAGTATAATTCATATCTTGAGCGCTAAAGAACGCATTCCCTCCATGCGTCTTTTATGATGATGTACTGTGCCAGAATTGAGAGACTGGTATAAAAGCCAAGGTGTCTTCATGAATGGAAATGAATTTCTGGAAAGCGGTCGCCAAGAGGTGGTGTTTTTGTTGGCCCATATGTGTACGTTGTCAAACCTTATGTGATCAATGCAGAGTTTAAAAAGAATCGATTACGTGAAGATTGGTGGCAGCAGTTCTGGCCACGGACAAAACACGTTTTGTTTGCATTGCATCTGCTTTGTTTTGCATCTCCTTGTATCTCTTGAAGCAGTGCTGGCAGATGTGGTCTCCCTCTTGAATTGAGCGCGCATCCTACTTCATGACCCTCCGCAAAAGAGACTCGATCCGATATCTTCTACATAACGAAAATTTCGCTGCAGCGGAATTTTCTTTTTGTGCACCATGAGGCAATCCGTACAAAATCTCGGTCATGGCTATAACGCCTACCCATAGCCACCTTCAGAGCGTAGGACAGTGATCGCATCAAAGTGAAGCACAATTTGGATGCTTAACTTCTATCTCAGATGGTGTTTGGCTTACTGGCACAGCCGTGCTCGTTGCTGTCGTCTGCTCAGGCGGGCGTCTATCTTGCCGCCCTTTGCACCCGTCCGCCTAACGCATGCTACTCCGTTTACACGAGTGCTTGTAGCGCGGGCCATTCGATCCGCCACACGATCCGCACGGTGCGGATCCAGAGACCGGGCGGAAGAGCGAGGAGCGGTGAAAAATCTATCGTGTAACCAACGCAATCGACACCCCAGCATTTTCTCGTGCAGAGCGACAAAGCCTGGCAAACAATGTCTGGCTGCTGTGCTTAGGTTGCACTGCGGTACTCGCCGTTCACCACTGTCACCATTTGCGATTTCTCACATTCTTACAATGCATGATCGACTCGGCTACACAAATTTCGCGTTTAGCTTCGTTGCTTTTATATAAGCGCATTTACTCAAAAAAAAAATTATCCAGAAGAATGAAAATATCCGTGCTGCCCGTCGACGAGGAATATAAGTGGTGTCGCAAATGCATTTAATCGGAACGATCTTTTTTTCTTTACGAAACAGTTCCCACTTTCCAACCATAGATCATTACTGTTGTTTAGCGAAGCTCAGAGAAGAAAAAAGACGTGTTACTGTATTTTCTTGTTACTAGAGATGTCCTTTACGCAGTAGCCACCACGCTCTGGAAACACAATGTCTGACATTTTCTGCTTTTGTTCTAATAAAAATGATGCAACATGGTTTTTCATAATATCATTCTGCAGTCCTTTGAGAACATTTTGGGGGACTTTGAACAAAATTGAGATTGGGGTTTTTTATTATAGATTTTTGAATCGAGGAGCACTTTTCTCTTTTTGGTGTTTCGAGCATGAAAATTTACTACTTTGAAAATTATTAGAGAAATACAAATGCAGAGGTTCATTATTCACATAAAGGCCTATTCATACTGTAAATATTATCAAGCTAAGATGTTCACAGAAGTAGCCATAGCGTCCCAAATTTGACTGATTTTCAAGAACGCAGCGTTTTTCGTGAATTTTTAAAAATACATAATTTGCTCAGAATTCTATGAAATGATAAGAGCTATTTCCTCTTTACTTCTACTTCCGCTAAAAAGAAAGATATTTGTAATATATATCTTGAATAGGTGCCAGCATGGTTCCGAAGTTACGAAAACGCACCCTTCGTAAAATGGTCGTCGTCAACCGGCGACACTTGTCGAATTTTCCTGTGTTGAAAACATTTTTTTTATTTGAAAACGAACTGCGATTTCGTGCTGTGCAGTCATATGTGCACAACATACAAAATTATCAGGAAAATCGGAAACATCAAATATACACCGTTTTTTGATCTTTCGTGGAATCGACCTAAAATAGTCTACGTTAGTGAGTATATCAACAAAGAATCCCTTACGCCAGCAGCTAAGTAGAACATGGAAATTCATTGCAGTTTACGTCATCTACGTATACACTAGGGGTCTCAAACTCAGCTTATAGTCGGCGGGCCGCAGTAGAGAAATTTAGCTCCAAGGGCCGGGACAGTGATGATGGCGGGGTCGGAGAGAGTTTAAACAAAATGACGTTGCCATTTGAAAGAAAGCCTTTCCAATATCTCATATATAAGTCATTTCTGAAGGGGATTTGGAGTCAGGATTCGAGAAACATCGATACCGATGTACACAACGAGTGAAATATGGACGCGGATTGAAATAAAGTCTTCGTTCCACGATTATGTCTCAGCACATGGTGACCACATGTTCCTCACGAAAGAAATGCTTGAGACCAGTCATATGTCTGTGTAGCTCACGAACAGACTTATTTAGAAAATAAAAAAAAAACGCCAGGCCTGCGCTGAAACCGCAGCACAGTCACAGCGAAAGCTGGAAGAGCGGCGTTTCTACACTCTTAAACAAATCCTGGCTAACGCATGCCCTGTAGGCGGGACGCTTCAAAACTCAGGAAAACTCCCGGCTATAGTAGGCCTTCGAAAAGGAGTTACCCGTGACAAGTGTATATAAAAAACGTGCACCCTTCACCGCCGCCTTATAGACGGCCTGCAGTATTAGTGGCGCGTCGGTGTGGGCCGCGTAAGTGAGAATCCTGGCTACAGCTCAGCGTATGCTCCCGCGTGTTATAAGTTGTTGGCGCAAGCGTCGGTGTATACGCATGCGCCGACAGCGTCAGCCGCAAAGGCGACTTATGCTGCGAGGATGTATACGCATGGAGCTAACTATACGCGCTCTCTCTTGCGTGCGTGAGAGAGAATAAGGGCTGCTACGCTCTCCGTCGCACTCCGCTTCTGCTGTTTTTGCGCAGAGAAAAGGAAGGAAGGAGTCAAAAACGAGAGTTCGAAGACATTGTGCGACGGGAAGGAGGTTGCGTTTTTGGCGCGATATGGGTTAGTTCTAGCGCATTCCGCGACAGCGGCGGATGTTTGATAGGTTGGTGTGGTTTGTTGAGCGTGCCGCGTGAGCCGGTACTCGGCCGCCATGGAAAAGTTCTCTTACCTCAATATTAAGGGGGTGTTGCGAGGACATAGCGATATCTCCTTGCGCGTGCAATGGCTGCACGCAAGCTGTTGGCGCAGGATTACACGACGTTTTCGCGCCATTTCTGTCAAGCTGGTGCGCACACTTCGGACACAGCCCGGCGCATCATACCTGCCTGGGTGAGTGTTGTTCTTTCTTCACATATATATGTTCGTGCTGTTAGCGTTCACATTGTTGCATGCTTGCGCTTATGTATATGAATGACGGCATTGAACTGCCAGAATATTCTTTCGACGGCTTTTGAAATAACTATACGAGTATGCGTACGAGTAACAATACCAGTATACGAGTACTTATCTTTGTTGTAATCGTCATCCGTCTCTATAGTCGCGCACGTGTTGTCGTGCTGGTCGCATTTATTGTGAACTCCCATACAGTTCAGACGCTTTCGTCGATCTTGACAGGTGTCACTGAGATGATCACTTCGCCTTGCTTGACAAGCTGTGTAATTTTAGCTCTCGCGTGGCCTCTTATCCCCCGGCTAGCAACTGTTCTCTGCATTTATAGTCAATGATACAACGCGGCAATAAAAGCAAGCATATTTTTGCTAGCAGTTGAATGATGTCAGGATCTGCTTTCATGGTAGGTCGTTATACTGCGCATTTATATTTCTTTTTTTACCTTTGGGAAGCGGAAAAACTTTTCCACGATCAAAAATAAAACTGCACTTACGAGTGCCGAAGATGTTAGTACCGTTTCATGGGATCAGGCGCTCATAGATACGACTCGCGGCATGTCTTGTTTTTAGGAGGCAAAATCAGCAATTTCACTTTCTGAATAGCGACAGTCTTTAAAACGCGTTTTGCTGCCTAATTTCTAACATGTTTTAAAACCAGTCTCATTCATGTTCGTGAGTACATGTGCATTTGTGCATTTACTGTGCCCCTTCACTGATTTCCGTGGTTTTCGATCACATTTGCCCATTGGTCTTATGCAGTGCCAAGTCAAGTGTGGGCAAGTACATCAGTGCATCATGCACCGGCTGTGGTGCCTGTGCAAACTGCAGATCTCGATGAAGGTAAAGTAATGCGTCATATGTAATTTAGGCGTTAGCTAGTTGATGGCATTTTTGTTCTCTCATCTATCATTTCATGCGATGCAACAGTGATATATAACCGTGGTTGTATAAAAGTACTGTTGTTCTCGTTGGCAGCTTATTATTTATGTTGGATTGCTCATTCTAAATGTTATTACAGAGAAGTGAAGTGCGTACAGCAGTCGTAATAAGGGATATAATTCTCGTTCATCCTCGTGTTAGTATACACAGAATTTGAATACGTTTCCAGGTGACAAAACCTTCTGACACAAGAGCCAGGCGCAATTTTATCAAGCAACTGGCCAGGAGCTCACACCTTGCAGGGTCTCCAGCAGCAGCAGCAGCAGCAACACCGGCCGTGGTGTTGTTTACAATGCCGTAACTGAGCATACGATCTTTCTTTGTGTTTTTTATTCTTTTTTTGTGTGTGTGTTTCACTCCCATCTAAATATCGCAGCCGAGCATTGACCCGCCGCAGCGAATTAATTTTTATTCATGCATTGGCTCCTACCATTCAAATATTCGCCGTTACTGGCATTCCCCTGATATTAAGAAAATTCGTTTGCAATATTGTGCAATAGTGTGCAACCAAATTTCAAGCCAAGTTTACCTGCCACTTTATTTACTTAACGAATGAATCGTGAGTCTATTGTTAAACTGCTTTCCTTGTACGTGATTCTCATCAAATTGCGGCTGTGCTGTGGTTTTGACCTGCACCCGACATTCGAAACAGAGCTTCACTTTTAAGAAAAACTGGAAGTTTCACGGAGAAGTTCGACAAGGTCAAAGTAATACTGGGTCAGATGTGCAATGACCGCATGTATTTCGTGGAGATCGATGAGTATATCTGAGGAAATAATGCTACGCTTTCTCTCACAACTGTAGTCAGATTATGGTTAAAACGCTATTGAGAGCTTCATTAGCAACTTCTGAAAACACTTTCATATTTGTAACTTCTGTGACGCTGTCTACACAAAATTCGACAAGGTGCATAGCAGATTGGAAACGTCCGTTTACCAGGTAGAAGTTTTTGTGTGATGGGCGAAAACACCAGGTGATCTAAGAACATAACGTCGCATGTGTCCTCTGCTTTTCTTTTTTTTCTGTCAGGATGACATGCCAGCAGCCCGCCCATCACCTGACCGCTGAATTTGGAGGGAGTACGACAACAAGGCGAAAGCGAAACCTTCGGTTGGCACACTTATAGAGAAAGCCCTTATTTGGTGCTTGACGATGTACTATATTAAGGACCTCACATACCCAATTGGGTATGCTCAATACTTCGTCTTGTGCAGAGTATTATGAACCCAGTTGTTTCCCAGGTGTTTTGCCGGCGGGAAGCTGCTGAAGACACATTGAAGAGATCAAAGGTATTGGTTAAGCACCAGAATATATTTGTCCAAAAAAAAAAAACATCGGAACTCATCGTTTATCGTTTCCTTCAGCGCTTAGCGTTGATTTAGCGCTGTTTGTATTTTTTTACAATAAATATTTTTACACCTGAGCAGGACCTGTTTCTCGCATGCTTATACACGCTAGACACAGCGGGTACTCTTCAACTATGAAGCTGGTATGGTCCGTGAAGTCATTCTCAACCGAAATGATTCCGCTGAACGGTACATTTATGGGGAACGTAGTGCGTCCATGCTTTAAACGCCGCTACTAAAAAAAAAACGATGGGAATTTTTATACGCATGTCTAAACACACTGCATGCTTATAGTTTACAAGCTCACTGTTAGTGGTTAATATAGGTACCCAACAAGGGGGAACTGAGCGCGAAAACGCTCCTATGTGATGTAATCAGTTCACGTTCAAAAATCCCACGTGGTTAAAATGAGGTAGTATTAGCATACGGTAACCAGAGCTTCGTGTGCACAATTTCTTGTGTTTGTTGCCACTGCGCATCTGTCAAAGACTAAACACTGGTATACGCACATTACTTTCCGAATACAATATAGCGTACGTGCCCAGCCAACGCAACGTGTGCGTATACAATTCTAAAACTCTGTTAGCCAACAAGCAACCACTACACGGCCTGCCATTTGACGTCAAGGGAGTCCGCATTAGGGATACCGCAACCTGACTGCTTTCTTCCTTCTTGTGCATGCCACAAACACACAAAAATAGTAATGAAGACGCTGGATAGGATCAATGGGGGATTAGTGAAGAGACCTTCGTCCTCAAGTGGAGGTTGGTAGTGATAAAAAACAAAATGCTTCCTTGGACAAATGCCCGAATCGTTTGCCGTGAAATGTACATATCCAATTTAACGTTCTACTATTAGTAACGGCATGCTGTCGAAATCAAGTGCAGGCAGTAGAGCTTCCACGAGGTGTTCTAGATTTCGCAAAACCGTTCACCATTTTCTCCTAAATCCGCGGTAAGCAATGCCTAAGTCTGGCACATGGGCGTAGCGAGGGCGGGGGGGAGGCTGGGGGGGTGCAACTCCCCCCCCCCCCCGAAATTTTTCGATTTTGCTTGCCTATATATACACGCACACATACAAACACACGCACAAACATACATAAAGTATGGTTGAACCCCTCCCCCCCCCGAAGAAAATTTCTGGCTAACCCCCTGGTCTGGCAAACAATATTTGCACAATTAAATGACCGTCCTCCGGAACGTACATATGTGCCAGCGCGAAGCGCGCACGCCGGTGGGTGTACCTTGTATAACGTCGCTGCATTGGCTTAAAAAGTTCAGAAATCGTTAAACACTCCATGTTCGACAAATGGCCAGTCTACGTTAACTTTCTTGCGATATGTCATAATTTAGCAGTTTAAGTTCCTCCTGACGACTGCCACACTGAGGCGCAACCGCTTTGCATGTGCGCAATAAAAAAAAAAAATCCAGCTTGCACCAAAAGTTTCATGCTTCGTAGACCGTACCTTGTCTTTTAGCATCTGCGCATAGCTCTTCAACACTAGAACCTATTACTCGATGGTGGCAAATTAATTTTCTGTTAATGCAGCACTATACTACGTTCTGGATTTCTGCTGTACGCAACGCGTCTCAGTAATCCGCGCATAAAAAATTAGGTGCGTGTATACGTAAAAAACTCCAGAAGGCTATCCCATGCACTCTAGCACAACAAACATTGCCCAGTCGCGTGCACATGTAAATGCAGTGGATGTAGCTCGTAAATGTTTGCGTGTTCCGCCGTATTATTCACGGCGAGATTTGTCAAAAATTTATCAAAAGGTGAAACTTGTACCAGGCACTGCATGCCCATGAAAGTGCCTTTCGCACCAATACTATACTTAGTACATTGCATGGACTCACGCTTCCAGAAAATGTTTCAGTAAACTTATGTGAAAAATATAGCAGCTTTGAGATGAGTGTGAAGTGATTTAAATAGCCCGGCGGGACCGCTATACCTGCGTGAATCCAGACGTTCTCAAAAATATGGCCACTGATGGAGTCCTAACAGAACGCCACAAATATTTCTGCGATAAGTGCTGCCGAATATAAGATCCAGTCCATGTTAGCATCAAATTCCTGCCTGCGCACTGCGTGCCTGAGAAAGGTGAACTGCGAGCCGCGTCTCCAGCGTGCACAGCCCAATTCACGAGTCACGTATGTCGCGCGAGTGGCGTCCAACACAAACGGCATTTCCTCCGGGGCGCAGTCCGCCGAGCGACTGCGAAGCTGCATGCAATCAGCGCCAGCTCCTCGCTTCCATGGTCGACGCAAACGTCGTGCACATTTTTTATTGAAGCTAAAATAATGTCTACTGGAATAGTGTCATTCATTTGAGGGGTAGCGACGTGCACTACCCAACGTTTAGAGCCAAGATGAGTTCATTTACAAGTGAAGTTCATCTGCAGTGCGTGCACGGCGTGCCGCACCTGCTCGGGCGTGTTCGCATATTGTATATACGGCTGACAATACCACGATTATCAGCGCATGTTCATCTCAGTGTGTAATTATTACGGGGAGAGGGTCGAGCCAACGACGGTAACAGGTAGAACGTCCTGGCATATGAGCGTGAGCGGTTTGTTCTGAAGCACGGTCGACTACGGCTTCGAAATAAACTGAATAGGCTTAGTGACGATATCGGCTACCGGCCCGGTAACCGTCGGCGGTGAAGCGGCCAGCGACGTTACTGAGAACACGGCGATTCTCCGTCGGTAATCGGCTACGCCGCTGTGCGGTTGGCGCGGATGGATTCCGAGCACACGTTCCACGGCAAGCGAATCTTGACGTTGAAAACTCGTTCAACCCACGAAAGGCAACAGGCTGACGGCTAACATCAATAGAACTAGGGTATTATGCGCGCCAAGATTCTTTAAATGTCACTGAGGCGCCAGTGCCGAATATATGCTGAACAGTTTTATCTTTTATACCAAGCCTGCAAATTCGCTTCAAGCATGCTCCCAGCAATAACTTGAGTCACCCCGTATATATTTTCACGAATAAAGAATGCCTCCTTACGTATCAGTGAACGCTACATTTTAATACGACCTCCACTGCACTAATACGCCAGAGCACGTAGCGACGCATTGGTGCATATAAACCCCCGTTCTTTTACCACAGAGTCCGCGGCGTGATGTGGTGTAGTGGTTAGCGTGCACGCTTGGTGATCGAGTGTTCGCGAGTTCGAATCCGCGTGTGTTTACCGTGAATGTTTCTGTGGTTTACTTCTGAATGTAATATGTGTATATGGATTATGTATGTCATAAAATGTGTGTCTAAGCCTTTAAATCCCAGAATAGAGCTTAAAAGGTGACCTAAAATCAAATTTTTTTTTGCGCCGCTTCGTACACCGCCTATAGCTAGGACGCGCCGCAGCTGGGACGCACCGTGAGTAGGACTCTCCGTAGCCAGGACAGCTGGTCACGTGGAACGAGGAGATGTCTATAGCCGGCCTTCAACTAGCCGGGATTCGAGACGAAAAATCTCCGGCCTATATTGAGTCCCGCCTATGAGATGAGCAGCTGAGAAAGCTACTACGCCGAGGGACGGCTACGGGTGGCACTGCCTACAGGTTGTGCCGGCTAAACAGACAGTCTATAGGCGTTAGATTTTTCGTCTCGTTTCCGGGCTATAAACTGCCACTTTAAGCAGGACATGATTAAGAGTGTAGAGCCCGTTGTAAGCTCTCTTGGGGCTACCATACAAGTACACTAGAAAGGTACCCACTACGCCAAGTATCACAATTTTTCTGAAGTTGGGAAGCACCTACTAAGCCATTATTCGTCATTCTGCAGAGAAGCGAGGCACCAGCTACACGTCTGTAAGGTATTATGTGTACTTTGTTCAGGCGACGACTGATGACGATGAAGAATTATGACTCAGCCGTTTGTAATGGGTTGGAAGTATTAAACGGCCCACCAGTTATGCAATTTGCATTGGGTGACGCCCGGTCGCTATTTCCCCCTCCCGTCATGCTGTATAAAATACGTTGACATGGGAGAGAGACGGGGGGCGGGGGGGGGGACGAAGAACTTTACTGAGACCCCGAGGAAATGGATCATGCGCTTATGGGCTTCCTTGGGAACCAATACAAGTGCATTTGCGAGGAACCCATTACGCTATAAATTATTGTAATTTTACTGAGACCCCGAAGAAATGGATCATGCGCTTATGGGCTTCCTTGGCAACCAATACAGGTGCACTTGCGAGGAACCCACTACGCTATAAATCGTAATTTTTGAGAAGTAGGGCAGCAGGCACCGTGACATTTTTCGTCATTCTACGGAGAGCCGTGGTACCTGCTTAACGCATGTAAGGCATTATGCGCACTTTGTTGATGCTCTGCCTGATGACGATGAAGAATTATGGCAGATCCCTTTAATGGGTTGGAAGCATTCAGCAACCTACTCGTTGCGCAATTCGCATTGTGTGACGCCTGGTTACAGAATTCGCGTTGTGCGACGCTTGGTGCTTATTTTACTCTTCTACCACGCTATACTGCATATGCTAATGTGGTTCCTTCCCGACATCCAGTATAGGACCTTTTTGCAAAGCAGTTTCAAGCACCGGCATGGCTCAGAGGTTGAATACTGGGCTCCCACGCTGAGGGCCCAGGTTCGAACCTCGTTCCATCCTGGAATTTTTTTTCTTATTTCGTTTTTTTTCTTATTTCGAGCGATACTGGTTACGGACACCGGCGGCGGCGGCGGCGGCGGACAACTACGGCGCCAAACACGGCCGGTGAAATGATCTCATAACAGCTTTCGCTGTAAAAAAAGTCGCTACCAGCGTTGCTGCTGCTGTACACCTGTCCGGATATATGGTATTGTGCAAACTGCCTTTTACGGACAAGGTAAAAGTCCACACCGGCCGGTGTTTGCGCCGCCGTGCGAAGGTTTCTTATTGACGTTATTGTGATTATATGGCAGCCCGCTAGCTGGTCGGCAAGCTGAGCAGCGACTCCCATCAATTGCAGAAATGACAAGCTAGAACCGCTGTCAGCGGAGTGTATAAAGAGTTGACCTGTGAAGAAGCTAAAACAAGCCCCAATAAGTTGATTTGGAAGGAAACTAATGTACTTTGAGCAAGAAGAGCGAAACTTTTAAGATACTAACAGACATTTCATTCAAGTGAAACAAAATAGGTCAGCCAGGTTAGGAAATTTTCAAGCATACATTCTCGTGTATAGGCATTTGTTGCTACATTATATGGATGTATAATAACAAATTTGAGAATGTATCGAAGTATCTTAAGATGCAATTGCCAAGTATCGTATCGGATACAATTATTGCGGCAGTATCTTGTATCTGTATCTCCAATACGTTTTGCCTGAGCATCTTGTATCGTATCGCGATACAATTTCAAAGTATCTTTGCCCAGCCCTGTTTGGATACATATGATATCGGAGAATAAGCTTACCTAATATAGGGCCAATTAACTGTCAAGAAAATTAATGAAGATAAATTGAATGAGTTCATTGAAAGAGCTACACGGTTTTCTTATGAGTAGCTGAGGATCGTTGCGGCACGTGGCGCAGCATATCTCAACCGCGCTCTACTTACTACGTGGCTTCCGGGGGCGCTTCGGCAGCGCTCCGAAACAAAACATAACCCAACGATTCCACCAGCGCACACGCACGCCGAGGTATCGAGTGCCACTGCCAGATACCTCCTAAGTCAAGGATTATGGTAGTGAAGGATCAGATATTTTACTGCTGAAATCACTTCATAGTCGGATACGACTTTAAAAGTCTGCGGCGTGTCCTCCTCACCGACGTCAGAGCCGGACGGCCGGTTACGCCGCCTTCGAAGAACATTGTCGAATGCATGAGCGGGACTATTTCTTTAGTCGCGGAGGCCATAGGCGGCCGCGTTTCGGTCCCCTGGGCGCGCAGCCTCTTCCGGACTCCTTAAGTTGTATCCGACTACACATCCTTATAATTGTGTCTTCTTAGGTGACGTAAAATGCTCTCGCGCACTCACCGCACGTATCCGCAGAGTTTCCTGCGCCTCTCCAGTAGATCAGGCACCAGGGACGGCGAAGGCCCGGTAGTGGACGAAGTCGAAAGCCGCGTGCGAAACCACGAAGAAGCCGCCACTCAAGCCGGTCATGAGCTGAATGTCGCGGGCTCCGTCCAGCCTCTCAGCGGCCGGAAACGCGGCGAACGCCGAGAAGGCCAGCGCGTACGTGGCGGCGCATCCCACCGTCCAGAAGAGGAATATGGACATTCGGCCCGAGAACTTGTGCACTTCCAGCTGGGACACCTTGGCCACGATGCGGGCCGTCCGCTGGCGCGTCAGCAGGCGCAGCACGGCCGTGTCCACGAGGTTGAGCAGTACGGGCACGGTGAGCGAATCGGTCGGGTCGACCATGAGACGAACCCTCTGATGGCGGTTGGCAGGACTGTAGTGTTTCTAGTACACTATAGGCATGACGTAACTACGCTAGAGCGTAGAAAACGTTCAGGGAAAGATGGAAGCTTGAAGAGATAAAAAATTGTTGAACGCGAGGTGTCGCTGAAGCCAACGTTTCGACAAGTGATCTTGTTTTCTTTAAGGCTGCCTTGATGAAGACAAGACTCCTGTCGAAACGTTGGCTACAGCGACACCTCGCGTTCAAGATTTTTAGCCCGAAAATGTTTCAAGCCGGGGTCCACCAAGACTCCAGTGACGTACTTCCGTCACGGAAATGACGTCAAAAAATGCACACGATCAGATGGCAAAGAAAAAAAAAGACGTTCCTTCAACGACAGTTGAACCCACGACTTCTTGATCCGCGACGACAGATGACGGGCACGCTATCCACTGCGCCATGGTCGCACACTCTGGAGGCTTTACAAACGCGCCTTTTATATCTCCCACTTTCCTCTCTTACTGCTCGGCAGGTCGGCGGGGTGGTGTCACCGTCTGGAAGCAGTAATGCGAAGTAATGCATTATGACCGTGGCTTCCGAGATTAGCTCCTGCAATGCGTCATTGTTACGCGTCCGTTCCATTCGGCGCGTTTCCAATAGAATTGCAATTTTGTCGACGCTTTAAAACATCGCGAGATGGCGACCTCAGGCCAAGCCTCGGCCTCGCTCATAACATCCATCCCTATTAAAAATTGCTCTGCGACACGCGCCTCGCGTTCCCCGCTTCCGCTCGTCCCGAGAAAAAACGCGGCCAGGCTACAGGGTAAGCACGGCGCGTGTTGCATTTTCCTCTAGTCCTGCCGTGGTGTTCAATAACTCTTTAAGAAGGCGACCTTAGCTTAAGTTCTGCGTTTAATCACCGACGCTCTTCTGGCCGTCACACCGCTTTCTCTGATTACGCTCTCACCGGTAACTATACAGCTACCACAAAGTTTTGTTTGATTATGGACGTTAGTCGTCGGGATGGAGATGTGCCACCAAGCGTCAACGTGGGTGCATCCACGTTAAACGGTGCTATAACTGCCAAACACCAATAATACTTGTGCAAGCTCTCTTATATCAATGTACAGTAAACATTCAACTACTTCGCTAAAGACACATTTTACTTTCGTGTTATACCGATTTCTATGAAGGAGGGATCAACCATGTGTTTTTTTTTTTCATCTCTAGCGTAGACAAAGTCGTAAGATACCATACAAGATACTCGGGCAAGAAGTATTTGAGATACAGATGCAAGATACTCGCGGAATAATTGTATCCGATACGATACTTCCCAATTGTATCTTAAGATACTTCGATACATTTGCAAATTAGGTGTTATGTATATATATATATATATATATATATATATATATATATATATATATATATATATATATAATAGATATATATATAATATATATTATATATATATATATCTATAGATAGATTATATTAGGGGTGTGCGAATATTCGAAAGTTTCGATATTCGTCGAATATTACTTTCGAATTATTCGTAATCGATTCGAAAATCGTGTATTCGAAAAGTTTCGAATATTCGATAACTTCGAATATTCGAAACATTCGAATATATGCGATTCGATTATCATGCATAATATAACTCGTCTTTCACATTTCTGCTGCGTTCGTATAGCTAAAAACGTTGCCGAGAGGAGCGATACACATCGTAAGTACACGGAGGCACGATATCTGCCTGCGACGAGCGCCCCAATACGTATGATTTATTGCTGGTGCATCTCCGACGTGCAGCGCTGTTGGCGATCATGTAAACGTACATTTTCAATATTATGCGGCCGTAACGTGTCGCACTACCACTCGTTCACTATGCGAGACCACTTCTGAAGAAAGACAGTGACCCACGTGACTGTTGGCGGACTGTAGGCACCTTCAGATACCCCAGTCTGGCAAAGCTT
Organism: Rhipicephalus sanguineus; assembly: GCF_013339695.2. NCBI lineage: Eukaryota > Metazoa > Arthropoda > Arachnida > Ixodida > Ixodidae > Rhipicephalus > Rhipicephalus sanguineus. Next base: position 15,979,339 of record NC_051182.1, on the reverse strand, counting down.
TGCCCCATGTACCTCCCTATACCAGCCACTTCTGTTCCAAGCGAGCGTGCCTTTTCGGTGGCAGGGGGTGGGGGTGGGGTTGTATCTGTTAGAAGGGAGCGCCTGCTGCCTGATCATGTGGAGCAACTCATATTTCTTCATGATAACATCTAGTCATTACTTTCATTGTGCCGTGATGCTTGTGTTGTGATGTGCATTGTGCTAGCCTGGACATTGTGTTCTGGAGATAGCAGTGTATGTTATGTTGCCAGTCAGGCTGTTAATGTTTTTTTTTTCAAATAGCTACATTTAAATAAAATATTGTTACTGTGGAGGCATTTTTCCTTTGATATTCGATATTCGATTCGATATTCGTATTCGATTCGTATTCGAAAAATTTGATATTCGCACACCCCTTAAATTATATATATATATATATATATATATAATATATATATATATATATATATATATATATATATATATATATATATATATATATATATATATATATATATATATATATATATAAAAAGAAGCACCAGAGGCCTATGTAGAAGTGTGTTTACTTGAGAGAGAGAGAGAAAAAACTTTATTTTTAAAATCAGTCAATTACGTCAGGCATTGCCCGTCGCCCCTAGCCGAAAATTTCTTAACTGCGACCAGCTTTGTTTAATTTTAACAAAACACCTGTTTGTATCACAAGATACAAACTTTCTTGCTCAAGGCGTATTAGTTTCATTTCTAAACGACTTATTGGGATTTGTTTGGCTGCTAAACATGACAGCTCCAGGGGCGTAGCCAAGGGGGGGGGTGGGGGGGGGTTACACGCACACATACAAACGCACGCACGAACATACATAAAGTATGGTTGAACCCCCCCCCCCCCGAAAAAATTTTCTGGCTACGCCCCTGGACAGCTCTTTAACTGCTGCGCTGTTAGTCGTTTTTGCTTGACACTTCTGTAGTTTATTGGTGTCGCTGCCCAACTTGGCGACCAGCTAGCTGGTTGACATCTACTTGCAAGTGCCTCCACATGATGGCGCAAATACCGCTGTGCAGTCATACCTTGTCCGCAAGCGTATTGTTTTCGTAATACCGCCTCCACCGACAGGTGTACAGCACCAACAACGTTGGTAGCGATATTGTTTGTGACGCGTCGTGTAAAGACGATGAACTACATAGTCGGCGCTCACAATTAATTGAGGACATAAAACTGCAGTGATTTTTCATATTTTACTTATCTGTTGGCGTAAAGCGTTCGTTAGAAACATATTCACTAACGTGCAAGCTTTTGCCACTTCTCCGAGAGAACCTGAGCCGCCATTAAACGTCTAAAGCCTGTTTCACATGCAGCGATTTTGCTCCAAGAGCGGAGCGGCTGCCGTCGCGGAAGCCCAAAAACAGGTTTTTTAGAGCGACCAGTGGACGCGCGATCAAGATCGCCGGAGTTGGAAAAATTCGCTAGCGGCAGAGCGACTGCCCAAGGTCACCCAATGGGAGAGCAGTGACGTGGGGAGCACGTGATTGCAGGGGCGGAGTCGAGGAGCGGGAGGAACTCGGTTTCCTAGCAGACGACATTCGCTGTAACGAGCTGGCAGTGTAGAAACGCCTTTCTTTTCGTTTTGTTGTTCTCTACTGCGCTTCCATCAAAGCAGACAAATCGTTTGCACGTGTCATTTTGTTCTTTTGTATCTTTATCGAATCGTGGCACCAACACAGGTCCGTACAGGGGGACCCTACGGCACTGCGCACTTGTTGGTCGCATGTTTCAGTTATTTTTTTTTTTTGCTACTCTGACCCAGCACGTTCGAATAGTTTACTGTTTTCTTTTTCTTTTTTTCAATGGTCACGTACCCCGAAGACGACAAATGCGAGCCCCCCAGACGACGACATTGTGGGTTTGCAATGGTTGCCGGCCCAGACGGCGCACCAACGCCTTGCGGCATTCGAGAGTAAAAGCCACCGAAAGCACTCTGAAAGCTTAAAACCACAAAAACCAATTCTTTTTTTTGCTTTTCCATGGCCAAGTGTATGAGCGTGCAAGAAGACTTGCGTGGTAAAAAAAGAAAGCTGTAACAGAAATAAACGTGACTACTGAAGTTGTTTAATTGCACTCTGATACACTGCACATTTTCGTCATTCAAGGTTTAGGCGCGTGAAAATCGAGCACCGAAGTAGAAGGCTGGTGAAACTCGCAAACCAAGTGCACCAAAAGAAGCGAACTCGGAGAAAGGAAACCCGCGGGCACGGAGAAAGAAGTATTTGAGGAGGAGAATCTCTCGGCCGCGGCAGCGCGCGAGGGCGGCGCGATAGCGTCACGGCGGAATGCGGTTACGCCGAAGCACGACAGATGACGCTTTCGGCCTGTTGCCATCTTTTACATGCTCTTCTATGGACGCGACGCATAAAAATCGTGATAGCACCTCGTACAATGTAAAATTTTCAAGATTTTTGTCTGTAACATCAATAGGCAGAGATGACAGATATTTTAACTGCAGTTACTAATCGATACTGCCGGAATTATAGGCCGTACAGCGCTTGAAACGAACTGCTAATAGTGGCTCCTGAGCAGACGACGTCTGCCGCCGCATGCACGCGCCCCTGGCTCCTCGCTCGCATGTTGTGCGCGCGCATGCGTAGGTGGCCTTGGAAGAGAAAGTTTCCTTCGCTATTTGCTGGTTTCTTTCTCTTTAGCGCTCGCAGAGGCTCTCGCGCGTTGCGCGGGCGGCGCCGACTCCGCAATGTTTGCGCGCGCTTTTCACGCCGCGACAAAGGAGAGTGCTTTGCTGATTTCGACCAGTGCTTCTTCAGGATGGGGCGAAAATGTGTCGTGCCGAACTGCAGCAGTGGGTACGCGTCCTGCAAAGAGAAGGTATTTACCTTCAGAGTTCCTTGTGACCCAGTGAGGTTGGAAGCGTGGGTTCGCGCCATACCAAGAAAAGACCTACAGCTGACGCCTCGTGACTACGTTTGCGAGAAGCACTTCTCGGACAGTGACATAGACAGGCGGCGCTATTGTGGCGAGCTTGGTGGCGAAGTTCTCGTTGACAAACCGAAACGGCCAGTATTGTTACGAGACGCCGTGCCTTCAATCTTTCCGCGCGCTGTCCCAACTACTTGTCTGCTGTTCTAAAAAAAAGACAACGTGAAATTTCGACCGCCTGGGGTTTTGTAACGTGCACCTGAATGCAAGCACACGAGCCCTTAGCATTTCGCCTCCATCTAAATGCGGCCGCCGCAACAACCTAAATCTAAATTGATGGCATATGGGATAAGTCCCATCATTCGTTGAAATAAATTATGCCTAACTCATTGAGTTCACGTTATCAAAAATTATAGATTTCACGTTGTACAAAATATACCACGCTGCTAATTTTCCTGTATGTGACGCCATTTTTCTCGTTAATTTACCGAGAAATCTTGGAGTGCGCTTGAGCAGAACGCGATAGCGTAATCGGGCCCCGTGCGCATCGCCTTCTCAATTGCTAACCTCACCGATGCCGACACGGGTATTTCTGCGAAACGAGCTCTTTAACGCTGTCCCGTTAAAATATGGAGCGGCGAGGACGCACAAAAACACACCTACTCGGGCGTGAAGCGCGAACGGCGAATCGGCGACGAATGGCCTCTCTTCGTGGTTCGGGAGGAAAAGGAAAAAGGCACCTAATTTCTGTCTGCCTTTAGGCGACACGGCGCAGTGCCTTATAGGCCCGACCCCTTATAGGGGTGGGGGCAAGGGGGGATAACAGAAAAGTAGAAAGAAATAGGGAAAAAAGTGATCCGAAGTCGACAGGGGCGGCGAAGAGAGAAGACGGGAAAGATTGGGGAACCGGCGAGCCTCGTCGGAGAGCGCGGTGAGAGGGACGCGCGCATTTTCCCTCTCCGCTAGCGGACTCTCACGACAGAGGGCGCGTGAGCGCTGTGCCCGATTTCGTGACTTTATTAGGACGCCCGAGCGTGCGCAGTTTCGCCTCCTAAGAATTCTTGCTCCGTGCCCGCGGGTAACGGGCGCTTTCCACAACCATCACTGCGCATCGCAGAGGCGCGCGCCGCGCAAAAGCGGTGCATGTCAAACGAAGCCGCGTGCGAGCGTCCTGTCGCCGCTCAATCGCCGCGGGCCCCGCCGCTCAGTCGCTCGCATGTGAAACAGGCTTAAGACGTATTCTAGCGGCACAAAACGCCTCAGGTTATCACTGCTATTCACACTATTGCCACTTCTAGCTCTGCTTACATGCGGATTTGTAACAATAAGAATACTTTAAGGTGACCTAAAAAAAGGAAAACGAATATATTTAAGTTAAATAGCAAGGTGGTTCCGTATTAAAGAATCAAAGTGAATAAGAATACAGGGTGTTTCACGTAAGTAGAAGCCAATATTCAAAAAAGTGGTTAACTGCCGCTGAATCAAACCAAAGGTATTTGGTTTGCCGTCATGTGGCACTCGTTATGGTATGTTTTGTACTAAGCTTAACTGGTTAATTAAATAAGGTCAATTATGCGACATTGCGACATTTTTAATATTCACTTTAGGGCCAACTGCGCTTCTACACGTCGTAGAGCGAATTTAAAAACGGCCGACCCAATTTTTTTGTTTTGACAGCGTACATGCTGCGTGGTGAATATTTTCGGGCTTTTAGAAAAAGCCCGTGAAATATGAAATAAAACCACGTTGGCAGACAGTTAAAAAATAAGAATAAAGCACAGAACGTATTTTAGCAGCAGGTTACAAAAGACATATTACAATAAACAGACGGGCGAAAAACTACGCAGAGGACTGGGTAATGGGATGCAAACGGAAGACGGCAAAGAAAGCGCTTATGCTAACAATCAAATGATCATTAAAAGAATTTCTCGGATAATTTAGCAGGAAGAACAAAGATACAGTGCGTCAAAATATTTCCCGTTACGTAAATGCCGGTTCTATTGCATCTAACGTCAGCACCGATAGTGAGACGTTTGTTAGAATCTCCTTTGCATGTAAGTCGATCTGATCGTACTGTGTAAGTCAAGCTTGTATCGACAAGATCTTTCAAATCGCTAATGCGTGAAAGGCGCGACACGCAAAGCAGCCCCATTCTTGCATTCTTGAGACATTGCAACGAAGCATCACGCAAGACAAACTTCGATATCGACAGTATAGCGGCATCAGAATTCGTGCAAAAGATGCTGCACGCGTTGGAGTACGCAGCAGAGTGCAGGGTCTATGAACAAGTGTCATGACATCAACACAACTAAAAAGAAAGAAAACATCTAGGAAAAAAAAAGGTAGGCTGCGTGGAGACGTTCGCACGCTTGTTTTTGTCGCGATGGCTCGAGCGCCATCACGTGACTCTGCTCCACCAATAGGGACGCTTAAACATCATCGCCTGTGCTCGCTGGAGTGCTCTGGCGGAAATATACAAGGATGTTACTGGCGTCAGTTTTATTCAGGTTGCTTAGTGGCAGCAATCATAGAGTTTCCTGAAATGACCTAGAGGGAATTCTGGCGCTGCGATCATTCAGCCACCATGGGAATGATGGGTAGTACACGGATTTGCCTAGTCTTCGTACTTGCGGGCTTCGAACGCACTTGTGGCTTTGTTTACTGCTGTGTTTTGGTTTTCTTTCGGATAAAAGAATGGATCGTTGTGAACTTCGTGACCAGATTTGAATTGGTGAGCCTAAAAAAATTAAAGTGGTGAAGTGGAACAGCTGAATTTTGCTGAACTTCGTTTTGCGACAAAGCGGATGCAGGCGACGCGGACCCAAACGGAGCCTAAAGAAGGAAGTCTAGACAAACCCGTGTACTACCAACCATTCCCATGCTGGCTGAAGCGCCATGCGTTGCAGCTCCCATAGACACTAGCGCCAGAGTTCCCTCTAGTGTATCTATATGAAACTCTATGGCAGCAATATCAGCTTGAGAACCGGAATTCTGGTCGACGTTTACTATTTCGCACGGCGGTGTTTCTATAGCAGTATCTTGTATCCTAAGATACACGATACATTATTGAATGTATCGGAAATACAGATACAGATAATCGTTTTTCAAGACGTATCGCGATACAGATACAAGATACCCAAAGAGTATCTAAGATAGTATCGAAGATACATGTATCTTCGATACTATCCAGCACTGCTTTCAGACTTCCCGTGGTTTTGCAGTGCCTCCGAGATCGGCTCACCTTTGACGAAGCGACGATGTCATGCGATTACATCATCATGTGACGCCATGGTGACTGCATGATGGCGACACAAAATTTGGGAACCTGTGACGTCACGATGACGTGTAAGGTGACGTCATCAGATGATTTCTTTTGACATAACTCGTGTTGACGCCCTCGGTCAGTTTTCGCGTTTGACCAGACATCTAAGGCTTTCGCCTTAATACAATCGGAAGATCAAGAATCCAAGGAGGAGAACGATAGTTTCGAGGGAATGGCATCTGCCCGATACCGGTCGAATACGTGCCTTCCTCTGTCTAAATAAAACGAAATCACCCTTGTAACCAGAGATTTCTTGCGGATATTGGCGAGGTTCGCTATCGTAACACGAAGGTTACGATACACAGCTGTGAGCCACTGAACGGCGAGATATGGCCTGTTCGATATACGTCCGTAAGGCTTTCTCAGGCGAGCTATACGACGTCGTGACATCGGGCTATGTGCTTCGCTTTTTACGACGAAAGCCTCCGATGCCTCATCAAACGCAAAAACTAACCGTCGGCGTCCGTCGCCGTCGCCGTCAACACGAGTGATGCAAAAGATCATCACGTGATGATGTCACCGTATGACTGACGTATCCAAGGTGATATAGTGTTGTCATGGTGACGTCATGTAGTGACGTCACCATCACATCACAGACCGCCAAAATTTGTGATGTCACCACGTCGTCATCATGAGGTCACCACGACGTCACTTGATGACGTCATCACATGACATCTTCGCTTGGTCAAAGGCGGCCCGATCCTGAGGCAGTGCAAAACTGCGTTAGGTGCAGAAACTTCCCAGAGGTGGGGCGGGGGAGTATCAATACATTGAGTGAGAAGAAAACGAAGAAGATGGCTTTCGCCTTCGAGTTGTCTTAGGCGAGTGCATAAGGCACCCTATTAGCATTTTTCGCGAGATGATCTCACCGATCTGGCTCCAGGACGATGGCCATCGGGTAAGTGCAGACGTACATCGCCAAGTCGTCGTGGATGCGCGTTTTGTTGAAGTCCGACACGTTGCGGACGCTGCAGCCTTCGGCCTCCACGAGAACCACCAGTGTACGACTCAAGTTGGCCGCCGCCGCGCCACCCTGGAGCACGACCGCGTTGCCGGGAAAGTTGTACCCTAGGCGAATCTCCGACGCTCCGTACAGGTGGTACAGTTCCTGTTCGTGTTGCATACGCTTGGGCGACGGAGCGGGCAGGACCTGCGTGAAAAAAATCCCGCACGAGGTTGATATACAGGGTATATGCAGGTTACTATAGTGGTCATGTGGTCAGTTTACAACGACCATCCCTTGCCCCCACGCGCCTGGCAGTGTGTGAGGCACTACGTCGGTGGGCTTAATTTGTCAATGAGCGGGCAGATATAGCGCCACTACCATCAGCGCGATCGCCCACCGAAATAATATTTGGCGACGTGATTTGAAGATCGGCGCGAGAGCTTAGGTGGCCGTCGGACCCAAGCGGTAAATAAAAGAACATGACGGATTAGGTTACGGCGCTTGAACAGCATCTCGTCTCTGTCTAACATAGACATGTACTCTACAGGTGGATCTATGTGTGGGCTATAAATCAAAATTTTAAGTAATCCTAAACACTTTATAAACACCATGCTGATGCGTTCCCAGCTTCTTCACTGAAGAAATATCCTTCATAATCGATACATCGTGCAGGAGGACACCACTGTGCGCACACTTGATACACGTAGAGAGCCGCAAGTATTAATACACCACCTCTAGCAGAAGCCAGAGCACCACCAGCGGTAGCACGTACGACACGAGGAATATGCCCCAACTGCGTCTCATGTACGTGAGCCGCTTCAGGAACAGCGCCTTGAAGCACTGCGCTGACGTCCGATCACGCTTCGACACCGGCTTGCACAAAACGGCGACGTCGCCACCTGCAGGTGTGCGACATTTAGATTGAACGTAATGGAAGTTTCGTTTGCCTCAATTCGCAACACGGGAAATACGACCGTTCTTGTACACTCTAGTCAGCAATGAGCTTAATTGAGAAAAAGAATATTAATGACATTGCAAGACTACCAGATGATGTGATGGGAAGGAAATGTCAGCTGCTAAGTCCACTGCTAAAAGGAACACTCGGATGAGCACCTCTCGTATTGCTGGCCTCTTAACTGCAAGTGGAAGCGTTGTTCGTGCGTGGCACTGGTCTGTCTAAAGGACTCAGAACTGTCAACCTCCAGCAGTTATGTACAAATCTAAGCAACTGTGCTTTTGCAGGAGAACGAAATCTGGACATACCCTGCACGGAAGCGTTTCCTTTAGCTTTGAACCTGTCTGCACATAAGAAAAACATTCAAATAAGTGGAAAATGTTGACGCAAGTCCAAGCTAAAGAAAGACGAAAAAGAAAATCTACAAAAAAAAAACCACCGTTAAGCATCATGCAACGTATATCATCGCTCATGACTTCAATACAATGATCAGATTGCGAACTCTTTGCAGGGAATAACCTTTATACAATCATGCCATGTCTACCGGTAGGTAGTTTCAGACTCGGGCTTCAACAGTCTACAGTTAATTCTTTATAAAATATATCTGCGGACTGTCTCCAGATGTTTAAATGTAATGGTGCTCTCTGTAGACACCCAAGATACCTGGGGCCTTACGTGTTTTCTGCAAAGCTATGCAGAAATGGTTCGCTCAGACTCGGCGATCACGTTAGAGTTAGCGAGTCCCAAAAACTAATTGTATGCAACGAAACGTAGCTGGCACGGCCACCTATGCCTCGTGTCACCGAGCGACAAATTAAAATGATCAGTTTGCCTTGTCAAAACCTCAGTATGGCTATGAGGTCCACTGTGATGGGATATTCTGGAATACGTTTGGCCACCTGAGCTTCTTTGACAGTAGACATGTGCGCCGGACCCAAAATCACCGGCGGCGGCGCGCCGGTGTTTCCACCTGCGGCGGCGGCGCATGAACGACGCGGGGTTCATCGGACCGGTGGCGGCGCGGCGCGGGGGGGGGGGGGGGAGGCGAAGCAGTGAATGCGATAAGTACACGCCGTAATGTTACATGAACGAGGGCTAGCAGCTAACTCTTTTTGCTCCGATCTCACTTAAATCTACAAAACGCTGGTGTATGGCAATACGGTCGCTCCCGGGAGAGAATGGGTTTTCGGTCAGTTTTTCGTATCAGTGGTCCGAGCGCGAAGAGATTGAGCGCTGTGAGATCACAGCGCTCACAACTCTCACAGCGCGTAGAAGGTATACGAGCCATTCGCTGGGGGATGTCTGCCGAAACAGCGCGCGTGCCAGCGCTCTCGACCGCGCCCTTATAGTCAAAGTTCACAGTTGTTGCTCGAGTTACGCAGTCCCTCTCCCCAGACATCCCTTCCTGCTCCTTCGCCAGCAGATGACGGGCGGGGCGTTTCCTTCTGCTTGAGGAGCAATCGACGGCAGGCCTCGCACGTTGGTTGATGTTATTCCGTGTGACGGAGATGGCCAGCTTGTTTAATCTCTGCTTTAGCCATGTTCCTTGCCAGCGCTCGCGAGCTTTTACTCGCGGGTAGAGCATACAATACGCGGAGCGATGTTATCGACTTAGAGTTTATACGGAACCTGACGGCGATGGTGAAAACCTGTCCTGAGTGTCCACACAATTGGCAATAAAAATTACACCATTTCCCGCTAAACGGGACCATGAGGCGATGCGAAGCCGGAGCACTTGCACAATCGCGTTCCGTTGGCGTTCTTTGGGCATGCTACCGACCTCGCGTCGTGGAACGCGAAGAGGAACGCTACGCGCGTCTTGTCTTCCCTCTAGCCTGGCCGTTAATTCTCGCAGGGCGAGCGGGTAACGCAGTCGGCAGGCGTGCGAGAGGGGGCAGCGTAGGAGAGGAGAGAGAGGAGGAGGAGACGCGCATGCGCTGGTGCTCATCGCGGCGTTGCGCAGGAGAGAATTTCGGCATGTCTAGCCCGCGTTTCAGAAGAAGAGTGGAGAGGGGGAAAGTGGAGAGGGGAAGTGGATAGGGGAGGGGAGAGGGTGAGTGGAGCGGGCATGCGTATGCGCACTAAGGGTGGTCACGCCGCACACCACCACCACCACCACCACCATTGGATTGAACTCCGCCATAAGATACTTCGCATCTAAAATATACAAAAATCCGTCGAAGCGGGCTCGCCTTTTTCCTGGAAAGCTTCATCGTCTCCACTGTAAAGAGTGCATCCGTTGGAAGAATCGTATAATCCGGCACGTTTTCCATTGGTTTTAGTTCTCGCCTTCAATACCCTTCTCACAGGGGACATCTCCTCGCCACTTATTTCTTGATCAAGCACACGTACAATGTCAGCACTAAGCGTTGAACCTATCTTGATTTCGCGCTTGTCGGCTACAGTCTGTTATCTCTGCATGCGTGGTCACAAACGCACAAAATGGAGCGAAATCAGTTAATCACGCATGATAGTCGTGCGAGAGAAGCCAGAGCGGGTGGGCGGCTGCATAGCAAAGCAGTTTGGGAGACAATTCACAACTGTTATTTGTCGTATATGGACCAGTCAAGAGTATGTACATACATTGATGATGTCACGTGAATCACTGTTATGGTATCACGAAGTGCACCAAAAGACAAGAAACGCCAAGAGAGAATAACGCGCTCGTTGTTTTTGTTTTTTGTTGTATTTTCAGAGGCTGTTAGGGGCCCTTTATAAAAACAGGGCGTGCAAACACGCTGAGGCAAAAACCAGTCAAAAAGACGCCGGACAAGGGGAAGAAGTGACACACACAAGGACTGGACTAGCAACTGTGCTTTATTAGCTGAACGCACCTCCCAGAAGAACCACGGCGCATGCGCTAATCACGTAAAACCATGAAGCCAAAACCCAAAACAAGAAAAAGCAAAAGCAGAAATAGGCCTACATAACGGCCAAGAATCTACCGCCAGAGTGACAGGAACTCGCATTCCTTCTGTAGTAATGAAATAGACGTACTGTTTACACAATCATCGCGGTGCGTGTTATATAATAAGCCTCAAGGATTTCGCGCTCCTCCTTGCCCCCACCTCTACCTAAAATCTTAACATTGGAAAACAGCGGCACGCAACCACAGATCTGGCAGTGGCGGGGAAGATTAGCCCCGTCTGACGTGTTCAACGAATTGTGGTGCTCGCGCAGTCGTTCATTCAAGCATACTTTTTCGCATGTTAGCGGAATCGCATACACAACATGTTTCGCGCAAGTAGTGTACTTGGTTTTATGCCGAATAGAACACACCGCAGTGCTAGTGTTTCCGCGAGCAACACATGCACACAGCGCAGAAAGTTTGCAAGGCGCCGAAAAGACAACATCTACGCCCTGTCTCAAAGCGATTCTTTCACATTGTGGGAAACCTTATGTATGTAAGGCATCTCTACATCACCAGCGGAAGAGTGTTGTAGTGATGCCTTAAATACATAAGGTTTCCCACAATGTGAAAAAAGTCGCTTTGAGACAGGGCGTACATGTTGTCTTTTCGGCGCCTTGCAAACTTTCTGCGCTCCCTTATGAAAATGAACTTTGCGAGTCTAATGTGCAACTAATGCACACCTAATGTGTCATTAGATTGACATTAGACCTGCAAAGCCTAATGTCCTTTAGCATCACGTGTGCATTAGACACTCAAATGACAATATGCACCAGCATTTCTGATGACAGAAGTAAGCAGATTTTCCATTGCGTATCCTAATGCCAAAGCACATTACAGCTAAGAAATATATATGAAGCGTTTATCACCAATAAAAATTTTATATCATAATACTAATCGTAACAATTGCGAGGATTTTACGTCCCAAAACCATGATACGATAGTGGCGTAGCCAGGGGGTGGCACATCGGGCCCGTGCCCCAACCACCCTCGCCCTCCCCACCCCTCAAAATTTTTTTTTGTCATGGCATACAGAGCCCAAAATGACATTCGACCACATCTGCCTGCCCGGCCCCCACTTCAGATCAAGGAGGTGCACCCCCCCCCCCCCCCCCAAAAAAAAAACAATTTCTGCCTATGCGACATGGGAGACCTGAGCCCGGGCCGTTAATCTGCCGGACAAACAATAAAGTTCTTTCATCATCATCATCATGCCCCTGCGATACGATTATGAGGCACGCCGTAGTGGAAGGCTCCGAAAATTTCGACCACTTGGGATTCCTTAACATGCACCTAAATCTAATTCAATTTCTTACAGATCTCAACATTCACGTTTTGTCTTTGAGAAATCTCAAACGCCAAACAGTTTGTATTGCAATAAATATTTCAATAATGTTTCAGTAGGAGATATAACATTGAGCACTAATAAGCATTGAGCACCTTAAGCACTAATAATAATAATAATAATAATAATAATAATAATAATAATAATAATAATAATAATAATAATAATAATAATAATAATAATAATAGTAATAATGCTGGGATATTCCGTGCCAAAAGCACGATGTGGAGGCACGCTATTGGGGCATTCCGGATTAATTTCGACCACCTTAGGCGGATAAAACTTCAATATATATATATTGAAGTTTTATCCGCCGGATATATTGAAGCGTTTACTAATTGACTAATTTTCATAGTGTCGCTCGCGTGCGGTGAAGCGATGCCCCGAACAGTTACACAGAAGTGTCGGTTTTCCATTTGCCCGGAGGATGGGGAGTTGGAATAATAGAACTACAGTGCACTGTAATAGAACTGCGGACACTGAGGGAAGCACGAGAGATGAATCAGTCGGATCGTTGCCGTCAGAATTTGGAAGTGTATCATCAGCTACACGTTTTCAACAAAAATACGCCTGGGAGCAGTGGCTACCAACGTAGCCTCCCCCACCCCCCACCCCATTCTTCATTCCCCGTCGGCAAGTTCCGGCGAGCGGGGTACATGGGGTGGGGGGGGCGCCCATGCCTTTCATCCCGCAGCTAACGCTTCTGCTTGCTGTTACGCAGAGAAAGTAGAGGAATGGGCACCTGGTCAGATACATCCTTTCTCTTTTATTGTGCAGGAATGCATGCTATTCATACCTATCTACACACGCCTCCAACCCTGAAACGAATCTGTGTTCGGCGCTTGTAGTACGCAAAAGCATTGCCTTTGAGATTTGTACAAGGGTGGCTAGAATCCAGCCACCATACGTGTATTTTGCAGGAACTCAGTGATGACCGTCGCCTCGGGAGTTAGCAAAATTTTCTCTAATATGCCAAGAACAAAAAGTATAGTTTGAAAACTAAATACAATGAGTGATCAAATAGTGCAGGCGCACCTAAACTTGTGTGCAAAGCCATAAATACATTTAATTTGCAATACAGAAACATCCTGTATGATAACACGACACTGCTGCCACCTATGTTTTCTTTTTAGTCGAGCCTGTTAGTCAGCAGTTGCAACAGGCCTCGTTGTACTACAGGTAGGGTGGTGCTTCCCGCAAGACCGCAAGCACATGTGCTCTGCAGTGACATATTACCGTGTTGATAGATATTGTGTGCGTTTATTGTGTGCTTATCGTACTTCACATTCGTCGACTGGATATTTTGCGCGTTTCGGAACGTCCTCCCGCATTGATCAAGGGGGGGATGATGCATCGTCGTTCGTCGCCACTCAGAACAGCCTCATCGGACGCGCTGCTTTGTCTCCGCGCTCAAAAGTGCTTTCTTGCTTCGTTTATCGATTACCCACGTTAATCGCGTGATTCAATATCGAGTGTACCTCCAAAGACAATCCACTTCCCAGTGTTGTGACAAGCGGCGACCGCGGTTGTACAGGAGCGGAAGCGTGAGCCTTTTGACGAGCGACTGTGAAGAATGCAAAGCCAGTGCCAAACTTCGGTAAGTTGAAGAAAGTCGCTGAACTAAGTAACTTGGTTATTCATTGAGTGAGGACTGTTGTGCAGGAATCGATAGCACGGGCGGCGTGTTGGCACAGCGAGGATGAGAACGAGAGACCCGATAGACAGGTATGTTTGGTGCTTTGAGCGCACTTGCATTTACATCACCGTAAAAGCCGGTCGCCGATTGCGTTGATTACATGTTTGAAGGATGCGCGTTGCGGCTACGCGATCCTATCCTTCGATCATGCAAGCCTCGTGTCATTGCGCTGTTATTCCTTGGATGTTTACTGTACGAGATCATCGCTTGAGAGTATTTCTACAATCCCTTGTCGCCGTGAAGAAGTGTCTGCCTTTAAACATACGGGTCGTCCCTTAGCGTTTTCACGGTGGTGATACCAGAGGAGGTGACCAAACTCGGTAATAATGCGCAAAAGTGTCACAACACTGCGCACGTAGATAGAAAAACACACAGCCCTGTCACGCACACTCGATGATGGATATGTTTTTGTGGTTGCGTTCCCGAGTCCTTTTGTCGGAAATCCATGTAATTGCTCCGTGGTTAGGATTTCAACGTAGCTGCATCATAAATGTTTTAAGGGAGTTCACTTGAAGTAAATGTATTTGAGTGAATTACGTTATGTACTGGTACTAAGTGTACACTCCAACAACTGCGTGCTTAATTTGAAGAAGCACATGTTTATATGAAATAACGTTAGTAGAAAAATATGTCAATTCGATTAAGTTAAGCTAACTCATGCCACTCTTTGGTGCAGTATTTGTGTTTGAGAAAAGTGCGTGAACTTCTTTTCTGCCATTATATATTTTTTCTTTGCTGCTTGAAGCACACCAGCTTCTCTATCACGAATAATTTAGACTGTGCTCATGTAGTGAGAATGTTGCTTGATTGTGGGTTGGTTTAAGTCGTTGCATTTTCACGCTTTCTTTTTACATCAGCATGGTACCGATATTGCCCTCTTACTTGTATGAGGACTCATAACCAAGGTGTAGTATTCAGTAATTTAGTATTTATTTAGCTTTGTAAAGTCAAGAATTAAAAGAAAGAGATCTAAATTCTTATATATTCATTGTTTCCAGAAGTTGTCAGAAAGTTGCAGAATGTTATTGGTTTTGTGAAGGGCTTACATAACTAAAAAAAATCAGATAGCTCAAGTGAACAAGACAAGCTAAATGTGAATTCGCTTTAGAGTACCAAAAATGTGTTTCCTAAATTGACGCAATACATATGTATGGCTCGTTCCCACCTTGCACCATGTGCTCATGTACCACGCACTCTTTGCAAATGTTTTTGTCATGTGGATCACCCATATGCATGTTCTGGGTCGTGCTTATTACGTACATCTGTGAATGTTGGACATGCAGTGCCACTCTTTCGATAGTTGCAAGAAGTGACTAGTCCACTAATACCTGTTCTGATTGTGCCCTGATCCCTTCATTCAAGGATCAACTTTTTTAATGTATCGATATACACTTGCCTGAAGACATGTTTGGTACTCGCTATCTGTGTGTGGTAGGGTTTGTTTTGTGTGAAAATAATCTTTTGTGGTATCTGTCATGTATGTATCAGCGATGACAGGCTGTTCACGGCACCGACACAGAGGACATATTGCAGTGCAAGATAGGAGCGGTCTTCCTGCAAGCCCAAACAAGCCATATTGAGTGGTAGGAATCTCTTTTCATCACTACAACGGGACAGTTTTGGCACGTAGCACATCTAGAGATATAGCATATACTGGCCCTTAGCTTAGGTGTGGGAAACCTATCTCCTGCACTTTAGTGCAGTGCATATTATTTAGTTTGTATCCGTTGAACATGGAACATGAAATAGTTTGTATTATTTAGTTTGTAATCCTTGAACATGGATTGACGCCAGAGCCAACGTTTTGACACTTGAAGTTGTCTTCATAAAGGGAGCAACTGGTGCTTCTTGACATTGCTGTCTTGACGAAGGCAAGTCTACTTGTTGAAAAGTTGGCTGCAGCGACATAACCTCTTGAGGACGTTTTGTCTCTTCAAGCATCCTCCATGTTCCACCGAACATCTGTTTGTTTGGATTGCCATGAAACTGTGCGGGGAAATCTTACTTATAATGATGTTGTTATGTGTATTGTTGCGATGCTAGCTTTTACATTCAGAAGTTTCGAGGGCCATTGCAAAGTAACATTGAGAAAGAAATGAAATCTGAAGCCACAATAGACAATGCGAGAAGTTTTGTAGCGCTGATATAGGTTTTCATGCTCCCCATTAGTTGCAGGTAGCATTTTGAAAAATCCTAAAATTTTGTCAGTTTTGTGTGTAAATCACAGAAATGAAAAAGAAGACAGTGTCATAATTATGGAACTCTGTTTGCTAACTATAACAATACAAGTATTGCATTAGTTTCAAGAAATCATTCAAGAAATCAGTGGATTTCTAGTGATTTTATTGCCATGTAGTTTGGAGCAGAGTGAGAAAACTTAAAAAAATGTTATCAAGGGTTGACATCTGGCCTTCATGGTAAGACATATCCTTAGATTTAGCATAGAGACCTGTGAAGATGGCACAAGAAGGAGAAACATGCACAGGTGCTAAATTTCAACAATTACTTATTTGCACGTGGATCACACTTATGCATTAACAAAAAGAAAACAAAAACTCGGGCATGGACAGGTACAGCTGCATCAAAGAAAAATAGTTCTTTCTTTGTTAAAGATAGTGATGGCACACTAACACAATCTCAGCTAACATTATTAATAGTTGCTGATTCAATGATCAATGTAGTAGTTTGTCAATGTGCCTATGCACAATGAAACTCTTATCAAAGTGTAAAGCAACCACATGTGCTCCAATGTGCAGCTGACCAGTCATCGCTGCCTTTCTTTACGTTGTTTCAGCGTTCCCTGAGCTTTTCTTTTTTTTTTGAGACACTACCTCATTTGCCCTACATAACGCTTACCACATGATAGGGGTATCTGGTAAACGGCGCCTTCTTTGCAGGGCACGTAATGTGTCCTGTGATTCTTAATGCAGCCAGGCGTCCTTGTGAGTATCTGGGTTGCTGCTTTTGCTTAGCTTAGAATCATGATTTGAGGCCATGAGCACAATGCTGATGTTTACCCAAGCACCAACCGTTTTTATGTTGTCGGATATCCCATGCAAATATGGCTTAGTGGCAAAAATTTGTCGTCCATCAAGATTAGTCTTTTTTTTTGCCTGGCAAATGCAAGGTGGTTTTCTGAGTAGGGCTTCTGCAACCGGTACAGAAAGAGGGACAGGATATCCTGCTGGCATCCGGTGAGTTCTTGAAATGAAGGCTCATCCAAAAGAAATGGGAACAGGATTTTTTAGTGCAATATACAAGCACAGGGGTTTTAAGATATGAGGATGACTACCTCTTTATAGATTACCACAAAGGTTCTGTCGAATCTGAAGCCACTAACATCGTAACACTTGCACGTGATTACTTACACCCAATGGTGCTTACTCTCGAACATCGGGCGAGTATTGTACTATCAGGTTCTTGAATGTACGATTTAATATGCATAAAAACTGCATGCGCTAGTCATACGAACTGAGGGGAAACAAGCCATTCTTACCTTTATAGTTCCTCCCACTCAATAATGGTAAAAAGGTGCATTGTCTGACGCTGCCTCGATAACGCCTTAAAAAAATCCTGTTCCCACTTCTTGTGGACGAGGCCTTAATTATATCCTGCTTGTGGATGCAAGCAGGATATCCTGCTCCCCTTGCTGTACCGGTTGCGGAAGCCCACTCAGAAAACCACCTTACAGTTGCCAGGCCAAAACCACGCCGAATCTTGATCGCCGACTATGTTGCCGCTACGCCACATCTGCACAGGATATCCGACAGCATAAACACGGTTGGTGCTGAGACAAACATCAGCGTTGTGGATCCCGGCTTTAAATAAGCATACTAAACTATGCATAAGCATCAACCCAGTTGCTCAAAGGAGGCTTGGCTGGAATACGAATCGCAGGACACATTACATGCTTTGGCAAAGAAGGCATCATTTATCAGATACCCCTATTATGGGATAAGCATTAGCTAGGGAAAATGGCCCATTGTCCTCAAAGGAAGGCTCAGGGAACACTGCAACAATGTAAAAAAGGAGGCAGCAGTTGCCGGTTAGCCACACAGTGATAATACTATACTGTACATTGGATTGATTATTGAATCAGCAATTATTCATTATCTTTGCCAAGATTTTGTTAGTGTGCCGTCACTATATGTAACAAAGAACTATTTTTCCTGGGCGCAGCTGTGCCTGCACATGCCTGAATTTTTCTTTCCTTAAAATTATAAATATGTATGATCTGAGTCCAAATAAATTACTTGAAAGTTAGCACCTTTGTGTGTCCCTCCTCGTCCTGCCTTCACATGTCTCTGCGATAAACATTAACGTTTCAATATTATGTGTAACCACACGTTCTCGCATAGATGACGTCGTCTACAGGCACTGACAAACAGCAAAAGGAGGCAACGATAACATATATTCTACCGCTATGTTATGAAGTGATGCAACATTGAAAAATTGACTTTCATGCAAAGCGGTAGGGCACACTTTCACAGCGTATTCTATTGCTCTATTTTTCTATGTTGTGGGCCTTAATAGTCCCTCTTCTGACCTTACTGCTATGTACAGGTTTATGGTGTTTTTATAGGTTGTGGTGCAACCATGTCTTAAGCAATGTCGTGCAACATGGGAGTACCCATTTCCTTCTAACAAAGCATTGTTGTCAGATGATCGAGAAGCCTGAGAGTTTGATAATCTGAATTGGAGATAGCCTTGATTAGAAAGCATCGGATACTCATATGTTTCATCACATTGTTTGGAACATTATCACACCACAATCTATAAAGATACCAGTAATCTGTGCATATTGCACAGTTCACGACACGGTTGAGGCCTAACCACAGAAAGAGAAGTGTAATGCACTGTGTAAATGGTGCCTTGAATAGCCTTGTTTGACAGGGAACATTATTGTCGAATGAATTCATACTAGTGTGGAAAGGGTGTACATTTTAGCAATACTTGTAACGGGCATTTTGGTACATACTCAGGAGGGAACAGGAGCGCGAGCTAATACACGGACAGCGCTCCTCTCTTCTTTCTGTGTCGGTGTCTTAGCTCGTGATCCTCTTTCCTCCTGGGTGTACGTTTGATTACTCCATTTAGCTGTTTGCACATGCACTGTAGATGATGTTATCTCTATGCGAATACTTGGGTTCAGATGATATTTTAAGTGTCTGCGTGATTTCTAAAAAAAGTTAGTTGTGAGTTTAGCGCTGCTATGTGCTCTTTCCTTTAGTAGCTGGGATAGCCTGTCAAGATGTTCAACAAGTACCGGCGCACTCCAATGTGGATTCTGCTGTTTTTCTAAAAGACAAGTGATCAATTTCATAACTATGCAATATTTGCTAGCTAACATTCATAGAACTTTTGTCGCCTCTTCAAGGTACATAATGAATGTACCTTTAGCTATCGAATAATATCGAAAGTCACCAGGGTAATAATACAAAAATGCTTTGGCTTGCTTTCTCTAATGCCTTGTTTTCACAATATTTGTAGAAATGACCCATAACTTGTTACAGCATGCATATCGGTAAAATATATGTAGTTGTCTTACAGAACCCACCATTTCATGAATTCTTTTCACTAGAATTTAGCATTTCTCTAGCTGTAATCACCAAGACCTCAGCTCCACATTCCACTTGCCTATTGCTCAGATTCACCTTGCACAAGCTGAGCATGAGCTACAAAATTGTTCTGTGATAGTTTTGTTTAAAAACAAAGGAGGTGGAATAGGCTCATTGATGCATGCAGCAGTCATGGCATGGAGTACCATTTGAGTAGCGAAAGGACGTTATTATGAAATGTTACATCAAAGAAGCTAACAGAGCTAATTGGTCTGTCTATAATAGCTGGCCAATCTACGAAACCACAGCCCTCTGAAGTGATGTATAGGGGTTAGTTTTTTTAGTGTTTTTTGATAAAAGCAGCATGAAGCCAAGGCTACGTAGTTGGACATTGATACAGATAGATTATTCAGTTAAAATGGTAACAATTATACCACTGTTTTGGAAAAAAGGCATCAATCATAAATTGCAAGATCTGTTCACATGCTGCCCTAAGCTGTATGCTTCATGCAAACTAATATTAACACTTTCACTTGCAGGTTTCAAATACAGCAACTGTACAGACCACGACAGTGCAGCACAGAGACCCTATCGTCAGTGCTGAGCCAGAAATTAATAGAAAAGCGCTTTCCTCCTGAAATCTTTCGTCTGGTCTTATTTCGTTTGTTTGTGATTGTAAAAGAGCGCTTTCATAGGAAAATACAAAATTTAACTAACTAGCCCCATTTATTGTCCTATTGAACTAAATAGCTTGACAATTAGCGCTCGTTACAAATGAGTGTATCATAGACATGCAAGATTATTGATTGGCTTCGAAAGACTGTTACGTGTAAAGAACATGGTGATCTAGTCTTGCTCGAAATAGTCTGCTGGCATTTATGTGACAATCCTCTAAGCATGCACACTTTCGTATTATTAACCACAAAAAATATGTATTGGACCTGTGTGCAGCAAACATGCTGTTGCTGGCATAAGGCCTAAGTCTGCAATATGGTGTTTAATGTCAACCTAATGCATATGTTCAGTTGCGTTTCACTAGACAACGGCCCTATAGAAACTCACACGTCAGTACTCCATAGACTAACGCTAGACAATCGTCATCAGAAACTCTAACGTCATGACTCTATAGACTAACGGTGCTGCCGTTAGATGTTGTATACAGCCGCCGAGAGCTTGAAGAGCTCAAAGAAGAATCTGGCTATTTCGCGGTAGTGCGCGAACGACTGCAAAAAGCCAGGGAGCTCGCGGCCGCGCACATCCGACTGGCTCAAGAAAAACAGAAGGAGCACTTCGACAAGCACCACAAGGACGTTGTGTTTGAAAGAGGGCAACTGGTGCTCCTCAAGGTTCCATCATCCGGTGTGAAATCCACAACATCGTACACTGGTCCTCACAAGATACTGAACAGACTGTCTCCCGTGAACTACGAGGTCGAACTCGCAGACAACAAGGGAAGTGACATAGTGCACGTAGAAAAACTGAAACCCTATCTGAGCCCCATTGCTCACATGGAGCAACCTCATGCTTCGGACTAGAGCGCACATGTGGGCCGTGAAGTGTAAATAATCATTAGTGTTTGTGTATACTTTTGAGTGCGTGAAAGTGGAAAGACTTTGATTGACTTTTGTAAATATTTATAAACCGGACTGTTTATGTTAGTTTAGTCAAGTTTCACCAATATTCTGTTTTAGTGTTACGTGATGTATTACGTCGGGATCACTACTTTCAAAACCCGGGCATGTCACGAGCGATAGCAGACGACGCTCGGTTTGGGTCTCGCGCTTTCGCGCGAAGAAAACGAAGAAGATCAACGCCGAGCTCGCGCGCGCTCGGGAGATTCGAAGAATAAAGAAAAGGGTCTGGTAGTCCCTTCCTGGCCTCCAATGTGTTCGGTCGTCTTTCTTACGCCGCCTCGGAACCCATAGATTCTGACGGCCACAACGGCACGTCACATATATATATATATATATATATATATATATATATATATATATATATATATATATATAAAATAGGTCATTCCATATTAAGTGGACGAGGTAAATATTTCGGTAAAAAATTTTGTGTTGCCTTGAGCGCGCTTCGAACTCTGGTCACGGAAGTGAGACTGTGTCGCGCTGAATAATTTATATAAAATTACTGGTTTGACCAATTACTCCGAAACGATATTTCCCTTTATCTCAAGGCGATGATCTTTCATGACTATGATAGTTTATTCATTTTTGTTTTAACTGTCACTATTTTTGGCCTCGACGAAAAATTGCAAAATGCTGCATGTTCAGCGCTTTTTAGAAAAAAACGCCAGGCCTGCGCAGAAACCGCAGCACAGTCACAGCGAAAGCTGGAGGAGCGGCGTTTCTAGAGCCCGTTGTAAGTTCTCTTGGGGCTACAATACAAGTACACTAGAAAGGTACCCACTACGCCATAAATCACAATTTTTGTGAAGTTGGGAAGCACCTATTAAGCCATTATTTGTCATTCGGCGGAGAAGCGAGGCACCAGCTGCACGTCTGTAAGTCATTATGTGCACTTTGTTGACGCGACGACTGATGACAATGAAGAATTATGGCTCAGCCCTTTGTAATGGGTTGGAAGCTTTAAACGGCCCACCAGTTATATAGTTTGCATTGGGTGACGCCCGGTCGCTATTTCCCTCTCCCGTCATGCTGTATAACATACGTTGACGTGGGAGACAGACGGGGGCGGGGGGAGGGCGAAGAACTTTACTGAGACCCCGAGGAAATGGATCATGTGCTTATGGGCATTCCTTGTCAAGCAATACAAGTGCACTTGCGAGGAACCCACTACGCTATAAATCATTGTAATTTTACTGAGACCCCTACGAAATGGATCATGCGCTTATGGGCTTCTTTGGCAACCAATACAAGCGCACTTGAGAGGAACCCACTACGCTATAAATCATTCTAATTTTTGAGAAGTAGGGCAGCTGGCGCTGTGCCATTTTTCGTCATTCTACAGAGAGCCGGTGTACCTGCAAAACGCATGTAAGGCATTATGCGCACTTTGTTGATGCTGTGCCTGAAGACGATGAAGAATTATGGCAGAGTCCTTTGTAATTGGTTGGAAGCATTCAACAACCTACTCGTTGCGCAATTCGCATTGTTTGGCGCCTGGTTACAGAATTCGCGTTGTGCGACGCTTGGTGCTTATTTTATTCTTGTACCACGCTATATTGCATACGCTAATGTGGTTCCTTCCCGACATGAAGGCTGTATAGGACCTTTTTGCAAAGCAGTTTCAAGCACCGGCATGGCTCAGAGGTTGAATACTGGGCTCCCACGCATGGGGCCCAGGTTCGAACCTCGTTCCATCCTGGAATTTCTTTCATATTTCGTTTTTTTTTCTTATTTCGAGCGATACTGGTCACGGACACCGGTGGCGGCGGCGGCGGACAACTACGGCGCCAAAAACGGCCGATGAAATGATCTCATAACAGCTTTCGCTGTAAAACCACATATTTTTCGGGGAGTAATATATTCACATCGCGGGCTTTATAGGTTCCTATAATAAATGATAAAAATACCGCGGGAGCAAATGAAGCAGAAAAATTGCCACAATATTGTCAAAGTTGGAAAAAAAGTCACAGTTTCGCCGCAAGAGCGAAGCAATGAATGCGATAGCAAGAAATTAATTCTATACGAAGTGAGGTCCGCCAATGGATACTCTCAGTTTGAACAGAGCTCCTGTTGCAAAGGCGGCCGAAGCAGCGAAGGAAACTAGCGTGTTTGAAGTGTCGAGCTGTGACACTTGATAAATCGCGCTCATCTTATGTTTGTTCGTTTAGCGGCGTCCCTGAGCTCGAGTGACATTCGTACGCGCCGTAACATGAGCGCGGACATCACGGTGAAAGCGTGAAACATTTCTCTTCCCCTCACAACGAGAAAACCGCGCGAGCAGACAGCGGAAGGGCAAGGTTCTCCCATGCGCAAATATAAGAAGAAGCGAGCGAGCTCGCCGACGACCTTTAACCCTTTGCGGTCCGTTGTCGGGCAGCGCCCGACAACGCAACACGGCCGTAGCGGTCCGCTGTCGGGCCCCGCCCGACAAGGGTGTTCGTGGTTTAAATTTTGCTGTTTTCTCACCGCGAGTCGCGCGCATTTTTTGTATACATGAAGGGCCATCTCTTGAGGAATAAGTGAGCTTTGTTTGTTGAGGTTTTACTTTTTTGACACTAGGGTGCAGCACTATGATGAGCACGGGGCCTAGAGCGTACCCACTCGCGCGCGCGGTTCGCTGAGAAGCATGGCCACGTTTTCACCGCGTGCGTTTTACGGCGGTGCTTTTAGCGAAAGCGAGGATGACTTTAGTGAGGAAGAGAATTACGTGCCTCCACCAGACAGTGATGACAGTGATTCGACAGAAGTGAGTGACGAAGACGACGACGGCGGCGGTGGAAACCTGCAGTAATAACCCTGGCCTGCACACAGGGGAATGCTTTGAGCGGTATCATACGTTGCCCAAATATCACTAAAAGAGTTGCCTGCAGAATGCAGGAGCAAAAATAAATATCCTGTGCGTTTCTCTTCCACAGCTTGTGTTTTTATTCGCGGCGCCAGAAACTGGCGAAATAGTTTCGGACCGCTAGAGCCGGAAAGTGGGTAAAGGTTTTGGACCGCAAAGGGTTAAATGCGCCCGTCGCGCTCCTCGCGCCATCTCGCTGGTAATGAAGAAACGCTTATTATCGCCTGCCGTCTCCCAGTCCGTCCAGCGGTAAAGGGTATGTACATAACGCTCGCCGTTAGCTGCGTGGAAGATCTGTGTTTCGCGGCGTAGTGGATCGCGCCACTCGCTGCGGAGCAAGAGGTCCCTGGTTCGATTCCGCGCTTCGGAAGTATTTTTCTTTGCTGCTTTTACATATATATACATACTTATACATATACGGTGCATGACTGCGGCGACGGCGACGGCAAAATCCAGCCGAGACTGTCCATATAATTGCTATCGCAATAAAATGGCATTTTCACCCATATTGCGGCTTCATTGTCGCAGTGTAGCGGTCTAAGTAAAAATATGGCTTATACATCGCTGTGTAGTATGTTTTGTTGGTATTTTATACAGAAAGTTTAAAAAGAGTTGAAGGGCGAAGCAATTATTGCGATAGCAAGAAACTAATGCTATACGAAGTGAGGTTCGCCAGTGGATACTCTCAGTTTGAACAGCGCTCCTGCTGCAAAGGCGGCCGAAGCAGCGAAAGAAACTAGCGTGCTTCAAGTGTCAAGCGGTGACACTTGATAGTTCGCGCTCATCTTGTTTGTTCGTTTAGCGGCGTCCCTTGAGCTCGAGTGACTTTCGTACGCTCCGTAACATGACCGCGGACATTACTGTGAAAGCTCGAAACATCCCTCTTCCCCTCACCACGAGAAAACCGCGCGAGCAGACAGTGGAAGGGCATGATTCTCCCTGCGCAAATATAAGAAGAAGCGAGCGAGCTCGCCGACGACCTTTAAATGCGCCCGTCGCGCTCCTCGCGCCACCTCGCTGGTAATGAAGAAACGCTTATAAGTGCCTGCCGTCTCTGAGCCCTGCCAGCGGTAAAGGGTATTTATATTGTTACGCGTAGAGTTACGGTATTTACAATATATATTCACAATACGTAAGGGGTGTAGCGTTGACGCACTATATCAAGTGCAACACCATCGATCAACGCCCGATACACTTCAACTTCGTCTTCGGCTAGTAGTGTCCTCTAGTTCACAGTGGCACAAACACCTATGTGACATAAACTCCCGGCGGCAGAAGCACCGTCTCGGTGCATCGGATCGGTGTTCGTGACGTAGGGCTTTAGGCGGGAAACATGCACAGTCTCAGTAGCTGGTGAGGGGGACAAAGGCTTGCGGTTCAGTGGCGAGATCTCGTATGTGACTTCGGTTACTTGGCGAAGAACTCGGTAAGGCCCAACGTAGCGCGGCAGCAGTTTTTCACTCAGGCCAACGCGACGTGAAGGCAGCCAGAGCAAGACCAGGGAGCCAGGGCTGAAACGCACGTCCCGGTGGTGGCTGTCGTACAGGCGCTTTTGGTCGGCCTGAGACGCCACGAGTCGATCACGGGCAACGCGACGTGCCGTCGCCGCGCGAACGATGGCGTCGTGAGGGTAGAATGTGGTTGAGTTTGCCTCTGAAGGAAGTAGTGAGTCGAGAGGCAAGAGCGGGTCGCGGCCATACAGCAGATAAAACGGAGAATAGCCAGTAACGTCGTGACGCGACGAATTATAGGCAAACGTCACGAACGGTAAGGTGCAGTCCCAATCTCGGTGATCCTCAGACACGTACATGGATAACATGTCCGTAAGTGTACGGTTCAAGCGCTCAGTAAGTCCGTTTGTCTGAGGATGGTAAGCGGTGCTGAACTTGTGGGACGTTGCACAAGAGCGGAGAAGGTCGTCGACAACTTGCGAAAGAAAACAGCGACCTCGATCAGTCAGCAGCTGACGAGGAGCACCATGGTGTAAGATGACTTGATGGAGGAGGAAGTCAGCGACATCAGTTGCACAGCTGGTAGGGAGGGCTCGCGTGATGGCATAACGTGTGGCATAATCTGTCGCTACGGCCACCCATTTGTTACCCGCGGACGACGTCGGGAAAGGGCCAAGGAGGTCCAGGCCGACACGGAAGAATGGTTCGCTGGGGACAGCTATAGGCTGAAGGTACCCAGCGGGTGGGAGAGGAGGCTTTTTTGCGCCGTTGGCAGAGCTCGCAGGAGGCGACGTAGCGGCGAACAGAGCGGTATAGGCCAGGCCAGAAGAAACGCCTGCGCACGCGATCGTAGGTTCGGTAAACACCCAAATGTCCAGCGGTGGGAGCATCGTGCAATTGCGAGAGGATAGATGGTCGCAGATGCTGAGGAACAACGAGAAGCAGTTCAGAACCGTGTGGTGTCATATTGCGTCGATATAGGGTACCGTCGTGCAGAACATACGGAGGAGGCCGTTCCGCTGTTCTGAGGTGAGGCGTTCTATAAGAGATCGCAAATACGGGTCACGACGCTGCTCGTCGGCGATGTGAAGGAAGTCGCTGAGCGACAAAACGCAGGCATCCGACTCAGTTTCGGCGGTGTCAGGTGGGTCGATGGGATAACGGGAGAGGCAGTCGGCGTCCTTGTGTAGCCGTCCAGATTTGTACGACACAGAAAATGTGAATTCTTGGAGGCGTAAAGCCCAGCGACCGAGGCGTCCCGTAGGGTCTTTGAGTGAGGAGAGCCAACATAAGGCATGATGGTCTGTTACCACGGTGAAATGTCGTCCGAACAAGTATGGGCGAAACTTGGCAATGGCCCAAACAAGGGCGAGACATTCACGTTCTGTGATCGAGTAATTGCGCTCTGAGGGTGATAAAAGGCGGCTAGCGTAAGCGATTACACGATTCATCTCCCGCTGTCGTTGGGACAAAATAGCGCCAATGCCATGGCCACTTGCATCCGTACGAACTTCAGTGTAAGCAGACGGATCAAAATGACCCAGAACGGGCGGATTTACAAGGCGACTCGTAAGCGTTGAAAATGCCTGAGCTTGCTCTGGTCCCCAACTGAATGGGCTGTCCTTTTTGAGAAGATTGGTGAGAGGACGAGCGATGTCGGCGAAGTTCGCAATAAATCGTCTGAAGTAGGAACACAGCCCCAAGAAACTTCGGACATCAGCAGAGGTACGAGGAGGTGGAAACTCTCGGACTGCGCGTACTTTGTCGGGATCAGGTTGTATGCCAGTAGCGTCCACCAGGTGACCGAGGACTCGTAATTGACGACGGCCGAAATGACATTTCGCAGAATTGAGCTGCAGGCCTGCTCGACGGAAGACGTCAAGGATGGCCGAGAGCCGGTGGAGATGGCTGTCAAACGTCGATGAAAAAACAATAACGTCATCAAGGTAACACAGGCATGTGGACCATTTAAAACCACGTAGAAGAGAGTCCATCATGCGTTCGAATGTGGCTGGAGCATTACAGAGTCCAAAAGGCATCACTTTGAATTGGTAGAGACCATCTGGGGTGACGAAGGCCGTCTTCTCGCGATCTCTGTCATCGACTGCGATTTGCCAGTAGCCAGAACGTAAATCGATCGAGGAGAAATAACTGGCACCATGTAAGCAGTCCAGGGCGTCATCGATACGCGGAAGCGGGTAAACGTCCTTTTTCGTGATCTTGTTCAGATGACGATAATCTATGCAGAACCTCCAAGTATTGTCCTTCTTTTTTACTAAAACGACAGGGGATGCCCACGGACTGGAGGAAGGCTCAATAATGTCCTTAGAGAGCATTTTCTCGACCTCTGTTTGTATGACGTGACGTTCTGCCGCCGACACACGATAGGGACGCCTATGGATGGGCGGAGCGTCACCAGTGTGGATCGAATGGGTGACGATGTCGGTCCGACCCAGAGGGCGATTGTCGAAATCAAATATGTCTTCGTAGGACATCAAAACGCGGCGGAGGGCGTCAGCGTATGAAGGTCGTAGGTCAGGAGCTATCATTCTGGCGAATTTGTCGTTAGATGGCATCGTCGGAGCCGAAAGTTGAGCGAACTCAGATGGTCGTTCATAGCTGAGAGCAGACACGCTGGACTCTTCCAAAGGGGACAACACAGCGAGAGACACACCCTCAGGGAGAGCTTGTGGAGACGAGCCAAAGTTCAGGAGAGGAAGCCACGCATGGTTGTTGGTGAGCGTAATGATGGAGCTAGGGAGAGCTATTTGGCGCTCCAGCAGGACGTCGTGAAGTGGGGACACGACATAATTACCATCCCGAAGTGGTGGGCAAGGCGACAATATAACGCTCGCCGTTAGCTACGTGAAGGATCTGCGCTTTCTGGCGTAGTGGCTATTGCCACGCGCTGCGGAGCGAGGGGTCGCTGGTTCGATTCCGCGCTTCGGAAGCATTTTTCTGAATTATTTTTCTTTTCCACTTTGATATATATACATACTTATACATATACAGTGCATGATGGCGGCGACGGCGACGGCAAAATCTAGCCGAGACTATTCATATAATTGCTATCGCAATAAAAATTTTCTAACCGAATAACCACAAGGCTGTAGCGAGTTTGCCTTTGCCTCGCCTTGACAGCATAGCACGTCAGTGCAAGATTCCAAGGGGGGCTCTTTGGCAGCAAATAATGCAAGGCATACAATTGTCACTTGTTTTAGTAATACTGCTCTATAAAATGTTAAAAAATGGCAATAGGGCTAAAATTATGGTAGGGTACCTTCCCCTTTGTACCATCAAATGGCAGGTATTATTCAACCGCTTCATAGTCCAAAGGGGCAAAATTTTATTGCGATAGCAATTATATTATAGTGTAGTCGATAGCCTGCAGGACAGCTTTAGCGCTCCGTATTTGGTTTCTGATAATTAAGATACAGGGTCTTACATAATAATTAACAGTATAATTAAAGTATACTATGCCTAAGTTGTCTTTATGATGTTCCAGGTATAGGTCAACCCGTGATCGCTTACCACTGGTTTCCATGATGAAATGATGCATCCTAGATGTAGAAGTTCGAGATGACTCATTATCGTGCCCGTAATTGACGCCTCATTCGCCATTTCCGGACGCGATTTAACATTTGATAATATGTGATGTTTTACGGCGCAAGGGCCAATTAACGGCCAAAGAGCGCCACGTCTTGGGACAAAAAGATGTGAGCAATGATTATGGTAAGTGGCTGTATACCTTAAAATTCCACGCCTTAAAGGCGGGTAAAAACATATCTGTTAAAATCATGGGAGTGAAGTGACATGAAATGTGTGAACATATATATATATATATATATATACAATGAAATTATGCAATGACGTACGGAGTCAATAGCACTTGTGCCTCCTCGAGTCCTTTGTGTCCAAAGGCCTGGAGGCAAGTGCTTTTCTTTGAGAGAACTACCGCAGCAGCAGCCTCTGTTGAGAAGCCGTGCTGCGGCTGCTTGGGAATATAACATTAAAACTATGTGCATCTTTGAGAAAACCAAGGAGTGAATCATATTTAAAAACAGGTTCGCTGCCTATGAAGATTGAGGGATGGAGTGGGAGATGTCGGCGGTATGATGGAAAATGCTTTTCTCTGATAGCATCAAGATGGGTGCATTGAAGGAGGATGTGCAGTACAGTGAGTGGCGCGCCGCATTTCTCACACATGGGTGGGTCACCGCCGGACAAAAGGTGTGCGTGTGTACTGTGTGTGTGTCCTATTCTCATTCTGCAAAGTGTAACTTCTGTATAGCGTGACTTTGACACCGGTGACCAGTCGCCAAGACGCGGCTTGAAGACATGCAATTTATTTTTGTTTTCTCTATACCACAAGCGCTGCCAGTGTGCCCTTAATGATTTCTTTAGAACGGGCTTAAGCTCCAATGCAGGGACTGCAACAGATGTATTGGCAGCGCTTTCTTGGACGGATGCAGCTAGTTTGTCTGCCAAGACATTCCCTTCTATTTCACGGTGTCCTGGGACCCAGCACAATACAACATGCTGTTCCAGCGTGTAAGCGGTGAATAGCAGTGAATACAGCGAGACGATGATGCGGTTTTTGTGTTCCTTGAGGGTTTTCAATACCTTTACGACGCTTAATGAATCTGTGTATATGAGTGAATTTCGTAGTTGAAATTTCTTAATGTGTTTAACGGCAGCATATATATCGCATAGGCTTCTGCGGTGAAAATACTTGTATTAGGGTGCAGAACACCGGCATCGGATAATGATCGGCCGACTACCGCATAAGAAACACCAGTGTGAGGTTTCGAAGCATCTCTGAAATATTCAGGGCAAGGATATTTGTGAAAATACGTGTGGATATGTGCAAGTGGTGCGTGTTTAGAAACCTCTACAAAGGATAGGTCACAGTCGATAGTCTGCCACTGCCACGGTGGAAGCTCCCTTGCAGGAGGCATCACGTTGTGCTCAAGAAGTGGAACACCCATTTCCTCTGCCAAGCCTCTCACACGCAGAGAGTAGGGCTGTCTCACTCGAGGACGATTATAAAAGAGGGTAGAGCTGGACAAATCATTTAAGGTAGGGTATGCGGGGTGTTCATTGTTCGAATTAACTTTTTAAAAAATACATGAATGATAGGTACGACCTCTGCAAATGAAGTGGCCACTCGTTAGATTCCACATACAGGCTTTCTACAGGGCACGTCCTGAAGGCACCTGTAGAGAGGCGAATGCCTAAATGATGGACAGGATCGAGCATCTTTAGGACGCTTGGTGAAGCAGACTGATATGTTATGGCTCCGTAGTCCAGACGCGTGCGTACAAGACTCTTGTAAATATTCAAAAGACACTTTTTGCCACTACCCCACGTAGTGTGTGACAACAGTTTTAAGAGGTTCATTGTTTTCAGTCACTTGTTTTTCAGATGTTTTATATGTCGCACAAAGGTTATTTTGAATCGAGAATTAAGCCTAAAAATTTATGTTCTCTGTTTACTGGTAAACGCTCACCCTGCAGATCAATACTGGGATTGGGGTGTACGCCTCGTTTCCTAAAAAAAAACACGCAGGTGCTTTTTTGTGCATTGAGACTGAACCCGTTCTCGTCTGCCCATTTGGCCACCTTGTTCAAGCCGAGCTGTACCTGCCGCTCACAAATTGCGAGATTGCAAGACTTAAAACCTATCTGTATGTCATCCACATACGTGCAATAGAACATGTTACGTGGGATGGAAAGACGCAAAGAATTCATTATTAAAATAAAAAGAGTGCAGCTAAGCACCCCACCCTGTGGTACTCCTGTTTCTTGGACAAAAAGATCCGATAAAACGTTTCCCACTCGGACACGAAATGTGCGGTTTGACAGATAGCGCTCTATGATATTCAACATTCTACCTCGTATGCCTAAGTGTGAGAGGTCTCTCAGTATTCCAAACCGCCATGTTGTATCGTAGGCCTTTTCCATATGAAGGAATACCGAGAGAAAGAATTGCTTATGGAGGAATGCATCGCGAATCGCTGCCTCGATACGTATTGAATGATCAGTTGTAGATCGTCCCTCTCGAAATCCACACTGGTATGGATCGAGAAAATTGTTGGATTCTAGAAAATGTAGCAGCCGCCTGTTTATCATCTTTTCGAATACTTTACAGAGGCAAATGGTTAGGGCTACAGGCCTGTAGCTCGTAACAAGAGATGGGTCCTTACCCTGTTTCAGGATGAGAATTACGATGGCCCGTTTCCAAGCTGAGGGCATCTCGCCGGAAAACCATATAGAGATATACAGGCTGAGGAGAGTTTTCTGTGTCTCATGGGGTAAGTGTTTTAGCATCTCATACAGTATTCGGTCAGAGCCAGGTGCAGCGTTGTTGCAGCTATTCAACGACGCCTGCAGCTCTGCTAGGCAGAATGGTCTGTTATATGGTTCGTCTGTTGTGGATTCGCATTCAAGCTTTTGCCCCTCAATTCTTCCTTTGTGCCTTTTAAAAGTTTCCGAATAGTGAGACGAACTGGAAACATATTCAAAATGTGCACCGAGGGAGTTGGCTTGGTCTTCCAGGGTGTCGCCCTGTACGTTTACTAAAGGAAGTGAGAATGTATGTTGCCCTCTTATTCTATTAACCCGGTTCCAGGCTCTACCTTCGTCGGTCAAGACCGCCATCATCGACGTGTTTGGCCGCCCTGCCGTTCGCAAGCTGCAAGCCGAACAGCGTTTACGTGAACAAGCCCAGCAGTCCGGCGAGTCTTTCACGAGCTACATTGAAGACGTGCTCTACTTGTGCAAGAAAGTCAACGCGACCATGTCTGAAGCGGACAAGATCCGGAACGTCATGAAAGGCATCGACGACGATGCCTTCACCATGCTGCTCGCCAAAAGCCCTCGCACTGTGTCAGAGGTCATCACACTGTGCCAAAGCTACGAGGAGCTGCGCCGGCAGCGGCTGATGATGCGTCGACCTCCATCACGCGACGCCTATCTCGCTGGCTTGTCGGCCGTGTCGGACCACTCCGTCTTGCTCGCCGAGATCAAATCATTCGTACGCGAGGAAATTGCCCGCCAGTTCTCTCTCCTGGCCTTCTCTCACCCGCAGCGTGTTGAATAGCCGTCGGCAACACTGCTGCCTTCTCTACGCCGGGATATTGAGCAGGAAATCGCGGATGTCATGCCGGAATACCACCAGCCGCCTCTGGCGCCTGCGCCGCTCAGTTACGCGCAAGTTGTAGCCAGGCCGCCCCCAGCGCTCCCTGTGGTGCCCCCGCAAGCATACACCGGAGCCGTCGCCAGGCCTCAGGCCTTCGAAGCGAGTGTGCCGGCTGCGTACGCCGACATCATCCATACGACCCGACTGCAGCCCACCATGCAGTCGCCATATCAGCAGCCGCCCCGCCCCTCCCGTCCTGCGACGTGGATGGGACCTAGCGCGGCAAACCGATGGCGCACTTTCGACAACCGCCGGATCTGCTTTGCGTGCGGTTGCGCCGATCACGTTGCCCGCTATTGCAATCGTGTGCAGCCGCCTCGAGTCGGATCAGCCGTCTCCGAAACTTCGCGACTTAATCCGAAACTTCGCGACTATTTTATCACCGCTGACGAAGCTCCTTAGAAGTAACGGGCCCCTCAAGTCGTGGTCGTCAGAGTGCGACGACGCTTTCGCAAAGCTCCGTCGTTTGTTGACGTCTCCACCCATACTACGCCACTACGACCCTACGGCCCCTACAGAGGTACATACGGACGCCAGCGGTGTTGGCCTCGGTGCTGTCCTTGCGCAGCGCAAACCTGGGTTCCCGGAGTATGTCGTCGCATATGCAAGTCGTACGCTTAATAAAGCCGAGACCAACTACACCGTCACGGAGAAAGAATGCCTGGCAATCATTTTGGGCCCTTACGAAGTTCCCACCCTATTTGTATGGTCGCCCATTTGATGTCGTCACCGACCATCATGCACTGTGCTGGTTGTCGTCATTGAAGGACCCCTCAGGCCGCCTCGCCCGTTGGGCACTTCGCCTACAAGACTATGACATCCGCGTGCTGTACCGCAACGGACGCCAGCATGCTGACGCCGACGCCCTGTCGCGCTCTCCCTTGCCTGACGACAATGCCCACAGCTCAGCGTCGCACTTTGTCGTTTCTTCCATCGACATTCACACCATCGCTACCGAACAGCGCAAGGATCAATGGATTGCCTCAATAATAGACTTGCTGACTGATCCATCGGCCACACCATCCACTCGCGCGTTGCGTCGTCAAGCCCCCCATTTCGCCGTTCGCGACGACCGGCTCCACCGACGCAATTACAACGGCGACGGCCGCCAGTGGCTACTAGTAATACCCCGCAGTCTGCGTTCTGACATATGCGAGTCGTTTCACTCTGATCCTCAGTGTGCACACTCTAGGGTATGGAAAACCTACCACCGCATTCGCCAACGGTTCGTTGGCGAATGTTCATTCGCTCCTGCATCGATTGTCAGCGCCGCAAAACTTCAACGCACCTGTCGCCAGCAGGTCTGCAACCTCTGCCTTGCCCTGACAGACCGTTTGGGCGCGTTGGCATCGATTTGTATGGGCCACTTCCTCTGACGTCCGCTGGTAACCGCTGGGCTATCGTCGCTGTGGACCACCTCATGCGATACGCTGAAACTGCCGCCCTCCCTGCGGCTACAGCACGCGATGTAGCCTCCTTCCTGCAGAGCGCCTGCGCATTCTTGTAAAAGTACTGCGCCAAGTCCGTAATCGCTCGCGTCTGTCTGTCACACAAAAGGTTTGTTAAGATCTGGCAGCTGAAGGGAGGCGTTACTGGTGATCGCTTTCAGAAGCGTGTCGAAAGCTGCTTGTTGCTCACCGCTCCAGAGCCATCTCGCGTCTTCAGCAACTGAGTTAGTGGTCGGGAGATGTCTGCGCACTGCGAAATGATGTCACGATAAAAAGCAATCATTCCGAGAAACCTTTGCAAGCTCTTAGTATTCTGGGGTGGGGGGTAATCTGCAATTGCCTTCAGTTTATCTGGGTATGGTTTTAGTACGCAGTTGTCGACAACAAACCCAAGAAGGTTGATTTTGTTAGTAGCGAGCTGCAGTTTTCCGGGATGAACAGTTAGACCGGCTGCTGACATGCGCTGTAGCACCGTATGCAAGTGTTCAAGATGCTCTTCAAACGTGCGCGAAAACACTGTCACATCTTCAAGATACCAAAGTGTACAATTAAACTTTGCCTCACCCAAGACCATATCCATTATACGCTGATAGGAACTCGGACTATTGGAAAGACCAAAGGGCATGCGCAAAAACTCAAACAAGCCTCTATGACATACGAATGCCGTTTTCGGGATATCGTCAGGGTGAACCTCGATTTGCAGATACTTATTTATTTCTTAATTTATTTTGTACAATACTGCAGACAGTAGTCCAAGCAGGAGAGGGTGTACATAAAGAGACACAAAAGGGGAAAAAATCAAACATTACTACGTAGCATGGTGTGATGTGGATGGTAATGAATTCCACTCTGTGATTGTTCGCGGGAAGAATGAATATTTATACAAGTTAGTTCTTGCGAATACAGGCTCGATGTAATGACTATGCTTGTGTCGTGAGGCTCGACCGGTGTGCTTCTTCAAGTAACCGTCGGTTTTTATTCCAAGCTTACCAAAATAAACAGAAGCCAAAAACTTCAAACGTGCCTCTTTTCTCCTTTCAGATAGTGGCTGTAATTCGGCCAACTGTAATATAGCCGAAGGTGAATGAGACGTCGGAAACGTTTGTAAACATAGCGGACAGGTAACCTTCAAATTTTTTCGAGTTTTTCTATGTTTACCTGGGTGTAAGGATACCAAAGAGCACTGCCGTATTCCAAGGAAGGTCTAATCATTGTTTTGTATGTCATCAATTTGAGGGCAAGAGGGGATTCGCCCAACTTATGGTTCAGAAGGCCTAATTTTTTCCGCGAGAACAGTCGATAGTGGTGAAGAACTTTGCATTTCCCAGCGCATAAGTTATGCTCGATATTGCTGGAAGAGGGTAGGAATCTCTCACCGTGACTGTGTTGAGCCTGCGGTAGTCCACACAAAGAGACGTGCCGTACCATCTTTCTTTGGGGCCAATACGACAGGGAAAGCACACTGACTGTCCGAGGGGCGTACGGCTCCTGTGTCGATCATTTCGTCCAGGGCTTTATCGAGAACGGCTCGCTTGTGCTGGCTCAGCGGTCTCGGGTTGCAACGCCATGGCCGGGCGTCGCCGGTGTTGATGCGATGCACTAGAACGTCGGTCTTTCCAGGACGTTCCGTAAACATTCCTGAAAACGGGGTCAGCACGGCCTCTAGCTGCTTCCGTTGGTGGTTCGTTCCCGTGAAGCCGCTGAGGGAATGCATGACTGCTGACGAAAGAGTGGTGTGCATGGCTGCCACTCCTTCCGCGTGTCTTGGTACAGGCACGAAATCTATCTTCTCCGCAAAGGGTGTTGTCTCGGACTGTCCGTGAAGGCAGTAGCCTCTTGTGGGAAAGTCGCGTGTGAATCCCTCGTCTGCAAGAAAATCTCTGCCAAGAAGCATTGGCACTGATAAACCAAGCAAACAAACAAATCGCTGGCGCTTCGTTTTGATGTTTAAATTCTGCCCATGTGGTGAAAGGCGTTTGTAGCTTCCACCACCGTCCTGCGGCATCCCGTAAAGCCAACGGCAGGACTCGAGCCATCACGTGCGCTTCGGAGGCACCGGTCGCTCTGATATGCCTCTCTATTTCCTCTAGGAAGTCAGCCACTGATTTCGGGTCGTCGTAACCCGTGTAGGTGGGTACCGTGGCCGGAGGTAGGAGCTGTGGTTCGCGGCCCGAGTGCCCCTGCGGTCCATGACCCTGTTGCACCACTCAGTGACACGCTGAAATGTGTTCAGCTGATGTGCGAGCAGCTGGTAGCCTGCTCGTGCGAAGAATCCTGCTCGCGACGGTAAGCACGATCGTCCCGAACCGGAGGTGCTTTCCGTCTGCCTGCGCCATGAAGAGGGAAAAAAAACCGCGCCACAAAACACGCACAAGAGTGCGCTACACGGAGACTCAACAAACAAGACGAAGGACTGGACCTACGTCCACCGTGCTATTCCTACGGGCGGGAGGAAAAACCACGTTGGGGCCAACTGTGGGTCCTGGGCTTGCTGCGTGGCCGTCCGTAGTTCAAGCAAGGACGATGGAGACTTCAACTCACAACAAACAACAATAATTTATTCAGCTCTACGCTGCATACGGCGGGGTCGGTCCAGGAACACGAGACGACGACCATGATCGGCGGCAGCAGCAATCGGCCAGCGCGGGTGGCAGCATCCGTCCTTCCTGGCAGCCCAGGCACGTCTCTCCTGGGCAGCGCGCAGGCTGCCCCTTTTAAGCCGCGCAGCTGGGCCACGCGCACCGCCTCTGCGCAGCACGTGGCGCTATCTCGCGATAGCCGGTGGGCGTGGTTCCCATGAGGCGTTTGGTGTCAACGGAACATCGGGAAGCAGAACACATCAAATCCAGCATCAAAGAACATGGCGTATTTGCTGTAAATGAACAATACAGGTACAGGAATGTCTGGGATGCTTATAGGGATAAGAGCCGTTATCAAACTCTTATACCTTGTTAAACATAATGTCCACCAGCCCGTAAGTTCCGGTCTCGTAGGAGCCTGCACAAAATTTCCGAGAGTAAAGTGTAAGTTCACATGGCTCAGTACCGCCCCGCCACGGTGGTCTAGTGGTTATGGCTCTCGACTGCTGACCCGAAGGTCGCGGGATCGAATCCCGGCCGCGGCGGCTGCATTATCGATGGAGGCGATAATGTATGAGGCCCGTGTACTTAGATTTAGGTGCACGTTAAAGAACCCCAGGTGGTCGAAATTTCCGGAGCCCTCCACTACGGCGTCTCTCATAATCATATCGTGGTTTTGGGACGTTAAACCCCAGATATTATTATTATGGCTCAGTACTGCTGCAGAAACTCCAGTGAAATCCAACGTTCTGAGTTTATAATGTGAGCTACATATAGTTCTTCGTTCGAATGGGTTTATGCACACACTAACCTTAGAAGGGTGGTTTCTTGTTCGAAACATTGCGTTCATGTATTGTAAATGTCCTCACGTTGCTTCTTTTACTGCGATATCATTTATATGGACACTAGACACGCGTTTTGCCGTCGCCGTCATGTTCCGCATAAAGTACAAATCAATATTGTCGCCCCGCACGTCGTATATTCTATGTGCGCTTGAAAGCCTGCGAAGGCTGCGAAGGCTGTAGACGGGGCTCGAGTCAAGCAGAGGTGAAACGCGCCGGCCGGCTTCGTCGGGCGAAGGAACATGAAGGGGTGCCGGTGAGGGGGGGGGGTTGCGTCTCTCAGGCAGCAACTGCGAACTCTGATCAAAAGGGCACGGTCGTCTACGCTATGTCTACAGAGATCACTAGACGCACCATACCTTTTTACGTTCTGTTTTCTCACCTCTTACATCGTGTTCAATCGACAGACAGCACGAAGACCGCTTCGATCACTGGAACGGCCGTATTCCCTTATGCCAATGTTTTGTAGGGTTACGCCAGGTCGAATCTTAAAGTATAGTTTGCTGCTAGCCTTACTTCGCGTAACACTACAATTTCTTGCTATCGCATTCATTGCTTCGCCCTTGCAGCGATACTGTTGACTTTTTTCTGCCCGTGATCTGCGCGTACTGGTTACATCCAATCCACAATTTCGATATTACGGAAAACACTCTGCTGCCAAATCCTCAGGCATAGCTCTGCTGGCTACCTTCCTTGACAGTGGAGCATCGGTCTTCCAGATATTTGATTGGCTTTTGCGGCAGCACTCCTGAACTTTTAAGCTGCACTAGTGATCCGTAGTCTTATAATTTCCCGATGCACACTCCTTTCTCAGGCTCATTGTAGTTCTGTATTCCACATCGTTCAAAAATTGGTAGCGCTTATACAGAGGGAACGATTTCTATTTGTAGTGACTCCAGTGACGACCACAAGGTTGACTATAGGGCTCATTCTAGGAGACCATTCCATGGAGAACACCATGGAGCAAGAAAGAGAAAACAAGGAGGGAGCGCCACATAACTCCGCTAGCCTCGGCAAACCAACCTCCTCTGATGCCTCCCCCCCCCCCCCCCCCCGAAGCCGCGGTGCCTCCTGAGCAGGATTAGGCCTCAACAGCGCCCTACGCAGACGCGACCAAAGGGATGAGACCAATAGCAGCGTTTGCCTATCACGTGACGAGGGCCTATTTTTCCCTTCAACTGCACTGCAGAAGAAACTACATTGATCACCTCTTGTGTTACTGCCCGTCTTACGCAAACGAGCTGCTTCACCTCCGTACTGCTCTACATCGCCTGGTCGAAAACGTTCTCACGGTCGAGAAGACAGTGGGACCATGGCACTGCTCCTCACAGTTCTGAAAGGCAACTACAACGCTGCTGCGATTTTTTAAGGATACCGCACTGATTCACCTTCTGTGATTTCAAACGCGTCACTGCTGTCAAGTCGGCTGCAACAATGACTTTTATCTCCTCTTTAACTTTCTTTCCCCCTTCCCCAGTGCAGGGTATCTACCAGACCCAGCCCTGGTTAACCTCCCTGCCTTTCTTTTTCCTCCTCCTCCTTTATGAATATTGTCGGATACAACTTAAGAAGTCCGGAGACGCCCCGCCCAGATGACCTTAGCGCTACAGCCGATCGCCTCCGCGGCTAAAGAAATAATAGTCCCGCCACGAATTCAGTAATGTTCTCCGAAGGCGCGGTCACTAGACGTTCTGCTCATGGCGTCAGTCTGGAGTGAACGCCCATTGGTGCAGCCTTGTGTGCTTTTGAAGAGGAATTGCCGCGGACTTGTATCCGACACTATAGGCTTCAAGAGTGTCACGTGACGCTCCCCCCTAGTTTTTTCCTTCCTCCATGGGGACCATTCCACTTAGGGGACGCTCCTGAGGGGTTCCACTCTGAAGACGAATATGGTCCAGAGCCAGATGAAAGAGCAGCGCATGCTTATCTCACCTGCAGAGACGCCGTCGTCGCAGTAGACACTTCCCTTGGCCTGATATTGCTCGCCCAAGGCGACGCGAAGCGAATACTCCGGGCTATGGCCGTCACTGAGTAAAAACAAGGACCGAGAAGCATTACTGGCGAATGCGAAATCGGCTGAAACCTACGAGGCATAAAGGAGCGTGATTTCCAAGATGGCAGCGTAAGATAAGCATTGTTGCGATCTCTGAGGCCACTTGGAGAAGCGTGAAACGTGTCCCACCCCGGGTTACGATAAAACGTGTGGTTCAGACTGCATCGCATGACACCAGACAAAGCAGTTAACGCTCCATATAACGAAGTCCGCAAATCGGCAATTTACTTCGTTATATCAAAATTTGTTAAATTAAAATTCGACCCTTTTAAGAAAGGTATAGTTACCAAAGGCTTCTTTTGTTTTATTGGAATCACGGATAAGCACGGTTCGTTAAATGAGGTTCAACTATGGCCACGAAGTTGAGAAAAGTGAAATACATTGTTATATCGAGAATTTCATTATATTGAAGTTCGTTATATCGAGGTTACGCTGTTATGAAAGAGACATACGAAACGAAAGTGATTTCATTTGTACGGCCATTTTGGCACGTCTTCGAGACGGGCATCAACGTCCACAAAGTCCTCAGTTGCGACTTCTCATAAAAAATAATAAAGCAGAAGTTTTTGAGAGCACGCGAAGTAGATGTGCAAGCACGCCACGTATTTATTAGGCGAAAGCCTTAGATGCTTCGTAAAACGCGAGAAGTGACCATCGGTGGCGTCGGCGTCAACATGAATGAGGCAAAAAATCGTCATGTAAATGACGTCACAGATAGCTAAAGTTGAGATGTCATCAGCCCATAAATTAGCTGGTGATGCACGTATATTCTTGGCTGACAAAATACCGACCGCGCAGATTTAAAGGGGCCCTGCACCCTCAATTACGCACGTTGTTTTATCGGCCGTTTGCTTTCTATGGGTCTTGATGACTGCTGTGGCACCAACGACAGCGGCGATAACGAAGCGTTTGATATTTTAATTTGCTTCCAAAATGGGTTTCCGCGCCGATTGCAGCGTCGTACAACGACAATTTCTGTCACAGGAAGTGAGG
This sequence comes from Rhipicephalus sanguineus, assembly GCF_013339695.2. Classification (NCBI taxonomy): domain Eukaryota; kingdom Metazoa; phylum Arthropoda; class Arachnida; order Ixodida; family Ixodidae; genus Rhipicephalus; species Rhipicephalus sanguineus. Next base: position 15,938,656 of record NC_051182.1, on the reverse strand, counting down.
TTGCGTGCGTGACTTATGCCGTTCGTTTTGATTGGTGGGAAATAAATAATATATAGTACACGCTTGCGACACACTCAGTATGTGGAATTTACTCATTTTAATGTGTTTAATGCTCTTTGCAGCTGCGAAAAAGACACCAATTTGTGCATCGATTTTAACTTATCAGAAACTGCGACACAGATGGCGCTGCCGAACGGCCTACTCTAGAGTTACTGTATATGCTACATTTACTTAAAGGTAGCATATACAGTAACTCTAGCCTACTCAAGGCGCAGCCGGCGCAGCCTTCATCAATACACTGTGCTTTGCATTTCTGCCTTACACAGATTTTCCATGTGCTCGAGGTGTCTAAGTGTGTTTGCGTACCTACCATCAACCGCTGGTATCGTCTTTGGTATTTGTCACCTGCCAGCATTGTGTTGAGTAAACTTGATTGTGTGCACGTCAAAAGGAGCGGCGCCCGCTTGCGACTAGAAGGCCACCATGTGCTGCGGGGTTCCGGTAGGCAAAATGTAAGTCGCGTTTTGATTGGAAGCAGACAAAACTCCAGTGACACGTCACTGGGTGAGTGAAATACGAAAGGGTACGTCAATTTCTGTCGTCTGCTTTTATTTTGAATTTGTAAGTTCAATAACTTCCGTTTCCGTGCGTCTATCTCCAAAATTCTGTTTGCATTCATCTCAGGACGATACAAGGAACGCGTTCCGATGTAAAAATCGGAGGGTACAATATGGGTGCAGGGCCCCTTTAAGGCGGTGTTTGACCAGGAAGAAACAGCGCACGACGCGAAACAAAGGAACGATTCTACAGGACCACCGCAGCCATCGAATCGTTGCTTCCTTGTGCGTCTTGTCTCCAGGGCACTGCTTCACACTTTAAAGGGGCCCTGCAACACTTTTTCAGCGTGGTCAGAAAACGCTGCCGATCCGTAGTCGATGCTCCTGCGAACACGCGAGCCAAACATTATAGAGCAGTGCGAGGCCTGTAATTTACAATTAATTCTCAAAGTCTGCTAAAAATCGTTCCCGCTTCTCTCGACAAATGATGTCATATAAACCAAAATAACCGCGCCATAAACCCAAAGTCCACGTCCACTGGCTGACTTGAGCATCTTGAGCTGCATAGTTGCCGTGGCTGCCGCGGGATGCCGCCGCGTGCCCGCACTCGCGACCACACCGAAAGTAAGCCGCGCGCTCGAAGAAAAAAAAAAGAAAAGAAAGTGCTCAAGGTTATGACTCGCGCTGACGAAGGGATTCATCATCTTGCCACCTTGTCATCCCTCTCCCTGCGTAGCTTTCGGCGTGCTCGCTAGTACGAAAAGATAGAAAGCGCTTGAAGCGTGCGACAGATCCCTGTAAGCATGCTAGTACTTGACGGATTCCAAAAGTTTTTGCGGCAGTCAGTTCGTGAGGCAATAAGCTCTTGTAATGAAGCCATTCGACCATAACTAGGGAAAGTGTAGCAATGCCCCTTTAAGATGAACTGTCACCGACTCGCCCGATTTTCAACTTTACTCACCAAGAAGAAGTTCTGTAAGTATTCTGTGGAAGAACATTGAGGTTCGGTCATTCAAACACCTGCAGCATCAAAAACAATCCCCGCGGTATGTAATTTATAAACAGTTAGGCCAGCAGTTAAGCCGCCGGAGCACCGTTTACAGCAGGCTCGCACATCGGCTCTGAGATCCGCGACGAGGGCGCCGCTAAGTCTCGGATGCCACTACCGCTACATGGACTCTGAGGTCCGCAAACACTGTGAAGCGTATCGTCGTTACACACACGCCCTCACCGTATGAAGGCGGGCGGTGTGGCGGACACGGGAAGTACGTGTCCTCCGCGGAGCAGCAGTGACACGCGGCGAGAACCGCGCCGCTGCAAAGTGTGGCTCCCACCCCCGGCTTCCGAGATCAGTGGCGGGGACGGTACGCCTGAGGCCATCTGGAAGTCGTACCACACGCCCTCAGGAGTGTGGGCGCGCCGAACGTGCTCGTTCTGCGTCAATAAAAGAGGTCGGTTTAGAGAGAACGAAATATTAAGACGAAAACCTTGGATGCCTCATGAAACGCGAGAATTGGCCGTCGGCGTCGTCAACACGAGTGATGCGAAAAACCATCGTCACGTGACGACGTCACCATATGACGCCATCGCGATGCCACATAGTTTCAAGATTTGTGGCGTCCTCATGGTGTGACTGTGACGTCACATAACGCGATGTCACACGATGACGCCATCACATGACATCGCCGCTTGGTCAAAGGTGGGCCGATCACGGAGGCAATGCAAAACCACGTCAAGTTGAGAAAGCTTTCGCAGGGAGAGCGGAGGGGCGGGGGGGGGGGGATTAATACATCGACTGAGAGGCAAAAGATGCAGAAGATGGCCATCGCTTTCGAGTCGTCTTAGGCAAATGAGTAAGGGACCCTGTGAGTTTCCTTTGGAAGCTCTACTGTCGTTAATGTCGCGATCACAGATTCATTATTAAAAGACAAAATGACGGTCGAAGCTTCATTTCTAGGTTTCGCGCCGAAATCCCTGCGCATGAATATCAGCACCACGTCACGGATTTCAAAGAGTTCTTTCGCATTTTGGCGACATTGGCTCAACTAAATTTCCTGAAACAGCATGTCGAGCCTCTGGCTCCTTCTAAAGACAGTGTACTTCATATTTACCGATTAAGAACTACGTAGTCTCTAGTAGACGCCGTCAAAATCTATGATATCGCGACGATTGGTGCGGGAACTTCAAGGTGGCTTCGCCACCTGCACTTTCTTTTCGCGCGCACCAAGCATCTTTCGCGCCAAGAGTGGTGCCCTTGCTAATATTGCGAAAGGGTAATTCTCTAATAGGAGAAAAATCCTTTTTTGTGTTTATATAGTTTCCCTTTAAGCATTCCCAACGCCTCCCCAGGGGAGGCGCTGACATCCCTCGTCGTAAGCGCACGTGGACTGCAAAGCGGTTGCGGAAGAGGAAACCGCTTTGCCGCAGCCACCAATCAACCACTACTCACCGGTGCAAGGAAGGGAATTATCATCAGGGCTGGCCCCCAGAGAAACTGATCGCTGATGTTCCGTGCCCCAGCGTCGTCCGGAAATTAATAATAATAATAATAATAAAAATTAGATTGCACATATACAACTATGCGGAAAGACGGAGAAGGGAAGACTTTGTACACTGTGCCATACTATGTCAAAACAGTGCAAAGCTCGGATAAAAACAGTGATTGTGGACTATGAAAAACGTCAAGATCAAGAAAATTAATATTATAAAGACTTTGTATTCTGTGAACGGTAGAGTGTTGGAAGAAGCAGGCGGGTACATGAAACGGTCTGTTCTCTCTGGTTAACTTACGCGGAATTCGAAAATTAACACAATTGAGAAGTACAGGGCAGGATATGATACCGTGGACTAGCTTGTAGAGAAATAAGAGATCAGAACGATTTCGTCGGCAGTGAAGTGATGGCAGTGATAATGACTCAGCAGTATTTGAATGAGATCCAGAGTCATTTTTAGCAAAGCGATGGTTATATATGCTGAGGAATTTTTTCTGGACTCGTTCAATGGTGTTACCGCTGGATTGAGCAATGCCATTCCATATCACGGACGCATACTCAAGTTGCGGAAGACATATTGCCGTGTACAATTTGTGTAGGGCCATGGGAGACCTGAATTCTCGAGATATTCTACAAACACATCCGAGAGAACGAAGGCCCCGCATAGCAGCACGCTTAACGTGAGAAGAAAAGTTTAACGCGCTGTCAACAACAACACCAAAATCACTGATTTCATAAACCTTGCATAACGGCACAGAATTGACAAAGTATTGAAATGACACGCTAGATGTTTTGCGAGTGATAGACATGAATTTTGTCTTTGCGGTATTTAGAGAAAGGTTATTGCCGTTGCACCATTCGGAAAAAGAACACAAATCTGACTGCAACAAGCGACAGTCGTTAACTGAATGAATTTCCTTAAATATCTTGATGTCATCGGCATACAAGAGGAAAGAAGAATTACGAATGGCAAAAGAAACATCATTAACGTAAATTAAAAATAGGAGTGGGCCTAATACCGACCCTTGAGGGACCCCACTAGTCACTTTATACAAAGAAGAGGTTTGGCCATTTACGGCAACATAACAAGATCTATTGAGCAGATAGCTGTGCAAGAGATTCACAATCGACAAGTCAACGTCAAAGTTCGCAAGTTTAACCATAATCAGTGTGTGGCTGACTACGTCAAAAGCCTTGCTCAGGTCACAGTAGATTACGTCAACCTGTCCTCTCTGAGAAATAGGTGTGGAGATCTGCGTCATGAAACTAGCAAGATTTGTGGTAGTTGAGCGGCCAGCAAGAAAACCATGTTGATTTGGAATCAGTGAGTTTTTCACACTAAAAGACAATATTTTGTGAAAAGCCAGTTCGAAGATCTTTGATGTGGCACATAGTAGAGAAATCGGGCGATAATTAGAAACATCTGTCTTAGAGCCCGACTTAAATACTGGGAAAACACGAGCAGTTTTCCACATGCTAGGAAATGTGGAAGTGTCCAGGCAGTTTTTAAATATCGTAGTCAGTACTGGGACAAATATAGTACCATATGCTTTTAGTATGGCGGAGGGGATGCCATCTAAGCCACATGATAAGGATGGTTTTAAGCGCTTAATGCATTCGCTGATAAGATTTTCATCCAGCGACAAAGCACTGGATGAGCTAACTGCCTTGGGCTGTTGTCTGATATCAGTGCTGGAGTCTGAGGCCTTATAAACGGATGAGAAATGTGTGGCAAAACAGTCAGCGACGGCATGCACTTCTACCCCATTTGAGTCTAGTAGTCAGAAGGACTCTCCGCTTTTGCTAGACCGTTTACGCACATACTTCCAAAACTCAGCCGGCCTGTCAGAGGCGCTTTTTTCTAAGAATTGAATGTACGAACTATGATCCCGTTTATATAGGCGTTTAGAGAGAGTTCGAAAAAAGCTGAACTCTTCCTTCCACTCGCTGGATGGAGAACATTTAGATTTCCTGTGTGCGTGATCTTTATGCTTCAGTGCACTGATAAGTTCAGATGAGAACCAGTGGGGATATTTACGTTGTTTAGGTGTATACTGGGGAATAAAATTAAGCATGCTGCTCAGTACAAGCTCCGTAAACCGATCAACCTGGTCATCAACATTAGGTTTGTCAGTAACCTGTGACCACTCAACGGTGGACAAGTGATGATAGAGGCCCGTGTAATCACCTCGCTTGAACGCAAATCTTGGAGATTTGTTTACGTAACTGCTGTAGCTCGTTGTTTCGGCTGATGCAGATAATCTTACGTTAAGTGGTGGGTGGAATTTGTCCGGACGTACAAGAGAGATGTTGGAGCGGGAAACTTCAAGGGGTTGATCGTTTGACACACACAGGTCTAAGACGTTGCCACTGGAATTGACGACTGAATTATGTTGCACTAGGGAATTAAACGCCAGAAAGTCCAAGAGCAGGCTGCACTTTTTCTCTGTGAAATGATTGTAATGAGAAAAGGTAAGCGTGCTCCAGTCAATTCCAGGTGCATTGAAATCCCCAAGAACAATAATTCTGTGCCCAATATGAGAAGATATCACAAGTTCAATAGAAGACATGACATCGTGAAACGAGGCAGGGGAAATGCTGGGCGGTAAATAGAAGCATCCAATCAACAATTTTTCACGGCGCTCAAGGTTGATTTCTAGCCAGATCGATTCTTCGATAGTTTCTAGGTCTTTCCGTCTAACGGATTTCAGTGAATTGTCAATGGCAATCAGCACGCCACCGCCTTTCTGTTTGGTTTCACTGAAATCTCGGTCACGGCGGAAGGTGGTGTAAGTCGGGGGAAAAAAGTCCGATGAGAGAATTTCAGTGCCGAGCCAGGTTTCAGAAATAGCGATAATAGGAAAACAAGACGAAAGAACATTAGAGAAAAACTCCAGTGTCTTGGTACGCAGACCCCGAGCATTTTGGTAGAATATGTCTACGTTACACGGCACTTTCGTTTCCAGTCACTTGCTCAGAGGGATGAAGCATGTCATCGCGCAGCTCCCCACGAAATGGCTTGAAGAGGCATCCGAGGGGCCACATCGAAGGGTCATTCAGGCGTTGTAGCGTTTCCTCGTCAACTTCGATATAGAATGAAGAATATGACTGGAATCTTGTTTGAAGTCGCCGGCAGGAAATGGGAGACATATCGAATGAAGCAATATGTTTTTTGATGTCAGCAGCAGTGGTGTCCGGGCTCAGCTTCGTAACAAAAATGGCCTTTGGCCGTTGTGGCCGTTGTGGCCGCTGAGCTACAGATATAGTGGATGTCTTCAATGCTCCAAACGAGGCGGGTTTCTTCTTTCTTACACCCTCAGTTACCGCTGCAGAAGAGGCTGTCGCAGGCATCACACTGACACGCTCGGACGTGTTACGTCACATGGCGGCGAATTCGAAGATGAAAGAATTTTGGACAGAGGTTGTTCAGAGTACGCAGGTTGCTTGGAGGTCACAGATCGGCCAACGGTCACCTGCTCTGGAGGGATCACAGGTGCCTTCACTGACACGGCGGCCGTGCGGCGCGTCAGCTCCTCACGCAGGAAGCGGACCTCTGCACGAAGGGAGGCGACCACACGGGCTTGTTGTTCAACACCGCGGGAATGATCCTTGCGGAGGCGCTCGTTTTCTTCGCGTAGTTGGGATACCTCGTCGCTGAGGAACGAGATTCCCTCCAACGCGTCGAGGAGGAGGCGGCGCAGCCCGGCGAGGTCACCACCCGTAGGGGCACACGTGGAGAGGGAACCGGTTTGAGAGCAGCTGCAGTGCTCATCGCTGCACGCCGCCGAGTTGTCTTCGTTAGGCTTACCAGAAGAACTGCTCAGATCACATAAATTGCAGCAAAATGAGCGCGATCCAGACTTCAGAAGTTGCAGCTCTTCATCAGGCCAGGTTACACACTTCGCATGAACACGTTTAGAACAACTTTCACAGCGGAAAAACTGCTTCTTACCGAAAAACGGGCAGGAGCATAGCAAGCATGCATCCCGACTGGGAGCCATGGTAATAATAATAATAATAATAATGCAAGACGCGATTAGCGCCGTTTACGAAACCATGGCTGAGCGTAACTTAGAAAGAATACAGTGGCGGCGCCAGGTTTCTTCCTTTTTGAGGCAAGTACAATGACAGTTGGAGGGAAGGTACAATGATGGGCAGTTACAATGACAGTGGAGGGCAGGAGGACATTCTTCCACACCCATTAATCTCCATTCACCCATCCATTTATCGAATCCATCTAATCAGCCATATCCATCGACCCAATGACTGCCTTCCTGTCGACGTCTCGCTCGCACTGTCACATTGCACATGTTCGCAGCGATAGGAGGAGTACGGAGAGTGCAGTCGATGAACAGTGATGTGAAGAATACGCGCGCATGCCTACACGACGAGCGCCCTAGGCAACAATGACCCGTGAAAGCGGTCAAAAGAACGCATAAAAAAATCGACGCTACCTTTAGCTAACGCTGGGGAGAGCCGGTCAGTTTGTCGTATCAGTGGTCCGAGCGCGAAGCAGTTAGATCACAGCGCTCACAGCGCGTAGAAGGTATACGAGCCGTCCACTGGGGAATGTCTGCCGAAACAGCGCGCGTTTCAGCGCTCTCGACCGCGCCCTATATAGTCAAAGTTCACAGTTGCTGCTCAAATTGCGCAGTCCCTCTCCCCAGACATCCCTTCCTGCTCCTTCGCCCAGCAAATGACGGGCGGGGCGTTTCCTTCTGCTTGAGGAGCAATCGACTTCAGGCCTCGCACGCGGGTTGATGTTATTCCGTGTGACGGAGATGGCCAGCTTGTTTCACCTCTGCTTTAGCCATGTTCCTTGCCAACGCTCGCGAGCTTTTACTCGCGGGTAGAACATCCAATGCGCGGAGCGATGTTATCGATTTACATTTTATACGGAACATGACGGCGACGGTGAAAACCTGTCCTGAGTGCCCATACAATTGCTAACGCAATAAAAATATACAAAAAACCGTCGAAGCGGGCTCGCCTTTCCTGGAAAGCTGCATGGTCTCCGCTGTAAAGAGTGCGTCCGTTGGAAGAATCATATAATCCGGCGCCTAGCTTTTTCATTGGTTTCGTTCTCGCCTTCAATACCCTTCTTACAGGGGACATCTCCTTGCCAATTATTTCTTCATAAAGCACGCGTACAATGTCAGCACTAAGCGTTGAAGCTATCATAATTTCGGGCTTGTCGGCTACAATCTGTTATCTCAGCATGCGCGGTCGCAAACTCACAAAATGGAGCAAAATCAGTTAAGCGCGCACGATAGTCGTGCGAGAGAAGCAAGAGCGGGCGGGCGGCTACATAGCAAAGCAGTATGGGAGACAATTCACAACTGTTATTTCTCGTATATGGACCAGTCGAGAGCATGTACCCTGATGTCACGTGAATCACTGTTCTGGCATCACGAAGTGCACCAAAAGACAAGAAACGCCAAGAGACTAACGCGCTCGTTGTTTTGTTTTTGGTTGTATTTTCAGAGCATGTTAGGGGCCCTTTATAAAAACAGGGCGTGTAAACACGGACACAGGAGAGTAGTGAAGACACCAGAAACGCCGCTAACAACTGAAAAATCACACAGCGGCGAAACCGAAGGTAGACACAAATATTTATCTGCGCATTTGGTTCCCGGCACACACAAACACAGCCACCTACAACCCGAACGAAACGGTCCACGCGCTGTCGCGAGAACTAACCCGCCGCGCAGCCCAAAGGGTACCCTCGTCGGGAGATGCTGTTGCCGAAAACGAACTATTAATGAAAGACAGAATAACCAGCTATGGAGAATACACAAAGTACTATCGAGACTTGAGGAGGATTTTCCCTCCGCCTCACCCAAAATTAGATAGAAAACAGGCGACAGAGTGGCGCACATTGCAAACCAATTCTTATCCCAACCCTGTTCAGTTACACAGGATGTTCCCAGAGATCTACCCAGATTCAATATGTAAAGCATGTAGAATAGAAGCGGCCTCCCTAAGCCATATGCTATGGGGGTGCTCCAATCAGCAGACTCCCCAGAACCTCTCCGGGAGCGATGGCGGAAAACGCTGCTCAGCTCCGATCTACAGGACCAAACCTGGGCTATCCAGCAGGCCAGGGAGGCTAGTGGAAGACAAGGTCTTCCGTCCTCCATCTGAGCGGTCTGGCCCGGACCAGCAACTAGCCGGATCTTGCAATAAAGTTGTTTCATTCATTCATTCATTCCCACGTAAGAGGCCATACCTATCGATCAAGTGCGAGTAGTGGTCTGCGTGAGAGATAGCTGTTCACTATCTCGACTTTTCTCTTATGTCAGTGTGTCCACGTCATGTCTTCTTAACATGAATACCTACCAACTCGCTCAGGTATATTCTAAGTTGGCGCATTCTCTTTACTTCTGTATTTATTTATCGATTTACTCGAGTAAGAGTGAAAGAAAAACGTGTACTAACGCACCGATATATATATATATATATATATATATATATATATATATATATATATATAATATAGATATATATATCACTTATCTATTTTATTTATTTAGGCACAGTCTACTAGGTCCAAGGCTCGAAGAATATGCTATACAGCGAGTTGGGTCGTCGCCCTTTAAGGCTGGAAGGCGCGGCAGCGTTAAGGTCAGGCAATACTCGTGATATTTCCGGAGGAGAAAAAGATACTACAACTTCTGGGGAGCTATTCTCGTTGCGTTCATTCAAAGGAGATGTCCACAGTTCATTTCGGCAGAGCACATTCAGTGATTCGAAAAAGTGATGAGCCGTGATGTCACCTCGCTCTTGACCACGTCGCCGCACAGAACCCGCCAGCTCATTCCTAGCGTGAGAGTGGACGAAATGCACAGAAACAGGAGCTTTTCAAGTCTGCATTTGCATATGAATGTGTTCCAGATGTTTGAGAACGATGCAGGGAATGCGTACCGACCTTACAGCTGCGTTAGACGAGCGGCCGCATTAAACCTAAATCGATAGCTAACACAATGAAAAGATATGTGCGCCGAAAATCAAATCTGTGAGGGCTGCATTTGTTGCATTGAAGCGCATTCCATCCCTATCATTTGTGTCGAGAGTGTTTGAAAGCTTCGTGACGTCATGATGGCGCTGCAGAACAAGAAGCGGGAACGGGGGGCGCGCTTCTCGCCGAGCTTCCGCTATTCAGCGTCCGCTAAAATGGACAGTTCATTATGCATGTACATATCGAGAAGAGCTCCTCAGGCGAAGTGCTGTATTTTATTTTCAGATTCCGCATTCGAAATAAAAAAAAAAGACTAACGGCGGCGCGCCGCAATTATTGCGCGGCGGCGGCGGCGGCGGCGTGGTCTCTCTTGGGACTTCGGCGGCGGCGCGAGAGGCGTGACCAAAAACAGGCGGCGGCGGCGGCGCGGCGCGGCAGCGCACACCTCTACGTGAGAGGCAAGCGTTACTATCGGTCGGTTCGCTTTGGTTGAATCTGCTGTAGGCGCTGCAGAGGCCTATTCCTACCTAAGAGGGACAGCGTGCGGTGTTCCGGAGAGCCGGAGGGGCTGCCTCAGAGGAGTCTGGTTTGGTGAGGCTACCGGAATCATGTCACGCTTCCTCCTAGTATCTTTCCTTCCCTCATATATACTGCAAGCACACTCACGAAAATCTCGGCTTTGCTCAGCCGCAGCAGTGGGTAAAAACGGCCAGTGAGAACCACGTGACACACAGTTCCTCGTCCGCGGTGGACACCATCCTGAATTCCGCGCCACCGCAGACTTCGGCGCCGCTCAGCGGCATCCCCAACAAGCTTGCAGTCAGCAACACTCTAACGGCAAACGTAAGTAATGGGAAGTGGATGGGAGGAGGGCTCCAGTCGGAAGGCATGCAAAAATGAGAGAAAAAAAAACGTTGTTGCCGGCTACCACCTCATTAATTTGTCAAGGTTTATTGCAGAAGACAAAAATCAAGTGACAGATGCGGACTTTATTTAGGTTGTGTAAGTTTCTTTTTTTTTTTTTTCACTGAGTTGCTGAAAAAAAAAACGCCAGGCCTGCGCGGATAGCGCAGCACAGTCATAGCGAAAGCTGGAAGAGCGGCGTTTCTAGAGCCCGTTATAAACTCTCTTGTGGCTACTAATGCAAGTACACTAGCAACGTCCCCACTACGCCACAATTGACATTTTTTGTGATGTTGGGAAGCACCCACCAAGACATTATTCGTCATTCTGCGGAGAAGCGAGGTACCATCTGCAAGGCACTATGTGCACTTTGTTGATGCGATGGTTGATGACGATGAAGAATTATGGCTGAACTCTTTTGTAATGGGTTGGAAGCTTTAAAAACCCACTAGTTTCGTAATTCGCATTGTGTGACGCCCAGTCGTTATTGAACCCTCCCACCACGCTTTATAACATACGTTAACGAGAGAAAGATTGAGAGAGAGGGAATTGACTTTATTCAGACCTTGAAGAAATGAATCGTGGGAGCCTTATGGGCTTCCTTCGCAACCAAATAGAAGTGCACTTGCAAGGAACCCACTACGATATAAATCATAATTTTTGTGAAGAAGGGAAGCAGCCACTATGCAATTTTTCGTCATTCTGCGGAGAACCGTGGTACCCGCTAAATACCTGTAAGACATTATGTTCCCTTTTTTGATGTTGTGGCTGATGACGATCAAAAATTAATGGCAGATCCCTTTGTAACTGGTTGGAAGCACTCAACAACCCGCTCGTCGCGCAGTTCGCGTTGTGTGACGCCTGGTTACAGAAGTCGCGTTGTGCGACTCCTGGTTGTTATTTTACTCTTCTACCACACAGCATTAAATATGTTAGTATGGTTCCTTCCCCACATCAAGCCTGTAAAGGGTCTTTTTGCAAATAATTTCAAGCACCGGCATGGCTCCGAGGTAGAACACTGCGCTCCCACGCAGAGGGCCCAGGTTCGAACCTCGTTTCATCCCGGATATTTTTTCTTATTTCGTTTTTTTTCTTACTTCGAGCGATAGTGGTTACGGACACTGGCGGCGGCGGACAACTACGGCGCCAAAAACGGCCCTTGTTGTGATCTCAACAGCTTTCGCTATAAAAATGGTCAACTTTTGAAAGTGAAACTATAGAGCAGGGCTTTCAAGCTCACCTCAGCAAGGGAGCTGCAGTCAGTTAACGAGTTACTTTGGATACAGTGCTGGGCAGTATCGAAGATACATGTATCTTAGATACTATTTTAGATACTGTATGGGTATCTTGTATCTGTATCGCGATACGTCTCGAAAGACGAGTATCTGTATCTGTATTTTCGATACATTCGATAATGTATCGTGTATCTTAAGATACAAGATACTTCTATCGCAACATAACCACGCGAAACAATAATCGCTGGCCAAGCTCCGCTTCTCGCGCTGGTACTGGTGCCACTAAGCCATCTGAATATGTCTAAGGGCAGTGACGTTATTTTATTTTTATGCCAGAGTCATCCAGTGAGGGTCGAAGATCAGGAAGACAAGCACGTGGACGTCTACGCCCAGCCCACGTACCTTTTGTTCTCTCGATTTCTTTTCTTTTTAGTTGCGCCAATACCGCGACACTTGCTCTTAGCCACTGTCTTGCACCGCGTACTCCAGGGCGTGCCGCGTCTATCGCGCAAATTCTGATGTTGTTAGAGTGTCGTTATTAGGGAGTTTTAGTGCCACCGCCCCAAAGCGGCTTGGGTACGTAAGCCCTTGCGTTCCTTTGTATTCTCCGTGGATGCGGCTGGGAGTACAAAGGAACGCAAGAGCGTGCGTAGGCGGGCCGCTTGGGGGCCCAGGCACTAAAACTCTCTATTGAAGATTCTCTTGCGTCTTGCTCCGTAACGAAATGTGATGCGTGCAAGAATGGGGTTGCTTTGCGTCGCGTGGATTTTATATATAAGCGATTTGAAGGATCTCGTGGAAGTTAAGTTTGACTTGCATGCAACGAATTAACTTATATGCAAATAAGATTCTAACAGCTTTAGCACCACTAGTACTGAGGCTAGATCTAATAGAGCAAGCGTTTACCTAAGAGAACATATCTTGGCGTACCGCATTTTTCACTTTCATCTACATTTATTCAAAGAATTTATGAAATCATAATTTGATTATTGGCACAAGTGCTTTCTTAGCTGCCATTTTGCATCACATACATTACCTAGGTCGCTGCACTGTTTTTCTGGTCTGGTCACTGCAGTATGTCTTTTGTAACGCGCTCCCAAAATAAGATTTCTGCTTTATTCTTCTAATTGTCTGCTTTATTTCTACTACTGTTTACAGATTTACATGTTGCCAAGGCGATTTTCAAAACAAATATATTGCTACGGTATGAGCCGGGTCAGGGTATGAGCCATGGGAGAAGAAGAAGAGGAGGTTCAGCTGCTTCTACTTATGGACGCCATCACCACCTATCATTGCCTGACTTCATCTGTAAATAAACACAGTTAACCTCAATCGAACCGTAACAGTTTTGTGGTGGAGGTGCGGGGTATCGAATCAAGCATCACGGTTCTGCAACCACCTGATCTACGCCGAAGCCGCCGCATTGCTGGACTTCCCCCGTTACCACTGGAGGTCGACATGTCTCGCGGTGAAGACGGAACCCAGAACTACGCAGCTACAGCCACAGTACCAGTTCCAGCAGCGCCTTTGCTACCTGCTTCGGTCGCAGCTGGCCCTTGGCAGCGTCAGCATCTGATAGAGCCTCGTACCTTAGGAGGCAAATCTGGCGAGGACGTGGACGAGTGGCTCACACACTACAAACGGGTGAGCAATTACTACCGTTGGGACGCGGCAACTCAGCTGACTAACGTGGTGTTTTTCTTGACGGACACGGCACTAACATGGTATGAGAACCATGAGGACATCCTCACGACGTGGGATCGCTTCGTGTCCGAAGTAAAGGAGTGTTTTGGGGACTCCGTGGCAAAGAGGAAGCAAGCTGAACAAACGCTGCTGCAAAGAGCCCAGGTACCAGGCGAAACATGCACAATGTACATTGAAGCCATATTGAAGCTGTGCAAGACCGCCAACCCTTGCATGTCCGAAGAGGACAAAGTCGGCCACCTGTTAAAAGGAATCGCCGAGGACGTTTATCAATTCCTCATCGGCAAAGACAGCATTGCTACAGTAGCCGACGTCATACGGCACTGTCGTACATTTGAGACACTGAAGATGCGGCGTATCGCTCCGAAATTTGGCCGACTGCCGAATGTGACCACAGTAGCGAGTGTTGACGACTACGCACCTTTTGATCTTGCGTCTACAATACGCGAGATCGTACGTGAAGAACTCAGTCGACACGCTCGTGCGACGCCTTGTGAAGCTGCACCTATGTCGGTTCCCGCTCAACATCATGTTTCCATTGCTGCAGCGGGCGTCGAGGAGCACAACTACGGTTCTGGCGCACCACCGAAGCCGCAGCGCAATCACTACCAAGATTCAAGGTACGAGCGCCGCTTCAGTTACCCTCGTCAGCCGGCCGCCAGCTATCAGGGCTCGAACGACTATACACTTGTGCCACCGCGTCGGGGCGATGCTTTCCAACAGTATAATGTATATCGCCAACCTCCTGTGTGCTATAGTTGTGGTGCTTCCGGACACATAGCTCGATTCTGTCGTCGGCGGAGTGAAGTGACATCGCGATACGAGCCACCGTCAGCATTTCCTCGTGGCGGCAACGCTTACAACGATCCCTGGTCCGCCTATCCCAGGAGCACCCCACGACAGGAGAACCGGCGTGGTAGCTCTCCCGCTTCTGATCGCAGCTTGACACCTCCATCTGCCCGACCGCGTCGCTCGCCTTCACCTCGACGGCGGCTGTCGTCACCGCCACCGCAGGGGAAACTAGCCGGCGCGACCGATGGAGGTGAGGTCGCACAAAAGGACTCGACTCATATGCCTCCACCAGTTACCATGTTTAAGAACAGGATACACGTTTCAATAGATGGACTAAGTGCAACAGCTTTAGTGGACACCGGTGCGACGATTTCAGTCATGAGTGTTTCGTTCAAAGATCGCATTGGCCGCAAAGTTATGTTCCCCTGCCAGGATTCTACCAGATTTCGCGGCGTCGGCGGTGACGTACTTCAACATGTAGGAGTCTGTACCGTTAACGTGCTGTTGGCAGGAACGGTGTTCCCAACTGAGTTTTTGGTTCTGCAGCGGTGTACGCACGATGTCATTCTCGGCATTGACTTCCTACAAGAGTGTGGTGCTTTCGTCGACTGTGGTACCGGTGAGCTTTCTGTCAGTGGTGACATTGTTCCTGATTTCTTTGACGAGCCGACGCCTGCAGCAGACACACTGATTGTTTCCGAAGAGCTCACAGTACCATCATGGTCCATGAGGTCAATCGCCGTATCTTCCTCAGTTGCGGCCGTGACATCCTTTCATGCCGTCGTTCAACCTCTCATGGCTGCGTGTGCAAAGAAAGACATAATAGTACCTCGTTGTGTGGTATCGATTCATAACGGAACAACGTTTCTGTGGGTGTTTAACTGTTCGCCAGTGCCGGTTATTCTTCCTCGAGGAATGAAGCTCGCGCTGCTCGATGATGCCACGGAGAGTTCTCTTGCTGCCGTCGACGACGAGAAAAGTGACAAACACTTAGCGATTTCCAAACGCAGTTGCTCCTACGAGACGTACATTTTGAGCATGGTCAGCAAGACGCTACGGTCATATGAGCAACAAACGCTGGTTCAGCTAATAGAACGACATGCGTCCGTGTTTGACTTTGGCGAAAAGGAGGAGCGACTGTCCTTACCGTGTTCGCGAGCCCAACATAGGATTGATACAGGCTCTGCTCATCCGGTTCGGCAAAAACCTTACCGGGTGTCGTCATCGGAACGGAAAGTCATTGCTGACCAAGTTCAGGATATGCTGCACAAAGGCGTTATTGAAGAGTCGTGCAGCCCGTGGGCAGCGCCTGTTATTTTGGTTAAGAAGAAGGACGGCTCTTGGAGGTTCTGCGTCGATTATAGACCAATGAACGCCCTGACTAAAAAGGATGTGTATCCGCTGCCTCGGATCGACGACGTCATTGACTGCCTGCACTCAGCTTCTTACTTTTCGTCACTTGACCTAAGATCAGGGTATTGGCAGATCCCTATGCACCCTGCCGACAAAGAAAAGACCGCATTTGTGACGCCTGATGGACTGTATCAATTTAATGTTATGCCGTTTGGGCTTTGCAATGCTCCCGCAACTTTTGAAAGATTTATGGATTCGATTCTTCGTGGTCTTAAATGGGAAGTGTGTTTGTGCTATTTGGAGGACGTGGTTATTTTTGGACGCACATTCGATGAGCATAACGCCCGCTTAAGCCTCGTTCTGGACTGTGTGGAAAAGGCTGGCTTGGTTTTGAACTCGAAGAAGTGCCGCTTTGGTGAACGACAGGCATTGGTCCTCGGTCATCTGGTCGACAAAGATGGTGTCAGGCCCGACCCTCGAAAAATTGAAGCAGTCAGCACCTTTAAGCCACCGAAGTCTGTAAAGGAACTCCGCAGCTTTCTAGGGCTATGTTCTTACTTTCGACGCTTTGTGCCGAAATTTTCGGACATCGTGTATCCATTGAACAGCCTCTTGCGAAAAGACAGCCCATTCGAATGGACACCTGAATGTGATGCTGCATTCTGTCAACTAAAATTTATGCTGACGTCAGAACCTCTCCTTCGTCACTTTGATCCATCTGCGCCTACTGAAGTGCACTGTGACGCAAGCGGTATTGGCATCGGAGGCGTGCTCGTCCAGCGCCATAATCATGAAGAGCATGTGGTCGCCTATACGAGTCGTTCTCTGAGCAAGGCAGAAAGGAATTATACTGTGACAGAGCAAGAATGCTTGGCAGCTGTTTTTTCTGTTCAGAAGTTTTGTTGTTACCTGTATGGGCGTCCGTTCACGATTGTAACCGACCATCATTCCCTGTGTTGGCTCGTTACCCTCCGAGACCCTTCTGGACGCCTTGCACGCTGGGCTTTGCGGCTCCAGGAATTTGACTTTAGTGTTTCATACAAAAGTGGCAGGCGTCATTCCGATGCGGATTGCCTTTCTCGTCTTCCTTTGTCAACAACGGAAGATCATGCGGACACCTCCGACATCTGCTTTGCTGCTCTCTCTCACACGTTTCCTGACGCCACCATCTTCCAGCGGGAACAGCCCAATGATTTATGTTTGGACCCGTTGTTCGCCGACGCTCGCAGTCCTAAGGGCAGTGGTCGATTTTGCCTTCGAGATGGACTGTTATACAAGATAAATTACTCGGGTCATGGTGCGCGGTATTTATTGGTTGTTCCCGACAGTCTGAGACGCGACGTTCTCCGTGTCATGCATGATGATCCGACGTCAGGCCACCTTGGATTCATTCGCACCTTACACCGAATGCAGGAGCGGTTTTACTGGCCTAAAATGCGAACATGTACGAAGAATTACGTCTCGAGATGCGACAAGTGCCAGCGTCACAAGCGACCCACAAGCGCTCCACAAGGACTTCTTCATCCTGTAGTGCCGCCCACTACGCCTTTCCAGCAAGTTGGTATCGACCTGCTGGGACCATTTCCGCAATCTTCGAACAACAACCGCTGGGTCATAGTGTGTGTCGATCACCTCACCCGATATGCGGAAACCGCTGCGATACCACCCTCTACAGCCGCGTCCGTAGCTTCCTTCTTGTTGCGCTCCGTTGTTCTTCGCCATGGACCGCCTCGTGTAATTATTAGTGACCGTGGTCGCCAATTCGTCGCCGACACTGTGGAAGAATTGCTTCGCCTTTGCACTTCGCAGTTCCGCCACTCATCGCCATATCATCCCCAGACGAACGGGCTTGTCGAACGTACAAACCGCACCCTAACTAATATGCTGGCTATGTACGTATCATCGAAACACAAGAACTGGGATGATGTCTTGCCATTTATAACCTATGCTTATAATACAGCGAAGCTCGAAACCACAGACTTCACTCCTTTCTACCTGCTCTACACTCGGTCTCCGCGCAGTTGCCTCGACACAATACTCCCATTTGAGCTTCATACGGACGACTCAGTTGTCCAGACATTGTGCCGTGCTGAAGAAGCCCGCCAAATTGCTCGCCTGCGCACACTGGCATCGCAAGACCGATCCAAGCAGCGGTATGATCGACGCCGCGACGATGTTTCATTCGAAAAGGGTGACTGTGTGGTTGTGGACCCCCCAACGCAAACGTGGTTTATGCCAGAAGTTTTTATCCCAGTATGCTGGCCCATACGTCGTAGTAGATCGCTTGAGTGACTTGACCTACGTGGTGGCGCGTCTGACGTCAGCTGGTCGTCGGTCTAGTCGGACCCAGTTGGCGCATGTTGCTCGCCTCAAGAAGTTCCATCCCGCACTTCGCCAGTGATTCTGACTCGCCCAGCGGGCTTCGTCTGTGAACCGGGGAGTGCTACGGTATGAGCCGGGTCAGGGTATGAGCCATGGGAGAAGAAGAAGAGGAGGTTCACCTGCTTCTACTTATGGACGCCATCACCACCTATCATTGCCTGACTTCATCTGTAAATAAACACAGTTAACCTCAATCGAACCGTAACAATATTATTATGTGGGCGTGCCTTGAGTATACAGTACAAAATATTCTGCTTACTGCTTAAGAAAATAGCGAAATTGAGTTTTCATTAAAATAACGGAAATCATTGGGAGCCATCTTAAAGATGTTAGGAAGGGGATTCAAGAAACGTTGTTTTACTGAATACTCCGTTTTACTCATGAGAGTCCCAACGAGTCGTTTCAGGCAATTCTCCATAGGCACTGAATTTTCTATTGTCTCAACAGGTAAGCTGACGATACTTCATGCTGATAGCTAATAAGGGCGCCGTCTGTATTGTGTTTTTGTACTCATTCAATGTGAATATTTGATACACAACCACCTCTCTATATTTACTTGTATTTGTTTTCTTGTCTTAGGCCTCCTTAAATATTTTTCGTATTACTAATCGCCATGTAATGGAAGCGATAAGCGGCAATAGCGCGAATAGCGGCGGTGTCCTGCGACGCTTTGTGCAACTATACAATACGTCTGAGACATTTCTGTGTTGCACATGTTCTCTCGTTGAAGAAAAATTGCTAAAGGTCGATTCCACGAAAGATCGAAAAAGGGTGTATATTTGATGTTTCCGATTTTCCTGATAATTTCGTATGTTGTGCACATATGACTGCACAGCACGAAATCGCAGTTCGTTTTCAAATAAAAAAAAATTTTTCAACACAGGAAAATTCGACAAGTGTCGCCGGTTGACGACGACCATTTACGAAGGGTGCGTTTTCGTAACTTCGGAACCATGCTGGCAGCTACTCAAGCTATATATTACAAATATCTTTCTTTTTAGCGGAAGCAGAAGTAAAGAGGAAATAGCTCTTTATCATTTCATAGAATTCTGAGCAAATTATGTAGTTTTAAAAATTCACGAAAAACGCTGCGTTTTTGAAAATCAGTCAAATTTGGGACGCTATGGCTACTTCTGTGAACATCTTAGCTTGATCACATTTGCAGTATGAATAGGCCTTTATGTGAATAATGAAGCTCTGCATTTGTATTTCTCTAATAATTTTCAAAGTAGTAAATTTTCATGCTCGAAACACCAAAAAGAGAAAAGTGCTCCTCGATTCAAAAATCTATAATAAAAAAACCCCAATCTCAATTTTGTTCAAAGTCCCCCAAAATGTTCTCAAAGGACTGCAGAATGATATTATGAAAAAAACATGTTGCATCATTTTTATTAGAACAAAAGCAGAAAATGTCAAACATTGTGTTTCCAGAGCGTGGTGGCTACTGCGTAAAGGACATCTCTAGTAACAAGAAAAATACAGTTACACGTCTTTTTTCTTCTCTGAGCTTCGCTAAACAACAGTAATGATCTATGGTCGGAAATTAGGAACTGTTTTGTAAAGAAAAAGACCGTTCCAATTAAATGCATTCGCGTGGTTTGCGACTTCACGCCAGTGTTAGACATCCCTCAGTCCACAGTAGGCACTTGCAGTTGTAGCCTCCTTTTCTTTCATCTATTTCAGTTGAGTATAATTCATATCTTGAGTGCTAAAGAACGCATTCCCTCCATGCGTCTCTTATGATGATGTACTGTGCCAGAATTGAGAGATTGGTATAAAAGCCAAGGTGTCTTCATGAATGGAAACGAATTTCTGGAGAGCGGTCGCCAAGAGGTGGTGTTTTTGTTGGCCCATATGTGTACGTTGTCAAACCTTATGTGATCAATGCAGAGTTTAAAAAGAATCGATTACGTGAAGATTGGTGGCAGCAGTTCTGGCAACGGACAAAACACGTTTTGTTTGCATTGCATCTGCTTTGTTTTGCATCTCCTTGTATCTCTTGAAGCAGTGCTGGCAGATCTGGTCTCCCTCTTGAATTGAGCGCGCATCCTACTTCATGACCCTCCGCAAAAGAGACTCGATCCGATATCTTCTACATAACGAAAATTTCGCTGCAGCGGAATTTTCTTTTTGTGCACCATGAGGCAATCCGTACAAAATCTCGGTCATGGCTATAACGCCTACCCATAGCCACCTTCAGAGCGTAGGACAGTGATCGCATCAAAGTGAAGCACAATTTGGATGCTTAACTTCTATCTCAGATGGTGTTTGGCTTACTGGCACAGCCGTGCTCGTTGCTGTCGTCTGCTCAGGCGGGCGTCTATCGTGCCGCCCTTTGCACCTGTCCGCCTAACGCATGCTACTCCGTTTACACGAGTGCTTGTAGCGCGGGCCATTCGATCCGCCACACGATCCGCACGGTGCGGATCCAGAGACCGGGCGGAAGAGCGACGAGCGGTGAGAAATGTATCGTGTAACCAACGCAATCGACACCCCAGCATTTTCTCGTGCAGAGCGACAAAGCCTGGCAAACAATGTCTGGCTGCTGTGCTTAGGTTGCACTGCGGTACTCGCCGTTCACCACTGTCACCATTTGCGATTTCTCACATTCTTACAATGCATGATCGACTCGGCTACACAAATTTCGCGTTTAGCTTCGTTGCTTTTATATAAGCGCATTTACTCAAAAAAAAAAATTATCCAGAAGAATGAAAATGTCCGTGCTGCCTGTCGACGAGGAATATAAGTGGTGTCGCAAATGCATTTAATCGGAACGACCTTTTTTTCTTTACGAAACAGTTCCCACTTTCCAACCATAGATCATTACTGTTGTTTAGCGAAGCTCAGAGAAGAAAAAAGACGTGTTACTGTATTTTCTTGTTACTAGAGATGTCCTTTACGCAGTAGCCACCACGCTCTGGAAACACAATGTCTGACATTTTCTGCTTTTGTTCTAATAAAAATGATGCAACATGGTTTTTCATAATATCATTCTGCAGTCCTTTGAGAACATTTTGGGGGACTTTGAACACAAATTGAGATTGGGGTTTTTTATTATAGATTTTTGAATCGAGGAGCACTTTTCTCTTTTTGGTGTTTCGAGCATGAAAATTTACTACTTTGAAAATTATTAGAGAAATACAAATGCAGAGGTTCATTATTCACATAAAGGCCTATTCATACTGTAAATATGATCAAGTTAAGATGTTCACACAAGTAGCCATAGCGTCCCAAATTTGACTGATTTTCAAAAACGCAGCGTTTTTCGTGAATTTTTAAAAATACATAATTTGCTCAGAATTTTATAAAATGATAAGAGCTATTTCCTCTTTACTTCTACTTCCGCTAAAAGGAAAGATATTTGTAATATATAGCTTGAATAGCTGCCAGCATGGTTCCGAAGTTACGAAAACGCACCCTTCGTAAAATGGTCGTCGTCAACCGGCGACACTTGTCGAATTTTCCTGTGTTGAAAACATTTTTTTATTTGAAAACGAACTGCGATTTCGTGCTGTGCAGTCATATGTGCACAACATACAAAATTATCAGGAAAATCGGAAACATCAAATATACACCGTTTTTTGATCTTTCGTGGAATCGACCTAAAATATTCTACGTTAGTGAGTATATCAACAAAGAATCCCTTACGCCAGCAGCTAAGTAGAACATGGAAATTCATTGCAGTTTACGTCATCTACGTATACACTAGGGGTCTCAAACTCAGCTTATAGTCGGCGGGCCGCAGTAGAGAAATTTAGCTCCAAGGGCCGGGACAGTGATGATGGCGGGGTCGGAGAGAGTTTAAACGAAATGACGTTGCCATTTGAAAGAAAGCCTTTCCAATATGTCATATATAAGTCATTTCTGAAGGGGATTTGGAGTCAGGATTCGAGAAACATCGATACCGATGTACACAACGAGTGAAATATGGACGCGGATTGAAATAAAGTCTTTGTTCCACGATTATGTCTCAGCACATGGTGACCACATGTTCCTCACGAAAGAAATGCTTGAGACCAGTCATATGTCTGTGTAGCTCACGAACAGACTTATTTAGAAAATAAAAAAACGCCAGGCCTGCGCTGAAACCGCAGCACAGTCACAGCGAAAGCTGGAAGAGCGGCGTTTCTAGAGCCCGTTGTAAGCTCTCTTGGGGCTACCATACAAGTACACTTGAAAGGTACCCACTACGCCAAGTATCACAATTTTTCTGAAGTTGGGAAGCACCTACTAAGCCATTATTCGTCATTCTGCAGAGAAGCGAGGCACCAGCTACACGTCTGTAAGGTATTATGTGTACTTTGTTGAGGCGACGACTGATGACGATGAAGAATTATGACTCAGCCGTTTGTAATGGGTTGGAAGTATTAAACGGCCCACCAGTTATGCAATTTGCATTGGGTGACGCCCGGTCGCTATTTCCCCCTCCCGTCATGCTGTATAAAATACGTTGACATGGGAGAGAGACGGGGGGCGGGGGGGGGGGACGAAGAACTTTACTGAGACCCCGAGGAAATGGATCATGCGCTTATGAGCTTCCTTGGCAACCAATACAAGTGCACTTGCGAGGAACCCACTACGCTATAAATCATTGTAATTTTTGAGAAGTAGGGCAGCAGGCACCGTGACATTTTTCGTCATTCTACGGAGAGCCGTGGCACCTGCTTAACGCATGTAAGGCATTATGCGCACTTAGTTGGTGCTCTGCCTGATGACGATGAAAAATTATGGCAGATCCCTTTAATGGGTTGGAAGCATTCAGCAACCTACTCGTTGCGCAATTCGCATTGTGTGACGCCTGGTTACAGAATTCGCGTTGTGCGACGCTTGGTGCTTATTTTACTCTTCTACCACGCTATACTGCATATGCTAATGTGGTTCCTTCCCGACATCCAGTATAGGACCTTTTTGCAAAGCAGTTTCAAGCACCGGCATGGCTCAGAGGTTGAAGACTGGGCTCCCACGAAGAGGGCCCAGGTTCGAACCTCGTTCCATCCTGGAATTTTTTTCTTATTTCATTTTTTTTCCTATTTCGAGCGATACTGGTTACGGACACCGACGGCGGCGGCAGCGGCGGCGGCGGCGGCGGCGGACAACTACGGCGCCAAAAACGGCCGGTGAAATGATCTCATAACAGCTTTCGCTGTAAAACAAATGGGACGGAGACGGTCATGTGTGCCGGCCGGGCTGCTAGCCAACGCTCTCAAACCCCGTATACACCATGCGTCCCTCCCCCTCCCCCCCGCCCCAAAAAAAAAAAAAAGAAACGCCAGGCCTGCGCTGAAACCGCAGCACAGTCACAGCGAAAGCTGGAAGAGCGGCGTTTCTAGAGCCCGTTGTAAGTTAGCTCTCTTGGGGCTAGAATACAAGTACACTAGAAAGGTACCCACTACGCCATAAATCACAATTTTTGTGAAGTTGGGAAGCACCTACTACACGCTTATGGGCTTCCTTGGCAACCAATACAAGTGCACGTGCGAGGAACGCACTACGCTCTAAATCATTGTAATTTTACTGAGACTCCGAGGAAATGGGTCATGCGCTTATGGGCTTCCTTGGCAACCAATACAAGTTCATTTGCGAGGAACCCACTACGCTATAAATCATTGTAATTTTACTGAGAGCCCGAGGAAATGGATCATGCGCTTATGAGCTTCCTTGGCAACCAATACAAGTGCACTTGCGAGGAACCCACTACGCTATAAATCATTGTAATTTTTGAGAAGTAGGGCAGCAGGCACTGCGCCATTTTTCGTCATTCTACGGAGAGCTGTGGTACCTGCTAAACGCATGTAAGGCATTATGCGCACTTTGTTGATGCTGTGCCTGATGACGATGAATTATGGCAGAGCCCTTTGCAATGGGTTGGAAGCATTCAACAACCTACTCGTTGCGCAATTCGCATTGTGTGACGCCTGGTTACAGAATTCGCGTTGTGCGACGTTTGGTGCTTATTTTACTTCTACCACGTTATATTGCATATGCTAATGTGGTTCCTTCCAGACATGAAGCCTGTATAGGACCTTTTTGCAAAGCAGTTTCAAGCACCGGCATGGCTCAGAGGTTGAATACTGGGCTCCCACGCAGAGGGCCCAGGTTTGAACTTCGTTCCATCCTGGAATTTTTTTCTTATTTCGTTTTTTTTTTCTTATTTCGAGCGATACTGGTTACGGACAACGGCGGCGGCGGCGGACAACTACGGCGCCAAAAACGGCCGGTGAAATGATCTCATAACAGCTTTCGCTGTAAAAAAAGTCGCTACCAGCGTTGCTGCTGCTGTACACCTGTCCGGATATATGGTATTGTGCA
Source organism: Rhipicephalus sanguineus (assembly GCF_013339695.2). NCBI lineage: Eukaryota > Metazoa > Arthropoda > Arachnida > Ixodida > Ixodidae > Rhipicephalus > Rhipicephalus sanguineus. Next base: position 15,913,971 of record NC_051182.1, on the reverse strand, counting down.
AACTGTCTTTTACGGACAAGGTAAAAGTCCACACCGGCCGGTGTTTGCGCCGCCGTGCGAAGGTTTCTTATTGACGTTATTGTGATTATATGGCAGCCCGCTAGCTGGTCGGCAAGCTGAGCAGCGACTCCCATCAATTGCAGAAATGACAAGCTAGAACCGCTGTCAGCGGAGTGTATAAAGAGTTGACCTGTGAAGAAGCTAAAACAAGCCCCAATAAGTTGATTTGGAAGGAAACTAATGTACTTTGAGCAAGAAGAGCGAAACTTTTAAGATACTAACAGACATTTCATTCAAGTGAAACAAAATAGGTCAGCCAGGTTAGGAAATTTTCAAGCATACATTCTCGTGTATAGGCATTTGTTGCTACATTATATGGATGTATAATAACAAATTTGAGAATGTATCGAAGTATCTTAAGATACAATTGCCAAGTATCGTATCGGATACAATTATTGCGGCAGTATCTTGTATATGTATCTTTCTTCAAAGGTATACTGCGCTAAAAGGAACAAGGACACAGAAAAGGGGGGACAACACATGCGCAGACTCACAACTGAAATTTTATTTTACCACGTTGTCACGTGGTAAAAGACAGTGTAGAACACCAGGTTTCTAGATTGTCTACTGCTGGGTATCCGAACTATTTGATAACGGGGGCCTGTGAAAAAATAATCAGGAGGATTAAGAGTAGCGATACTGCCTCGGAGCGTGTTAACGACCGCGAGCGCAAAAGATATGCTGTGATACCTTACCAGCATAAAGTTTCACACAATCTCAAGAACGTTGCGGAACGTTATGGTGTACAAGTTGTGTTTTCCGGCCCCCAAAAAATGGCCCGTTTATGTGCGCGTGTAATGAGTAAAATTGACAAAACACCTAGCAATAGTCCATTTGTTTGTCACGTTGACCACAGGAATAAGTACGTTCCCTGTGCTTGTGCAGTAGTATATGAATTCCCTTTCACCTGTGGTCATGTCTATATCGGGCAAACGGGCCGGTGCATTAATATCCGGTTAAGAGAGCATTCAAAGAATTATTCTTCTGATGTTTACTCCCACGTAGCAAAGCACTGCAGGGAATGTGAACAGGAGACGAACAGGGCGTGCCACCCCCTTCTGGATAGGACCAAAGTCCTGTACCGTCACAAGGACCGCAATACACGGGAGCTCTACGAAGCTTATGCGATTAGAAAAACAAGGGCGTGTGTAAGCGATCCGTCGGTGCAGCTTGCTGACTGTGAAGTGCAGTATCTAGATTCTAGGTTTTGACATGATGATTGACGCGTTCACGTGACCAGTTTTTGCCGAAAGAGCTCATCCTTCTTTTTTAATCTTCAGTGTATATATGTCACCCTTCACTCAATAAAATTTCAGTTGTGAGTCTGCGCATGTGTTGTCCCCCCTTTTCTGTGTCCTTGTTCTTTTTAGCGCAGTATACCTTTGAAGAATGAACATCAACCAACTAGCCCAACTTGCTGCTCTGTTGCAATATGTATCTCCAATACTTTTTGCCTGAGCATCTTGTATCGTATCGCGATACAATTTCAAAGTATCTTTGCCCAGCCCTGTTTGGATACATATGATATCGGAGAATAAGCTTACCTAATATAGGGCCAATTAACTGTCAAGAAAATTAATGAAGATAAATTGAATGAGTTCATTGAAAGAGCTACACGGTTTTCTTATGAGTAGCTGAGGATCGTTGCGGCACGTGGCGCAGCATATCTCAACCGCGCTCTACTTACTACGTGGCTTCCGGGGGCGCTTCGGCAGCGCTCCGAAACAAAACATAACCCAACGATTCCACCAGCGCACACGCACGCCGAGGTTTCGAGTGCCACTGCCAGATACCTCCTAAGTCAAGGATTATGGTAGTGAAGGATCAGATATTTTACTGCTGAAATCACTTCATAGTCGGATACGACTTTAAAAGTCTGCGGCGTGTCCTCCTCACCGACGTCAGAGCCGGACGGCCGGTTACGCCGCCTTCGAAGAACATTGTCGAATACATGGGCGGGACTATTTCTTTAGTCGCGGAGGCCATAGGCGGCCGCGTTTCGGTCCCCTGGGCGCGCAGCCTCTTCCGGACTCCTTAAGTTGTATCCGACTACACATCCTTATAATTGTGTCTTCTTAGGTGACGTAAAATGCTCTCGCGCACTCACCGCACGTATCCGCAGAGTTTCCTGCGCCTCTCCAGTAGGTCAGGCACCAGGGACGGCGAAGGCCAGGTAGTGGACGAAGTCGAAAGCCGCGTGCGAAACCACGAAGAAGCCGCCACTCAAGCCGGTCATGAGCTGAATGTCGCGGGTTCCGTCCAGCCTCTCAGCGGCCGGAAACGCGGCGAACGCCGAGAAGGCCAGCGCGTACGTGGCGGCGCATCCCACCGTCCAGAGGAGGAATATGGACATTCGGCCCGAGAACTTGTGCACTTCCAGCTGGGACACCTTGGCCACGATGCGGGCCGTCCGCTGGCGCGTCAGCAGGCGCAGCACGGCCGTGTCCACGAGGTTGAGCAGTACGGGCACGGTGAGCGAATCGGTCGGGTCGACCATGAGACGAACCCTCTGATGGCGGTTGGCAGGACTGTAGTGTTTCTAGTACACTATAGGCATGACGTAACTACGCTAGAGCGTAGAAAACGTTCAGGGAAAGATGGAAGCTTGAAGAGATAAAAAATTGTTGAACGCGAGGTGTCGCTGAAGCCAACGTTTCGACAAGTGATCTTGTTTTCTTTAAGGCTGCCTTGAAGAAGACAAGACTCCTGTCGAAACGTTGGCTACAGCGACACCTCGCGTTCAAGATTTTTAGCCCGAAAATGTTTTAAACCGGGGTCCACCAAGACTCCAGTGACGTACTTCCGTCACGGAAATGACGTCAAAAAATGCACACGATCAGATGGCAAAGAAAAAAAACGTTCCTTCAACGACAGTTGAACCCACGACTTCTTGATCCGCGACGACAGATGACGGGCACGCTATCCACTGCGCCATGGTCGCACACTCTGGGGGCTTTACAAACGCGCCTTTTATATCTCCCACTTTCCTCTCTTACTGCTCGGCAGGTCAGCGGGGTGGTGTCGCCGTCTGGAAGCAGTAATGCGAAGTAATGCATTATGACCGTGGCTTCCGAGATTAGCTCCTGCAATGCGTCATTGTTACGCGTCCGTTCCATTCGGCGCGTTTCCAATAGAATTGCAATTTTGTCAACGCTTTAAAACATCGCGAGATGGCGACCTCAGGCCAAGCCTCGGCCTCACTCATAACATCCATCCATATTAAAAATTGCTCTGCGACACGCGCCTCGCGTTCCCCGCTTCCGCTCGTCCCGAGAAAAAACGCGGCCAGGCTACAGGGTAAGCACGGCGCGTGTTGCATTTTCCTCTAGTCCTGCCGTGGTGTTCAATAACTCTTTAAGAAGGCGACCTTAGCTTAAGTTCTGCGTTTAATCACCGACGCTCTTCTGGCCGTCACACCGCTGTCTCTGATTACGCTCTCACCGGTAACTATACAGCTACCACAAAGATTTGTTTGATTATGGACGTTAGTCGTCGGAATGGAGATGTGCCACCAAGCGTCAACGTAGGTGCATCCACGTTAAACGGTGCTATAACTGCCAAACACCAATAATACTTGTGCAAGCTCTCTTATATCAATGTACAGTAAACATTCAACTACTTCGCTAAAGACACATTTTACTTTCGTGTTATACCGATTTCTATGAGGGAGGGATCAACCATGTGTTTTTTTTTTCATCTCTAGCGTAGAAAAAGTCGTAACATACGATACAAGATACTCGGGCAAGAAGTATTTGAGATACAGATACAAGATACTCGCGGAATAATTGTATCCGATACGATACTTCCCAATTGTCAATTGTATCTTAAGATACTTCGATACGTTTGCAAATTAGGTGTTATATATATATATATATATATATATATATATATATATATATATATATATATATATATATATATATATATATATATATATATATATATATATATATATTAGGGGTGTGCGAATATTCGAAAGTTTCGAATATTCGTCGAATATTACTTTCGAATTATTCGTAATCGATTCGAAAATCGTGTGTTCGAAAAGTTTCGAATATTCGAAACATTCCAATATATGCGATTCGATTATCATGCATAAAATAACTCGTCTTTCACATTTCTGCTGCGTTCGTATAGCTAAAAACGTTGCCGAGAGGAGCGATACACATCGTAAGTACACGGAGGCACGATATCTGCCTGCGACGAGCGCCCCAATACGTATGATTTATTGCTGGTGCATCTCCGACGTGCAGCGCTGTTGGCGATCATGTAACCGTACATTTTCAATATTATGCGGTCGTAACGTGTCGCACTACCACTCGTTCACTATGCAGGACCACTTCTGAAGAAAGACAGTGACCCACGTGACTGTTGGCGGACTGTAGGCACCTTCAGATACCCCAGTCTGGCAAAGCTTTGCCCCATGTACCTCCCTATACCAGCCACTTCTGTTCCAAGCGAGCGTGCCTCTTCAGTGGCAGGGGGTGGGGCTGTATCTGTTAGAAGGGAGCGCCTGCTGCCTGATCATGTAGAGCAACTCATATTTCTTCATGATAACATCTAGTCATTACTTTCATTGTGCCGTGATACTTGCTTGTGTTGTGATGTGCATTGTGCTAGCCTGGACATTGTGTTCTGGAGATAGCAGTGTATGTTATGTTGCCAGTCAGGCTGTTAATGTTTTTTTTTTTCAAATAGCTACATGTTAAATAAAATATTGTTACTGTGGAGGCATTTTTCCTTTGATATTCGATATTCGAAGGTGGATATTGGTATTCGATTCGTATTCGAAAAATTTGATATTCGCACACTCCTAATATATATATATATATATATATATATATATATATATATATATATATATATATATATATATATATATATATATATATATATATATATATATATATATATATAATGAAGCACCAGAGGCCTATGTAGAAGTGTGTTTACTTGAAAATTTCTTAACTGCGACCAGCTTTGTTTAATTTTAACAAAATACCTGTTTGTATCACAAGATACAAACTTTCTTGCTCAAGGCGTATTAGTTTCATTTCTAAACGACTTATTGGGATTTGTTTGGCTGCTAAACATGACAGCTCCAGGGGCGTAGCCAAGGGGGGGGGGGGGTTGGGGGGGTTACACGCACACATAGAAACGCACGCACGAACATACATAAAGTATGGTTGAACCACCCCCCCCCCCGAAAAAAATTTCTGGCTACGCCCCTGGACAGCTCTTTAACTGCTGCGCTGTTAGTCGTTTTTGCTTGACACTTCTGTAGTTTATTGGTGTCGCTGCCCTACTTGGCGACCAGCTAGCTGGTTACCATCTACTTGCAAGTGCCTCCACATGATGGCGCAAATACCGCTGTGCAGTCATACCATGTCCGCAAGCGTATTGTTTTCGTAATACCGCCTCCACCGACAGGTGTACAGCACCGACAACGTTGGTAGCGATATTGTTTGTGACGCGTCGTGTAAAGACGATGAACTACATAGTCGGCGCTCACAATTAATTGAGGACATAAAACTGCAGTGATTTTTGATATTTTACTTATCTGTTGGCGTAAAGCGTTCGTTAGCAACATATTCACTAACGTGCAAGCTTTTGCCACTTCTTCTCCGAGAGAACCTGAGCCGCCATTAAACGTCTAAAGCCTGTTTCACATGCAGCGATTTTGCTCCAAGAGCGGAGTGGCTGCCGTCGCGGAAGCCCAAAAACAGGTTTTTTAGAGCGACCAGTGGACGCGCGATCGAGATCGCCGGAGTTGGAAAAATTCGCTAGCGGCAGAGCGGCTGCCCAAGGTCACCCAATGGGAGAGCAGTGACGTGGGGAGCACGTGATTGCAGGGGCGGAGTCGAGGAGCGGAGCGTGCGCCAGGAGGAACTCGGTTTCCTAGCAGACGACATTCGCTGTAACGAGCTGGCAGTGTAGAAACGCCTTTCTTTTCGTTTTGTTGTTCTCTACTGCGCTTCCATCAAAGCAGACAAATCGTTTGCACGTGTCATTTTGTTCTGTTGTATCTTTATCGAATCGTGGCACCAACACAGGTCCGTACAGGGGGACCCTACGGCACTGCGCACTTGTTGGTCGCATGTTTCAGTTTTTTTTTTTTTTGATACTCTGACCCAGCACGTTCGAATAGTTTACTGTTTTCTTTTTCTTTTTTTCAATGGTCACGTACCCCGAAGACGACAAATGCAAGCCCCCCAGACGACGACATTGTGGGTTTGCAATGGTTGCCGGCCCAGACGGCGCACCAACGCCTTGCGGCATTCGAGAGTAAAAGCCACCGAAAGCACTCTGAAAGCTTAAAACCACAAAAACCAATTCTTTTTTTTTTGCTTTTCCATGGCCAAGTGTAGGAGCGTGCAAGAAGACTTGCGTGGTAAAAAAAGAAAGCTGTAACAGAAATAAACGTGACTACTGAAGTTGTTTAATTGCACTCTGATACACTGCACATTTTCGTCATTCAAGGTTTAGGCGCGTGAAAATCGAGCACCGAAGTAGAAGGCTGGTGAAACTCGCAACCCAAGTGCACCAAAAGAAGCGAACTCGGATAAAGGAAACCCGCGGGCACGGAGAAAGAAGTACTTGAGGAGGAGAATCTCTCGGCCGCGGCAGCGCGCGAGGGCGGCGCGATAGCGTCACGGCGGAATGCGGTTACGCCGAAGCACGACAGATGACGCTTTCGGCCTGTTGCCATCAGAGCCGTCGATGGGGAGAGTCTGGCGAATGGGCGGGGCAGTGACGTCGCGGCGCGGCGATGACGCTGTTCACGTCACCGCCACGCCTCCGCTCCGCCGGCGTCCGCCATATATAGTCTTTCCGCGCGACGGGCGCACGGCTGAGGCTATGTACGCGCTGTTCATTCGTCAAATCTAGCGCTCCTAAACAAATTGCGAAAGCGAAATTGTGCAAGAACATTGTTGGACAAATTTAATGAAGAATATGGAGTGAATTACGCGTGTCCAAATCATCGTGAAACTGAGTTGTGCACGCCGATTCGAGTCCCCGACGTTCTACGATACACGCTGTGCTTTTAGAGCGCAGCTCTTAGGCGTCTTTTCCTGCGCTGTTCGGCATCGCCGTTGGCGTAGTTGGCGTAACCGATAGAGCGAACGAAGACGAAAGACAGCGAACGTGGATTCTGTCGATATCACGAGCCACTGGCCTCTAACATCGCTTTCTTCCTCCGTCATGCGTGCTCGCCCTTCGGTCGGAGCTCGTGCGCATGCAGGGCTGGTGGGTGCGCTGCTACTGTCTCGCTTGTCGTGACGGGGATGGCGATGACGCCTGCAATCCACAGAGTGGTGCGCGTAGCAATCCAGCACTGGCAGTTTCTGTGGCAATATGTAACGAATGTTCCAACGCGGATAGCCAGAAATTCAAACACAGTTCGCGTTGCCTCAACACAAAGCTGCGCTCAGAATTCGCATGAGGGAGTATCGTGATCATCGGTGACTTTTCGAGCTATGAAGACCTGTGCGTTTGCGTTTATCTTGGTTTTTTTAAATGCGAAACATTTCTTAGCGAACTTCTGCGACTTTGAGCGTATCTATCTGTCTACCTACCTATCTAGCCGCCTACGAATTTGTGCTCTCCTGGCCGTTTCGTACATGGGGTGTATACCAAAATTGGTATGGCGTAATGTGACTGTATGACAAACGTAAATGACTGGTCATAACATGAAAATCATGACATGCATGTCATGTACAGCATGATTTACATGCCACAGTATTGGTGCTCTTGCGGCCGTTTCGTTAATTTGATATATACCAAAATTGGTATGGCTAGACAAGAGCGTATGGCGAACATAAATAACAGGAGTTATTATGAAAATCGTGACACGCATGTCATGTATAGCACGACTTACGTGCCACGCTCATGGTGCGCTGGCGGCCGTTGTGCTAGCTTGATATACACCAAAATTGGTAGTGCGCGACATGACTGTGTGACGAACATAAATAACGAGAGTTAATGTGAATATCATGACACGCGTGTCATGTACAGCATGACTTACGTGCCACGCTCATGGTGCGATGGCGGCCGTTCCGCCAGATTGATATACACCAAAATTGGTATTGCGTGATGTGACTCTGTGACGCGCATATATAACAGGTGTGATTTTTGGAACATGTCACGTGACAAGTGTTACGTGAGATTCATTGCATACCGCGCCAGAAAAGTCTGTGCACGTGTTCTGGCAGCAAAGCAGAAGATAAAGAAGAGGACGGATTGCGTGCCGGTTCATGATGATGACAATTTTTATTCGCCACTAACGGGATTCTCCAAGCTTAAACAGCTCTGATTTTAAAAGAAACAGAGATACCAGCGCACGTAATTGTATTAAGGCCACAAAAGCGTAAAAGCGGGCGTACACAAGCGGCTTGGGGATCCCGAGCCCTAAAATTCCCTCTTAGAGAATTTTAGTACCGGGACCCCAAAGTGCCTTGCGTACGTAAGCCCCTTGCGTTCCTTTGTATAGTCCATGGGGCGCGGCTGAGTGTACAAGGGAACGTAAGAGGGTGAATAAGGAAGCGGCTTGGAGTCCCCGGCACTAAAACTCTCTAATAAGAGAAAAAAAGAACTCACAGGGTCCCTTATGCATTCGCCTAAGACCTCTCGAACGCGAAAGCCGTCTTCCTTTTCTTCAGTTGATGTACTGTTCCTCACGCCCCCCCCCCCCTCGAAAGCTTTGTGACCTAACATTGTCTTGCACTGCCTGCAAGATCGGAGGCACTGCAATTTTTGTACCCCACATCTGGTCATGTGCTGATGGCATCGCGTGAAGTCACGTTATTCGACGTCTTGATGACGTCACAATCTTTGGTCATATGGTCACGTCATTACGTGATGATTTTTGACATCCCTCGTGTTGACGCCGCCGACGCGGGACGCCGACGCGGGACGCCGACGCCACGGACGACGGCGGTCAATTTTCGCGTTTGCTGAGGCATCTAAGGTTTTCGTCAGAACAGGTGCAGGGCCCCCCTTAGGCGCGTGTTAAATGAAAACAATACCTCGTTCGGCTAGTCTGATAGCGGACATCCTGTTGGTTTACTTTACAAAATCATTTTTATGCTCAACTTCTTCGCGCTCTATACTTCCTAATCACGAAATTTCATCGAGCACATGAGGGCCCCTTGCTATAGTAGAAGAGCTTCCTGCATGAGCACAGACATTGTGCACTATACCTGCATGACCAAAAAGCGCAAGGCACATTCGCTTAGCACAGGGGCGCAGATTAATTTACATGCGCGAATTAAGCGTGAAACTGGTAGCAAGTACACAAGCGGCAACACAGCGGTAAATGACACCATAGGCTGACAGCCACAGAAACGCAGACCACATAACGTACAACACATGCCAGGTAACTGCCGCAGCTGACGCGCGGCGGCACTAACCTGCGATATCGAAATAAATCTTTCCCTCACAACATCACGGTAACATCCCAAGCTCGTGCTCAGAACGCGCGATAAATTACGTAAACGCAACACATCACGCTTGACACTTTGTTGTAAATGCGGTGTCAAACCACCACGTGATATGCGCGCTGTCATTGCGCATGCGCCAAGTTTCTGTTCCTTGTTTTCTATCGCATCCTTTCCCTTTCCACTTTACTTATATATATGCGTGCAATAAACGCCTTTTGGTTGTTCTCGGCTGACACGGAATCATCAACGTCTCCGTCCTTTCGTGACGGCAGCTAGGCTGCCTCCGCTATGCTACAGTGGCGACGAGCAAAGAAAACACCCACGCGGTCAAGCAGGAACCCGAAGTTAAGCATCCAGTGGCAACCGTACTGCTGACAACGATGGCCTCCTACATGCTTCCCAGCTTCGACGACGCCACAGATAAGTGGAAACCTTACTTCATCAAAGTGGAGGCGTATTTTGAAGCAAATGCTATTTCGGATTCCGCTAAGAAGAGGGCACTTCTAGTAGCTGCACTTAGCACCTCGACGATCCAAATCCTGATGGGGAAAATAGCACCTGCAAAGCCCAATGCCTTAAGATATGATGAAGTAGTCAAGGTGTTAAATGACCACTACGACCCAAGGCGCAACGAAATTGCTGAAAGCTTCCAGTTTTTCAACCGCTGTCAGCAGGAGGGAGAAACCATTCAGGATTTCGTCGTCTCAATCCGACGCATTGCAGACAATTGCAATTTCGGAGATTCTCTGAACAGGCTACTTAGAGACCGAATTGTCTGTGGTGTGCGTTCGGGTGCTGTGCAGAAGCAACTTCTGGCAAAGAAAGATTTAACTCTGGAGGAAGCCGAGTCGATAGCAGTAGCCGTGGAAACTGCCGAAAAAGACGCCAGGACAATGTCTGTAGACGTACCGCCTGTTCTTAAAGTGGAAGCGCGTCGCAAACTGCCATCGCGATCAAGCATGGAGCGCTCAGAGCGATTGGAGTGTGGAAGGTGTGGCAGTTCTAGACATGATGGCAACAGCTGCAGATGGAAGAATGCACGATGTTACGCTTGCGGCCTGAGGGGTCACCTCGCTAAAATGTGTCGCAGCCGCATTGGCAAAGATGTTGCCGCCCCTCGGCGACTACCTCACGCGAAAGCTTTGGCGGTAGAAGAGGCTTCTTCAGAAGAGGACAGCAGTGGTAGTGCTCAAATTTGGACGTTAGCGTCAGCACGAAAGAATTCTCTTGCGCCGCCAATAAGACGAATGTTCAGTTGGGGAGGCGTGAACGTGTCCATGGAAGTCGATACAGGTTCACCGGTTTGCGTCATATCACGGCAGCTTTTCGAAAAGCACCGCAAATGCTGGCCAAAGTTGAAGCCTTCACACGTAAAGTTATCATGCTACAGTGGAAGGTTGCCGGTGATGGGTGAACTGCAACTTTGTGTCAGATACCGCGATACTTCTGTTGACTGTTCCCTTGTGGTTCTAGACTGCCCCGGACCAAGCTTGTGCGGCTGAGACCTACTAATCCTCCTGGAACAAGCTGGCGCTCCGGTAGTGAGAGTCGCACACGAAGACGAGGCGACGGCTATTCGAGCGAAGCACCACAGCGTCAACGCCCTACGCCACACCTACGAGGATGTTTTTTCGGAAACCTTGGGCTTGATCAAAGGACCACCAGCCAGCCTCCTGCTGAAGGACGACGCGGTCCCCAAATTCTGTAAGGCGAGACCTATTCCATATGCTTTACGTGACAAGGTATCGCAAGAGCTTGACAGGTTAGTGTCGTTAGGTATAATATCACCAGTCAAGCATTCTAACTGGGCGACGCCCATTGTGCCCGTTCTGAAGAAGGACGGCTCGGTCAGAATATGCGGAGACTTTAAAGCTACTCTCAATCCCGCTTGTGCCACGGAACAGTACCCGCTTCCAGTAATTCAAGATATTTTTGCGTCATTAGGAGGTGGCCAGTTGTTCAGTACGCTCGACTTGCGGGACGCATATAACCAGGTGGCTCTGGACGAGGATTCCCGGAAGCTCTGCGTTATAAATACTCATAAAGGCCTTTTTTGTTACAATAGGCTTCCTTTCGGCATTTCTTCCGCGCCTGCAATATTTCAAAGAAAAATAGATACAATTCTGGCTGGCCTACCTGGCGTTCAGGCTTACTTGGATGACGTTCTGGTCTCTGAAACGTTTGGCGATGGCGGAGCACGATTGCAAAATGTGTTAGAACGGTTCAGAGAACATGGCGTGAAGCTCGGGTACGATAAGTGCAAATTTAGCCAACCATCGGTCACTTATCTTGGGCATCGCATTGATCAAGCCGGCCTTCACCCAACTGAGAAGAATGTAGATGCTATCGTAAATGCACCTAGTCCCGAAAACCTAAACGAGCTGCGTTCGTTTCTTGGGATGATAACATTTTATTCAAAGTTTTTGCCGAACATGTCAGATACGTTGTTTCCATTGTACCAGTTGTTGGAAAAAAACGCGCGGTGGCAGTGGAAGTCATCCCAGGAATCTGCATTTCGCAAGGCAAAGCAGTGTCTTAAAGATGCCGAGTGTCTTAAAGATGCATTTTGAGCCGTCAAGACAACTGAAGTTGGACTGCGACGCATCCGCTCGTGGGATAGGCGCCGTTCTTTTTCACACAATTGGAGGCACTAATAGGCCAGTCGGATTCCGGTCAAGAACCCTGACAAAAGCCGGAAGAAATTATTCTCAATTAGAACGAGAAGCACTGGCACTTGTTTTTGGAGTTACTAAATTCCGGGATTATCTCCTAGGTCGAGAGTTCGTCCTGGTTACCGACCACCAACCACTTCTGGGACTGCTGAGACCCGACCGCCAGACGCCTGCAATGGCCGCAGCTCGCATCCAACGGTGGGCCCTCTACCTTGGAGGTTACCGTTACAAGCTTGAATATGCCCCAGGAAGGCAGCTACTGAATGCGGATGCTCTGAGCAGACTGCCGCTGCGGTGCCAAGATGCCGCCACGGAACCTGAACCCGAAGAGTATGTATTTTCTTTGAAATGCCTGGATGAAGGGATAGTCACAACGCGCGAGCTGAAGGAGCTGACAGCCAATGACTCGATCTTATCCCGTGTAAAACAAAACGTGTTGAACGGTTGGCCGAAAGGTGCAGTACGTCTTGACCCTGCCTTAGTGCCTTTTGTGGATCGCCAGTTGGAGCTATCTCTGGCACACGAACTTGTCTACTGGGGACATCGTGTCGTCATACCTGCCGCAGCGCGGAAGCGGTTGTTACAACTACTGCATGAGACTCATCAAGGCTCCTCGGCAATGAAAACAGTGGCGCGATCGTTGTTTTGGTGGCCAGGAATAGACCGCGACATAGAGTTAACAGCAGCGCAATGCACTAATTGCATTGATAATTTGCCTATGCCTCCAGCGGCCCCGCCTTTAAACTGGCCACAAACACAAGAGAGATGGTCGCGTGTTCACGTCGACTTTGCAGGGCCGATAGAAGGTAAAATGGTCCTCGTAGTAGTGGATTCTCACACGAAATGGGTGGAAGCGGTGCCAGTGAACCAGGCTACTTCGGCAACCACGATTAACTGTCTGCGTGACATATTTAGCCGTTTTGGTGTACCAAGAACACTAGTGTCTGATAATGGAACGCAGTTCACCAGTCACGAGTTTGCTGACAGAAACATTACGCATCTAAGAACCGCCCCTTTTCATCCGCAGTCAAATGGAGCGGCCGAGAGGGCAGTCAGGACAATCAAGGACGGTCTTCGGAAGATGAAAGGCGGGAAGCTCGAGCATAACCTTATGCGTTTGCTGCTCAATTACAGAAGGACCCCACAGAAAGCCGGACTATCGCCATCGGAAATGCTGCTGGGGTACCAGATACGGTCACGCCTGGACACGTGCTTTCCTGCGACGACTGCGCCCAATTCTAAAAAGGAAAGCGACGATTTGTTACCACCAACGAACTGTGATGTGCATGTCCGCAACTACGGGTCCAATGGTAGATGGATGCCAGGACGTGTAACAGCTACATCGGGAGGACGGATGGTCACAGTGGAGACACCTCAAGCAATCGTGCGGCGTCACATAGATCAAGTGCGTACTCGTAGGGGATTTTCGCAAGACGAACCACTGTGGACCCATCCAGGTGATATCAGCAAAGGCAATACACCGAGCACAACGCCACTCGACCCACCGCCACCCGCGAACCCCGATGAAGCTGTGGAAGCGTCACCCCAAGAAACTCTCCCAGTCACCGACCAGCCTGAGCCTGCTGCAGTCCCAACACCCCTGGCAGCTACGACGGATCAAGAAACCGCACAACCGCTCCGGCGCTCCACAAGAACACGCAAGCCAGTGCATCGTTTTTAAGGAGGAAGAAATGTTGTAAATGCGGTGTCAAACCACCACGTGATATGCGCGCTGTCATTGCGCATGCGCAAAGTTTCTGTTCCTTGTTTTCTATCGCATCCTTTCCCTTTCCACTTTACTTATATATATGCGTGCAATAAACGCCTTTTGGTTGTTCTCGGCTGACACGGAATCATCAACGTCTCCGTCCTTTCGTGACGGCAGCTAGGCTGCCTCCGCTATGCTACACACTTATAGCGTGATCGCTGCAAAATTTCAATCTGCCCAAGCGATCGAAACGCGAACCATAAAACGCCTTTTTTTCAGCGCGACAACATTATTTTTAAAGTTTGTGCGCCTGAAAGGGCCCCATCGCACAACAAATAATAAGTTTGTGTTAATGGTACGCTGTTTATAATACCAGCAATATTCAAGCTAAATACTCAGGTAGGTATCTCGCATAGCACGGAGCAGTCGGTCGGGGTCCATTTGCTGCGTGTGATGTTTCTGATCCAAAGGCGTCGTCGCTTCTTTTCCTTCGAAAGCCTAAAAAGGCGGAAACCCTGAGCTGTGCTGTTTGAACAGCCAACCGCGCAACAGCAGCCCATCGCACGCAACAAATTCACGCTTGAATGCGAGGAGCAGTCGCCATGAATACGCGCGGCTTCGCACAAGAGCTTCGTAACCTACGCGCGCTCCTCAGCGATCGTGTAAGTGCGGCGCGCCGGCGTCTCTCCGTCGCGGCAGCGCCGGACTCCGCGCCGCGCTGTCTGGCGCTGTCGCCACTGCCGCCCGCCGCCGCCGGCGAGGAGAGAGGGTTTACGTCACGAGAAGAGGGCGGCGCTGGGGCGGAGCTCGGAGAGCGGCGAGATGAAACAATCGCCAAACTCTCCCGAAGGGTATATATGGCTCTGGTTGCCATCTTTTACATGCTCTTCTATGGACGCGACGCATAAAAATCGTGATAGCACCTCGTACAATGTAAAATTTTCAAGATTTATGTCTGTAACATCAATAGGGAGAGATGTCAGATATTTTAACTGTAGTTACTAATCGATACTGCCGGAATTATAGGCCGTACAGCGCTTGAAACGAACTGCTAATAGTGGCTCCTGAGCAGACGACGTCTGCCGCCGCATGCACGCGCCCCTGGCTCCTCGCTTGCATGTTGTGCGCGCGCATGCGTAGGTGGCCTTGGAAGAGAAAGTTTCCTTCGCTATTTGCTGGTTTCTTTCTCTTTAGCGCTCGCAGAGGCTCTCGCGCGTTGCGCGGGGGCGGCGCCGACTCCGCAATGTTTGCGCGCGCTTTCACGCCGCGACAAAGGAGAGTGCTTTGCGGATTTCGACCAGTGCTTCTTCAGGATGGGGCGAAAATGTGTCGTGCCGAACTGCAGCAGTGGGTACGCGTCCTGCAAAGAGAAGGTATTTACCTTCAGAGTTCCTTGTGACCCAGTGAGGTTGGAAGCGTGGGTTCGCGCCATACCAAGAAAAGACCGACAGCTGACGCCTCGTGACTACGTTTGCGAGAAGCACTTCTCGGGCAGTGACATAGACAGGCGGCGCTATTGTGGCGAGCTTGGTGGCGAAGTTTCTCCTTGACAAACCGAAACGGCCAGTATTGTTACGAGACGCCGTGCCTTCAATCTTTCCGCGCGCTGTCCCAACTACTTGTCTGCTGTTCTAAAAAAAAGACAACGTGAAATTTCGACCGCCTGGGGTTTTGTAACGTGCACCTGAATGCAAGCACACGAGCCCTTAGCATTTTGCCTCCATCTAAATGCTGCCGCCGCAACAACCTAAATCTAAATTGATGGCATATAGGATAAGTCCCATCATTCGTTGAAATAATTATGCCTAACTCATTGAGTTCACGTTATCAAAAATTATAGATTTCACGTTGTACAAAATATATCACGCTGCTAATTTTCCTGTATGTGACGCCATTTTTCTCGTTAATTTACCGAGAAATCTTGGAGTGCGCTTGAGCTTCGCCTTTAAGAGTAGAACGCGATAGCGTAATCGGGCCCCGTGCGCATCGCCTTCTCAATTGCTAACCTCACCGATGCCGACACGGGTATTTCTGCGAAACGAGCTCTTTAAACGCTGTCCCGTTAAAATATGGAGCCGGCGAGGACGCACAAAAACACATCTACTCGGGCGTGAAGCGCGAACGGCGAATCGGCGACGAATGGCCTCTCTTCGTGGTTCGGGAGGAAAAGGAAAAAGGCACCTAATTTCTGTCTGCCTTTAGGCGACACGGCGCAGTGCCTTATAGGCCCGACCCCTTATAGGGGTGGGGGCAAGGGGGGATAACAGAAAAGTAGAAAGAAATAGGGAAGGAAGTGATCCGAAGTCGACAGGGGCGGCGAAGAGAGAAGACGGGAAAGATTGGGGAACCGGCGAGCCTCGTCGGAGAGCGCGGTGAGAGGGACGCGCGCATTTTCCCTCTCCGCTAGCGGACTCTCACGACAGAGGGCGCGTGAGCGCTGTGCGCGATTTCGTGACTTTATTAGGACGCCCGAGCGTGCGCAGTTTCGCCTCCTAAGAATTCTTGCTCCGTGCCCGCGGGTAACGGGCGCTTTCCACAACCATCACTGCGCATCGCAGAGGCGCGCGCCGCGCAAAAGCGGTGCATGTGAAACGAAGCCGCGTGCGAGCGTCCTGTCTCCGCTCAATCGCCGCGGGCCCCGCCGCTCAGTCGCTCGCATGTGAAACAGGCTTAAGACGTATTCTAGCGGCACAAAACGCCTCAGGTTATCACTGCTATTCACACTATTGCCACTTCTAGCTCTGCTTACATGCGGATTTGTAACAATAAGAATACTTTAAGGTGACCTAAAAAAGGAAAACGAATATATTTAAGTTAAATAGCAAGGTGGTTCCGTATTAAAGAATCAAAGTGAATAAGAATACAGGGTGTTTCACGTAAGTAGAAGCCAATATTCAAAAAAGTGGTTAACCGCCGCTGAATCAAACCAAGGTATTTGGTTTGCCGTCATGTGGCACTCGTTTATGGTATGTTTTGTACTAAGCTTAACTGGTTAATTAAATAAGGTCAATTATGCGACATTGCGACATTTTTAATATTCACTTTAGGGCCAACTGCGCTTCTACACGTCGTAGAGCGAATTTAAAAACGGCCGACCCAATTTTTTTTTTTGGCAGCGTACTGCTGCGTGGTGAATATTTTCGGGCTTTTAGAAAAAGCCCGTGAATATGAAATAAAACCACGTTGGCAGACAGTTAAAAAATAAGAATAAAGCACAGAACGTATTTTAGCAGCAGGTTACAAAGACATATTACAATAACAGACGGGCGAAAAACTACGCAGAGGACTGGGTAATGGGATGCAAACGGAAGACGGCAAAGAAAGCGCTTATGCTAACAATCAAATGATCATTAAAAGAATTTCTCGGATAATTTAGCAGGAAGAACAAAGATACAGTGCGTCAAAATGTTTCCCGTTACGTAAATGCCGGTTCTATTGCATCTAACGTCCAGCACCGATAGTGAGACGTTTGTTAGAATCTCCTTTGCATGTAAGTCGATCTGATCGTACTGTGTAAGTCAGCTTGTATCGACAAGATCTTTCAAATCGCTAATGCGTGAAAGGCGCGACACGCAAAGCAGCCCCATTCTTGCATTCTGAGACATTGCAACGAAGCATCACGCAAGACAAACTTCGATATCGACAGTATAGCGGCATCAGAATTCGTGCAAAAGATGCTGCACGCGTTGGAGTACGCAGCAGAGTGCAGGGTCTATGAACAAGTGTCATGACATCAACACAACTAAAAAGAAAGAAAACATCTAGGGAAAAAAAAGGTAGGCTGCGCGGAGACGTTCGCACGCTTGTTTTTGTCGCGATGGCTCGAGCGCCATCACGTGACTCTGCTCCACCAATAGGGACGCTTAAACATCATCGCCTGTGCTCGCTGGAGTGCTCTGGCGGAAATATACAAGGATGTTACTGGCGTCAGTTTTATTCAGGTTGCTTAGTGGCAGCAATCATAGAGTTTCCTGAAATGACCTAGAGGGAATTCTGGCGCTGCGATCATTCAGCCACCATGGGAATGATGGGTAGTACACGGATTTGCCTAGTCTTCGTACTTGCGGGCTTCGAACGCACTTGTGGCTTTGTTTACTGCTGTGTTTTGGTTTTCTTTCGGATAAAAGAATGGATCGTTGTGAACTTCATGACCAGATTTGAATTGGTGAGCCTAAAAAAGTTAAAGTGGTGAAGTGGAACAGCTGAATTTTGCTGAACTTCGTTTTGCGACAAAGCGGATGCAGGCGACGCGGAGCCAAACGGAGCCTAAAGAAGGAAGTCTAGACAAACCCGTGTACTACCAACCATTCCCATGCTGGCTGAAGCGCCATGCGTTGCAGCTCCCATAGACACTAGCGCCAGAGTTCCCTCTAGTGTATCTATATGAAACTCTATGGCAGCAATATCAGCTTGAGAACCGGAATTCTGGTCGACGTTTACTATTTCGCACTGCGGTGTTTCTATAGCAGTATCTTGTATCCTAAGATACACGATACATTATTGAATGTATCGGAAAATACAGATACAGATAATCGTTTTTCAAGACGTATCGCGATACAAGATACAAGATACCCAAAGAGTATCTAAGATAGTATCGAAGATACATGTATCTTCGATACTATCCAGCACTGCTTTCAGACTTCCCGTGGTTTGCAGTGCCTCCGAGATCGGCTCACCTTTGACGAAGCGACGATGTCATGCGATTACATCATCATGTGACGCCATGGTGACTGCATGATGGCGACACAAAATTTGGGAACCTGTGACGTCACGATGACGTGTAAGGTGACGTCATCAGATGATTTCTTTTGACATAACTCGTGTTACGCCCTCGGTCAGTTTTCGCGTTTGACCAGACATCTAAGGCTTTCGCCTTAATACAATCGGAAGATCAAGAATCCAAGGAGGAGAACGATAGTTTCGAGGGAATGGCATCTGCCCGATACCGGTCGAATACGTGCCTTCCTCTGTCTAAATAAAACGAAATCACCCTTGTAACCAGAGATTTCTTGCGGATATTGGCGAGGTTCGCTATCGTAACACGAAGGTTACGATACACAGCTGTGAGCCACTGAACGGCGAGATATGGCCTGTTCGATATACGTCCGTAAGGCTTTCTCAGGCGAGCTATACGACGTCGTGACATCGGGCTATGTGCTTCGCTTTTTACGACGAAAGCCTCCGATGCCTCATCAAACGCAAAAACTAACCGTCGGCGTCCGTCGCCGTCGCCGTCAACACGAGTGATGCAAAAGATCATCACGTGATGATGTCACCGTATGACTGACGTATCCAAGGTGATATAGTGTTGTCATGGTGACGTCATGTAGTGACGTCACCATCACATCACAGACCGCCAAAATTTGTGATGTCACCACGTCGTCATCATGAGGTCACCACGACGTCACTTGATGACGTCATCACATGACATCTTCGCTTGGTCAAAGGCGGCCCGATCCGGAGGCAGTGCAAAACTACGTTAGGTGCAGAAACCTTCCAGAGGTGGGGCGGGGGAGTATCAATACATTGAGTGAGAAGAAAACGAAGAAGATGGCTTTCGCCTTCGAGTTGTCTTAGGCGAGTGCATAAGGCACCCTATTAGCATTTTTCGCGAGATGATCTCACCGATCTGGCTCCAGGACGATGGCCATCGGGTAAGTGCAGACGTACATCGCCAAGTCGTCGTGGATGCGCGTTTTTGTTGAAGTCCGACACGTTGCGGACGCTGCAGCCTTCGGCCTCCACGAGAACCACCAGTGTACGACTCAAGTTGGCCGCCGCTGCGCCACCCTGGAGCACGACCGCGTTGCCGGGAAAGTTGTACCCTAGGCGAATCTCCGACGCTCCGTACAGGTGGTACAGTTCCTGTTCGTGTTGCATACGCTTGGGCGACGGAGCGGGCAGGACCTGCGTGAAAAAAATCCCGCACGAGGTTGATATACAGGGTATATGCAGGTTACTATAGTGGTCATGTGGTCAGTTTACAACGACCATCCCTTGCCCCCACGCGCCTGGCAGTGTGTGAGGCACTACGTCGGTGGGCTTAATTTGTCAATGAGCGGGCAGATATAGCGCCACTACCATCAGCGCGATCGCCCACCGAAATAATATTTGGCGACGTGATTTGAAGATCGGCGCGAGAGCTTAGGTGGCCCTCGGACCCAAGCGGTAAATAAAAGAACATGACGGATTAGGTTACGGCGCTTGAACAGCATCTCGTCTCTGTCTAACATAGACATGTACTCTACAGGTGAATCTATGTGTGGGCTATAAATCAAAATTTTAAGTAATCCTAAACACTTTATAAACACCATGCTGATGCGTTCCCAGCTTCTTCACTGAAGAAATATCCTTCATAATCGATACATCGTGCAGGAGGACACCACTGTGCGCACACTTGATACACGTAGAGAGCCGCAAGTATTAATACACCACCTCTAGCAGAAGCCAGAGCACCACCAGCGGTAGCACGTACGACACGAGGAATATGCCCCAACTGCGTCTCATGTACGTGAGCCGCTTCAGGAACAGCGCCTTGAAGCACTGCGCTGACGTCCGATCACGCTTCGACACCGGCTTGCACAAAACGGCGACGTCGCCACCTGCAGGTGTGCGACATTTAGATTGAACGTAATGGAAGTTTCGTTTGCCTCAATTCGCAACACGGGAAATACGACCGTTCTTGTACACTCTAGTCAGCAATGAGCTTAATTGAGAAAAAGAATATTAATGACATTGCAAGACTACCAGATGATGTGATGGGAAGGAAATGTCAGCTGCTAAGTCCACTGCTAAAAGGAACACTCGGATGAGCACCTCTCGTATTGCTGGCCTCTTAACTGCAAGTGGAAGCGTTGTTCGTGCGTGGCACTGGTCTGTCTAAAGGACTCAGAACTGTCAACCTCCAGCAGTTATGTACAAATCTAAGCAACTGTGCTTTTGCAGGAGAACGAAATCTGGACATACCCTGCACGGAAGCGTTTCCTTTAGCTTTGAACCTGTCTGCACATAAGAAAAACATTCAAATAAGTGGAAAATGTTGACGCAAGTCCAAGCTAAAGAAAGACGAAAGAGAAAATCTACAAAAAAAAAAACCAGCGTTAAGCATCATGCAACGTATATCATCGCTCATGACTTCAATAGCGAGTTTTAGTATAGCGGAAAACAGCAAACGCAAGGATTTAGCGTTAGCGTTAGCGTTGCGTGCTCCTAACTGCGCATGAGCAGAACGTAAACGTAGCCCGAGCTCTTACGTACGAACGCTATTTCTGGAATATAGCGTTCAACGCTAACGCACGCAAGAGATCCCGTACGTAGGGCAAGATGGCGGTGCCTGTTGAAGCGAGAGCCGTCCACTTCGAATCTTTCTAGTCGTCGTCCTGCATTATAAAACTCATTCATTCCCAAATAATGGTCATATTTGATTTAGGTTTGAGTAATGAGGCTTCGCCAACCATGTCCCGTCGATAAAATAGCTCTGTTTTTGAGATACAAAGCGGATTTGCGGTGCAGAAGGCTTAACAAAATTTGTTTACAAGGTCCGCTCATGTTTTCTGTAGCCGCGCAGAGATGGCGACGCTGTCTTCAGTCGCCTCTTTCCATGATACGGCCGCAAGTCAAGCCGAGACATGTCAAGATTCGTTTCCCTTCACGTTTTTCGCGGCAGTGCATGAATCTAATGCGTGATGCGTGTGCGTTTCACTTCTGCAAAACACTTCTGCAAACGCGACATGGAGGCGCAACAACGCTGATTGTGGATCAGCTCGACTTAGTGGCGCGTCTAGATGTTTTATGTCTAGATGACGCCGTATGTGCTTGCGTTAGCGTTAGCGGGAATGCCTTCCGCTGTACTAAAAGACCACCAGTTGGCACGCAACGCGTTCCGTTTTAGCGTTTGCGTTGAGACGCACGCTAACGCTAACGTAAGCGTTTCCCGCTATACTAAAACTCGCTAATACAATGATCAGATTGCGAACTCTTTGCAGGGAATAACCTTTATACAATCATGCCATGTCTACCGGTAGGTAGTTTCAGACTCGGGCTTCAACAGTCTACAGTTAAATCTTTATAAAATATATCTGCGGACTGTCTCCAGATGTTTAAATGTAATGGTGCTCTCTGTAGACACCCAAGATACCTGGGGACCTTACGTGTTTTCTGCAAAGCTATGCAGAAATGGTTCGCTCAGACTCGGCGATCACGTTAGAGTTAGCGAGTCCCAAAAACTAATTGTATGCAACGAAACGTAGCTGGCACGGCCACCTATGCCTCGTGTCACCGAGCGACAAATTAAAATGATCAGTTTGCCTTGTCAAAACCTCAGTATGGCTATGAGGTCCACTGTGATGGGATATTCTGGAATACGTTTGGCCGCCTGAGCTTCTTTGACAGTAGACATATGCGCCGGACCCAAAATCACCGGCGGCGGCGCGCCGGTGTTTCCACCTGCGGCGGCGGCGCATGAACGACGCGGGGTTCATCGGACCGGTGGCGGCGCGGCGCGGGGGGGGGGGGGGGGGGAGGCGAAGCAGTGAATGCGATAAGTACACGCCGTAATGTTACATGAACGAGGGCTAGCAGCTAACTCTTTTTGCTCCGATCTCACTTAAATCTACAAAACGCTGGTGTATGGCAATACGGTCGCTCCCGGGAGAGAATGGGTTTTCGGTCAGTTTTTCGTATCAGTGGTCCGAGCGCGAAGAGATTGAGCGCTGTGAGATCACAGCGCTCACAACTCTCACAGCGCGTAGAAGGTATACGAGCCATTCGCTGGGGATGTCTGCCGAAACAGCGCGCGTGCCAGCGCTCTCGACCGCGCCCTTATAGTCAAAGTTCACAGTTGTTGCTCGAGTTACGCAGTCCCTCTCCCCAGACATCCCTTCCTGCTCCTTCGCCAGCAGATGACGGGCGGGGCGTTTCCTTCTGCTTGAGGAGCAATCGACGGCAGGCCTCGCACGTTGGTTGATGTTATTCCGTGTGACGGAGATGGCCAGCTTGTTTAATCTCTGCTTTAGCCATGTTCCTTGCCAGCGCTCGCGAGCTTTTACTCGCGGGTAGAGCATACAATACGCGGAGCGATGTTATCGACTTAGAGTTTATACGGAACCTGACGGCGATGGTGAAAACCTGTCCTGAGTGTCCACACAATTGGCAATAAAAATTACACCATTTCCCGCTAACGGGACCATGAGGCGATGCGAAGCCGGAGCACTTGCACAATCGCGTTCCGTTGGCGTTCTTTGGGCATGCTACCGACCTCGCGTCGTGGAACGCGAAGAGGAACGCTACGCGCGTCTTGTCTTCCCTCAAGCCTGGCCGTTAATTCTCGCAGGGCGAGCGGGGAACGCAGTCGGCAGGCGTGCGAGAGGGGGCAGCGTAGGAGAGGAGAGAGAGAAGGAGGAGACGCGCATGCGCTGGTGCTCATCGCGGCGTTGCGCAGGAGAGAATTTCGGCATGTCTAGCCCGCGTTTCAGAAGAAGAGTGGAGAGGGGGAAAGTGGAGAGGGGAAGTGGATTGGGGAGGGGAGAGGGTGAGTGGAGCGGGCATGCGTATGCGCACTAAGGGTGGTCACGCCGCACACCACCACCACCACCATTGGATTGAACTCCGCCATAAGATACTTCGCATCTAAAATATACAAAAAGCCGTCGAAACGGGCTCGCCTTTTTCCTGGAAAGCTTCATCGTCTCCACTGTAAAGAGTGCATCCGTTGGAAGAATCGTATAATCCGGCACGTTTTCCATTGGTTTTAGTTCTCGCCTTCAATACCCTTCTCACAGGGGACATCTCCTCGCCACTTATTTCTTGATCAAGCACACGTACAATGTCAGCACTAAGCGTTGAACCTATCTTGATTTCGCGCTTGTCGGCTACAGTCTGTTATCTCTGCATGCGTGGTCACAAACGCACAAAATGGAGCGAAATCAGTTAATCACGCACGATAGTCGTGCGAGAGAAGCCAGAGCGGGTGGGCGGCTGCATAGCAAAGCAGTTTGGGAGACAATTCACAACTGTTATTTGTCGTATATGGACCAGTCAAGAGTATGTACATTGATGATGTCACGTGAATCAATGTTCTGGTATCACGAAGTGCACCAAAAGACAAGAAACGCCAAGAGAGAATAACGCGCTCGTTGTTTTTGTTTTTGGTTGTATTTTCAGAGGCTGTTAGGGGCCCTTTATAAAAACAGGGCGTGCAAACACGCTGAGGCAAAAACCAGTCAAAAAAGTCACAGTTTCGCCGCAAGGGCGAAGCAATGAATGCGATAGCAAGGAACTAATGCTATACGAAGTGAGGCTCGCCAATGGATAGTCTCAGTTTGAACAGCGCTTCTGTTGCAAAGGCGGCCGAAGCAGCGAAGGAAACTAGCGTGCTTCAAGTGTCGAGCTGTGACACTTGATAGTTCGCGCGCTCATCTTCTGTTTGTTCGTTTGGCGGCGTCCCTGAGTTCGAGTGACATTCGTACGCGCCGTAACATGAGCGCGGACATCACGCTGAAAGCGTGAAACATTCCTCTACCCCTCGCCACGAGAAAACCGCGCGAGCAGACAGCGGAAGGGCTTCTCCCATGCGCAAATATAAGAAGAAGCGAGCGAGCGAGCCGACGACTTTTAAATGCGCCCGTCGGGCTCCTAGCGCCACCTCGCTGGTAATGAAGAAACGCTTATTATCGCCTGCTGTCTCTGAGTCCGTCCAGCGCTAAATGGTGTGTATATAACGCTCGCCGTTAGCTACGTGGAGGATCTGCGTTTCGTGGCGTAGTGGATAGCGCCGCTCGCTGCGGAGCAAGAAGTCCCTGGTTCGATTCCGCGCTTCGGAAGCATTTTTCTGAATTATTTTTCTTTGGGGCTTTTATATATATATATATATATACATACTTATACATATACGGTGCATGACGGCGACGGCGACGGCAAAATCCAGCCGAGACTGTCCATATAATTGCTATCGCAATAAAAGACGCCGGACAAGGGGAAGAAGACACACACAAGGACTGGACTAGCAACTGTGCTTTATTAGCTGAACGCACCTCCCAGAAGAACCACGGCGCATGCGCTAATCACGTAAAACCATGAAGCCAAAACCCAAAACAAGAAAAAGCAAAAGCAGAAATAGGCCTACATAACGGCCAAGAATCTACTGCCAGAGTGACAGGAACTCGCATTCCTTCTGTAGTAATGAAATAGACGTACTGCTTACACAATCATCGCGGTGCGTGTTATATAATAAGCCTCAAGGATTTCGCGCTCCTCCTTGCCCCCACCTCTACCTAAAATCTTAACATTGGAAAACAGCGGCACACAACCACAGATCTGGCAGTGGCGGGGAAGATTAGCCCCGTCTGACGTGTTCAACGAATTGTGGTGCTCGCGCAGTCGTTCATTCAAGCATACTTTTTCGCATGTTAGCGGAATCGCATACACAACATGTTTCGCGCAAGTAGTGTACTTGGTTTTATGCCGAATAGAACACACCGCAGTGCTAGTGTTTCCGCGAGCAACACATGCACACAGCGCAGAAAGTTTGCAAGGCGCCGAAAAGACAACATCTACGCCCTGTCTCAAAGCGATTTTTTCACATTGTGGGAAACCTTATGTATGTAAGGCATCTCTACATCACCAGCGGAAGAGTGTTGTAGTGATGCCTTACATACATAAGGTTTCCCACAATGTGAAAAAAGTCGCTTTGAGACAGGGCGTACATGTTGTCTTTTCGGCGCCTTGCAAACTTTCTGCGCTGTGTGCATGTGTTGCTCGCGGAAACACTAGCACTGCGGTGTGTTCTATTCGGCATAAAACCAAGTACACTACTTGCGCGAAACATGTTGTGTATGCGATTCCGCTAACATGCGAAAAAGTATGCTTGAATGAACGACTGCGCGAGCACCACAATTCGTTGAACACGTCAGACGGGGCTAATCTTCCCCGCCACTGCCAGATCTGTGGTTGTGTGCCGCTGTTTTCCAATGTTAAGATTTTAGGTAGAGGTGGGGGCAAGGAGGAGCGCGAAATCCTTGAGGCTTATCATATAAACACGCACCGCGATGATTGTGTAAGCAGTACGTCTATTTCCTTACTACAGGACGAATGCGAGTTCCTGTCACTCTGGCGGTAGATTCTTGGACGTTATGTAGGTCAATTTCTGCTTTTGCTTTTATTGCGATAGCAATTATATGGACAGTCTCGGCTGGATTTTGCCGTCGCCGTCGCCGCCGTCATGCACCGTATATGTATAAGTATGTATATATATATAAAAGCCCCACAGAAAAATAATTCAGAAAAATGCTTCCGAAGCGCGGAATCGAACCAGGGACCTCTTTCTCCGCAGCGAGTGGCTCTAGCCACTACGCCACGAAACGCAGATCCTCCACGTAAGTAACGGCGAGCGTTATATACACATCCTTTAGCGCTGGACGGACTCAGAGACGGCTGCGCTTATAAGCGTTTCTTCATTACCAGCGAGATGGCGTTAGGAGCGCGACAGGCGCATTTAAAAGTCGTCGGCGAGTTCGCTCGCTTCTTCTTATATTTGCGCATGGGAGAACCTTGCCCTTCCGCTGTCTGCTCGCGCGGTTTTCTCGTGGTGAGGGGAAGAGGGATGTTTCACGCTTTCACCGTGATGTCCGCGCTCATGTTACGGCGCGTACGAATGTCACTCGAGCTCAGGGACGCCGCTAAACGAACAAACAGAAGATGAGCGCGAACTATCAAGTGTCACAGCTCGACACTTGAAGCACGCTAGTTTCCTTCGCTGCTTCGGCCGCCTTTGCAACAGCAGCGCTGTTCAAACTGAGAGTATCCATTGGCGAGCCTCACTTCATATAGCATTAGTTTCTTGCTATCGCATTCATTGCTTCGGCCTTGCGGCGAAACTGTGACTTTTTTCTTGTTTTGGGTTTTGGCTTCTTGGTTTTACGTGATTAGCGCATGCGCCGTGGTTCTTCTGGGAGGTGCGTTCAGCTAATAAAGCACAGTTGCTAGTCCAGTCCTTGTGTGTGTCACTTCTTCCCCTTGTCCGGCGTCTTTTTGACTGGTTTTTGCCTCAGCGTCATGTACCAACTGACCCAGACTTCGACGTTAGTGCAAACACGGACACAGGAGACTAGTCAAGACACCAGAAACGCCGCTAACAACTGAAAAATCACACAGCGGCGGAAGCGAAGGTAGACACAAATATTTATATGCGCATTCCCACGTAAGAGGCCATACCTATCGATCAAGTGCGAGTAGTGGTCTGCGTGAGAGATAGCTGTTCACTATCTCGACTTTTCTCTTATGTCCGTGTTTCACGTCATGTCTTCTTAACATGAATGCCTACCAACGAGTGTTGCGGAGTTACCACTCAGGAATTGGAATGACTCCGGAATCATTCTACATTTTCGCGACCCCGGAGTGGAATGGGGACAACGCTTGGAGGAATGAAATGGGAATGGAATTAAGCGCATTTTGCACGGAATGCAATGGGAATGAAATTACGTCTTTTTCCAAAAATAGTGCACCTTTTCGTCTACACGCTGTTTTTCAAACTTGAAACGTTAGTAATTCAGAGCCTCGAATTGAACAATAAAGCAAAGAGGGCGTTGGGGGGGAACGTATTTTCCTACATCTTTAATTGCTAATACTGTATATCATACTCATATTAGTCATGTAGGCCTGAGTACATGTTTTTTCGAAGTCGAAGGCCACAACGCATCCTCTAGGTCTACCTTTAGTTAGCCAGAGCCAAGGGGGTGATGTAAAAGTGTGAACGATCTGCCAATTTGTAAAAGAGAAACCGAGGCATAAGTTAGTGTACCTGGGACCCAGCGCGTTGGTTCCCATTGATACCCCTACACGAAAGTGGCGAATACTCTATGCACAGCCTAATGTTCATCTCACGATCATTTTAGTACCTGACACACGTAAATAACCTTTGCGACAAGGAAGATATTGCATACCTGTGCACAGGCGAACATAGGGAGTTCTCCTCACCCCATCCATGCTTGCGAGGCGCGCTTTACAAAGTGAGTGCTGACGAGCAGTGCGGCCCAGTGTTCCGTATTCGATGCAAAGGCACAAGGTGCCCGAGCGGTGCACTGTTCCAACTAATACCAGCACATCTAGAGGGCTTTGTTCCCCATCAACCAAATTTTACTTTTCTCCATATTCACGACCGCTCCAGACGCGTGGCAAAACTGCTTAGTCTTCTTGAACACTATACTTTTGTCAGCAAAAAAATACGCTCTGTCATCATTTTAGCATTAAAACAGTTAAGCTTAAACAATAATAAAACATCACCATTCGTTCAAACATGCTAACCGTGCGGATACTATAGCGGGAGAACTGCCCCTATGAGAATTAGTAGGGTGGTTGTACTGCACGAGATATGTCACCAAGCTACTATCCCTCGGCCTTGGTAACTTGTTTTGCGTACTTTTGCAGTTCTTAATGCATCTGATGACATCGGCTTTTTGGGGCGTTCATTCTCAACTCCATAAAACTATCAAGGTGTCTTTCTTACTTTGAGTAATTACAGGAATGGAATTGAACTGCCCGGTCATTCCCGGAGTGGGAATGGGCGAAGTTTTTTCATTCCAAGGAATTGAAAGGAATGGAATTGCGGCAAGTTTTAATTCCCCGGAATGGAATTGGAATGAATGGAGGCGCCCATTCGGCAACACTGCTACCAACTAGCTCAGCTATATTCCAAGTTTGCCATTATCTTTACTTCT
Source organism: Rhipicephalus sanguineus (assembly GCF_013339695.2). Classification (NCBI taxonomy): domain Eukaryota; kingdom Metazoa; phylum Arthropoda; class Arachnida; order Ixodida; family Ixodidae; genus Rhipicephalus; species Rhipicephalus sanguineus. The sequence continues at coordinate 15,885,380 of NC_051182.1, read as the reverse complement.
GTGTTTATCGATTTACTCGAGTAAGAATGAACGGAAAAGGTGTACTAACGCACCGAGATATACATATTACTTATCTATCTTATTTATTTATGCACAGTGTACTAGGTACAAGACTCCAAGAATATGCTATCTAGCGAGTTGGGTCGTCGCCCTTTAAGGCTGGACGCGGCAGCGTTAAGGTCAGGCAATATTCGTCATCCTAGAAGTATATTTACAGCGCAAACGTAAAGACGCACCACAAAGAAACAAACGACACACACAAGCGCTGGCTATCAACTGACCACGTTTGCGCTGTAAATGTACTTCTAGGATTATGAACCAACTAGGCCCAAAAGAAGTTTTACTGAATATTCGTGATATTTCTGGAGAAGAAGAAGTTATTACAACTTCTGGGGAGCTATTCTCGATGCGTTCATCCAAAGGATATGTCCACAGTCCATTTCGGCAGAGCGCATTCAGTAATTCGAAAAAGCGGTGAGCCGCGATGTCACCTCGCTCTTGACCACGTCGCCGCACCGAACCCGCTAGCACATTCCTAGCGCAAGAAGAGAGTGGACGAAATGCACAGAAACAGCAACTTTTCACGTCTGAATTAGCATATGAATGTGTCCCAGATGTTTGAGAACGATGCAGCGAATGCATACCGAGTTGCGTTAGACGAGCGTCCGCATTAAACCTAAATCGATGACGAACACAATCAAAAGACATGTGCACCGAGAATCGGATCTCTGAGGGCTGCGTTCGTTGCATTGAAGCGCATTCCGTCCCTATCATTTATGTCGAGAGTCTTTGAAAGCTTCGTGATCTCATGATGGTGCTGCAGAACAATAACCGGAAACGGGGGGCGCGCTTCTCGCCGAGCTCCCGCTATTCAGCGGCCGCTGAAATGGACAGTTCATTATACATGGACACATCGAGAAGAGCTCCTCCGGCGAAGTGCTGTATTTTATTTACAGATTCCCTATTCGAATTAAAATAAAAGGCAAACGGCGGCGTGCCGCAATTATTGCGCGGCGCGGCGGCGGCGGCATGATCTGTCTTGGGACTTCGGCGGCGGCGGCGCGGCGCGGCGCCGCTCACCTCTACTTTGACGTGAACCGTAATCTAAGCAATCTGTCATCGGATACAAGTCCGGGGAAGCCCCGCCCAGATGACCGAAGCGCGGCAACGGATCACCTCCGCGGCCAAGAAATAGTCCCGCTCAAGCACTCCGCAGTGTTCTCCGAAGGCGTGGTCACCGACTGTCCGTGTCATGACGTCATTCTAGAGTGCGCGCCCATTGGTGCAGGCTTGCGGGCATCCGCCTTTGAGTGTGAGTGTATTTTAGTGTACTATAGAGTATTTTTGCATTTTGGCTCCAATCGAAATGCGACCGTCGTAGCTGCGGCGGCAAATGAATCCTTGCCTGCTAAGCCTTACTTGCTAAGCTGAAAGAACAGCTTCCTTTTAAAGCTACCACGGTGGGTATGTGTTCTTATCGATTACAACGACCTTCGTTGCATCGTAATGAATACCAAATCGTAAAACTAGCAAGCTTACAAGAACACCGACCCGAAATTAAAAACAAAAAACAACAGGTCGGCGTTCAACTCTCCCTGCAGCTCGACAGCCCTATCAGGGAAAAGTAAAGTGGAGTTATTGACGTCACACAGTCGCAGTAGCTCTAGCAGAGGGCAAGTAGCGAATGTTTAACCACGTGACATGACGTCAGCAACCAATACGCTTTCAAGCTAAAGCGCCAAGGAAGACAAAGCGCGTTAACAAAGTCCACCTACATGGAAACGTCCGCCAGCCTGTCAGCACATATTGGTGTTCATTCAGCCTATACAGCCACCCCAATCCACGGAAAGCGAGTAAAGCCAAGTTTCGCACCTTCGTTTTCTTACGCTGTTTTCTACTTTACCACCAAATCTCTGAAAATTGAGCTTTAAAATGATTTTTCATCAGTCTGTCCTGACTTACCGCGTCTTTCTGCTGTTGCCCTTGAAGCATAAGTATGATTAGCACAGGATTTGCTAATTAAGAAACCTCCGTTGCGTGGTTAAGTGGCTCACGCGACTTGATAGCTTGCCCGTGATGTCATGGACCCAGCTTGTTAAAGCAGCTGGTACTCCAACATGACGGCTATGTTGACGTCGTCAAGGCGGCGTAATCAAGTTGCTGTTAAAGGGGCACTGACACAAAATTTCGCGGCCGAGATAGCCTGCGGAATCGATTCCCGTCAACATGCGTATATCATCTGCAAAATATCAACAGCGAATATAGCTTGAAAGGTATTTTAAATGAATTTTGAAGTTGGCATGAGGGATAGACATACTCGGTCTATTGACACCCTCAGAGGTGACCCTTGGTGACCCCCTGCTTCCCTCACGTGACCACGCTGCAACAAGTTATGATGACGTCATATCCGCCATTTTTTTTTGCCGCGTTCGCTCCAAGCAGCCTACTTCTGGGCGGCTGCTCGCGAATCGCGCGGAAGTGCGTCACAGTTCTGTGTGCTGACGTGATCGAGCGCTGCACCCGATAGGTGCTGACAGTTGCACCCAGAGGCTTGTCGTTTTTGAAACCGAAACTGACAATGCTCGGTAATGACGAGCCTGTAATTATCTGTCGCGCTCTGCAGCAAACGATATGCCGTGTTATGACTAACAAGCCCCAAGTAGCACATTGCAGCAAAAAAACGCGAGGCCAAAATTTTTGTGTGAGTACCCCTTTAAGCTGTTTCAATGTAATCACGACGCGGCCGGGATGTTATCGGCCTTTGTGCACAAATAACGAAAGACATCTGCATGTGTTGCACTGATAACATTAACTTGACGTCACAGACTTGCTGGTACTACAACGCGGACGTTTTATTGCGATAGCAATTATATGGACAGTCTCGGCTGGATTTTGCCGTCGCCGTCGCCGCCGTCATGCACCGTATATGTACAAGTATGTATATATTGCCACGTGCGTATCGTTCAGCGGTTTATCGCGCGATAAGGGCTGTCGCTTTTCCTTGCGTTTTTCACACTCGCTCAGGGTAGCTGTCCTAAATGATGACGTGCACGTCTTATCGAATTCCGCGATAGACGGTAGGTGGGCGGTGAATGGTCTCATGCCCCTGTCTTAAAAACGAGCTGCGGGGAGTGAACGGCATTCATTCTTTTTGCTTTACTGTAGACGGTCGCTCGCCACAACAGGCACGCTTGCGGCGAAGCCGTTGAGCGATCTTTGTTTTTCGTTGAGGGGGGCACAAGTTCGCTCCGAATAAAGTACGGTTTCTTGTTCCTGTGTCGTCCGTCGACTTCACGTACTTGCCGTACGTGACATATCTGGTGGAGGTGCTGGGTATGTTCCAGTCTGCGTCCTCAAGCCTTGATCAGAATTCAAGCAGCGACGAAGAAACGCCGAGAAGAAGTCGCCGAAACTGCCTCCAGAGTACGGACTGCTGCCGGAGAAGACCCACGAAAAGCCGGGCACCGTAACAGCTGCAATGAATCAGCCGTCAGCACCAGCTACCTTTCTGCTGCAGCAGCCACGAGAACCTCCGACTTTCCATGGTACGCCGTGCGACGACCCGGAGGACTGGCTTGAGAAGTTCGAGCGTGTGGCAACACACAACCAGTGGAATGAAGAATCCAAGCTGCGTCACGTGTATTTCGCTCTAGAGGGGTCTGCGCGCACTTGGTATGAAAACCAAGAGTCCTCATTCACGTCGTGGGGCGTATTCAAGAGCAGCCTCCTGCGCACGTTCACTAGCATCGTACGGAAGGAGAGAGCTGAAGTGCTACTTCAGTCGAGGGTCCAGCACCCAAACGAAAGTGTGACAATATTTGTCGAAGAAATGAAGCGTCTCTTTAACAGGGCGGATCCAGCAATGCCAGAGGAGAAAAAGCTCAGATATCTGCTCCGAGGCGTAAAAGAGGAATTTTTTTCTGGGCTGATGCGAAACCCGCCGAACAACGTTGAGAGAGAGAGAGAAAACTTTTATTTGTGAAGGCCTCAAGGATTATCCTCGTTGCGTGGAGCCCTTAGTTCAGGGCCCCATTGGGGACTTTGTTACAGAGGCAGCAAACATCGAAAAGACGCTCGATGTGCGTAGAAGACAGTACGGACGCCCCGCACAAGTCTCTTCAATTTCTGCCTCAGAATGCGATGCATTAAATGCGGATAGTCTTCGAGGCACCATCCGAGCGGTTGTGCAAGAGGAGCTTAGGAAGTTGTTCCCGGCATCGCAGCCACAGGTCGCAGCGCTAAGCGATGTGATTAGGCAACAAGTCCAGAAAGTCATTCTTGAAGCTGCTCCGGCCTTGCCTAACCCTGAGCTTCCTTGCAACATGACTGCGCCGCAGCTATCCTACGCGTCGGTACTGCGTAACCAGGCGCAATCATCTCGGCCGCAGTTCTCAGTGCCACTGCTTCCCCAGCCGCCCACCCACCCTGTTAGTTACCAACGGCCTCCCCCGAGAAAGCATGAAGTCTGGAGGACATCTGACAACCGTCCACTCTGTTTCCACTGTGGCGAAGCCGGCCACGTGTACCGCCGCTGCTTCTACCGTGACCTAGGCCTTCGAGGGTTTCCCATCGACGCCCCACGCCCCCGGCAAGGTCAGAGGCCTCGTGAAGTTGAAGAATATCTCTCTCGAGGTGAAGACAGGCCGAACTCGCGTTACAGGTCGCCATCACCTTCGTTTCAGCGCTCTTCTCGATCTGGCTATGTAGGAGCGGCGCAGGGTAGGTCTCCGAGCCCAAGTATGGGAAACTGAAGACAGCAACTGATGGAGGTGCGGTTGCTGCCCATCGGACTGCTGAAGAGCCTCCCCTGGTACAAGAAGATCCGTTAAACGCATCTGCAACAGCCGCACAAGATACATCCGCCGGTTTGGTTGACAATGCGCCGACGAGGCGCGTAAAGACCGATTTACGACGAAGCCGTGACGCCAGACAACGTCGCAACTCCACCGTGATGCCACATTCTTCGGATGTACAAGTGCTCGTAGACAACCTGAACGTAAAGCACTCGTTGACACTGGCGCCGACTTTTCCGTACTAAGCGCAGGATTTGCAGCGAAGCTTAAGAAGGTCCTCACAAAGTGGGATGGTCCACAAATTAGAACTGCTGGCGGCCATCTTGTGGCACGAAAAGGAAGATGCACAGCTAGGGTGACAGTTGAAGACCACGTATACCCGGTTGCCTTTGTCGTATTAGATCGGTGCTCTCGTGACGTCATTCTCGGGCTGGACTTCCTCCAAGCAAACAACACCGTCATTGACCTAGAAGGACAAAGTGTTAGCCTCGCAACCGACAACGCCATTGACGAAGTTCCGACTGCTCCCACATGCATCTCGCTTGCAATCCTCGATGACCAGGTCACACTACCCCCGTTTTCGGGCGTCCTAGCTCTTGTCGGTAGCACCAATTCTACAGACCTTGAAGGCTTAGTCGAGGCTCACCATGGCTTGCTGCTCAGTCAGGACATTTCTGTGGCCAGAGGTGTCACCCATCTCTCCGGCGGAAAAGCCAACGTCCTGATTACAAACTTTGGGCCCGAATATCGTCATCTCAACCAAGGTACAATAGTGGCAACATTTCAGACCGTTCCAAACATCGCTGACGTCGTCACGCTCGAAGAGCAGCAGCCTCGAGCAGCAAATAATTGGTTCGATGTGAATCCTTACCTACCGCAAGCAAAACAAGATCGTCTTCGATCCGTCCTCGTCACCTACCAGGATTTATTCATTTATTCATAATACCTCAAAGGTCCCACATGGGACATTATATGAGGGGTGGGTGAACGAAAAAACTGGCGGGTCAGGTTAGATTTCATATCTTGAAAGATGGTCTTCAATGGCAGCTTTGAATTGAGCAATGTCGGATTGTTTCGCTTCATCGTCCAAGGTCCGTCAAACAGCGCTGGCGAAACTTCGCATCATTACGGACGAAACAGCACGACCCATACGGCAGTCTCCATACCGTGTGTCTATGAAAGAACGCGATGCTATCAGCAGACAGGTAAAAGAAATGCTCACAGATGACATCATCGAGCCGTCCAAAAGTCCATGGTCTTCTCCCGTTGTGCTGGTACAGAAAAAAGATGGTAGCCTACGATTCTGCGTAGACTATCGCCGGCTCAACAAAATAACAAAGAAGGACGTCTACCCGCTTCCCCGAATAGACGACGCACTGGATCGCCTGTGCCATGCAAAGTACTTTTCATCTATGGATCTAAAAACTGGCTACTGGCAGATCGAGGTAGATGAAAGAGATCGCGAGAAGACTGCATTCATTACGCCAGACGGCCTTTACCAATTCAAGGTTATGCCATTTGGCCTCTGCTCCGCACCCGCCACTTTCCAACGTGTCATGGATACAGTGCTGGCTGGGCTAAAATGGCAAACTTGTTTGGTGTACCTGGACGACGTTGTAGTTTTCGCGCCCAACTTCGATGAACATCTTCGGCGACTAGAGGCCGTACTCGGCGCTATAAGGGCTTCTGGACTGACACTAAAGAGAGAAAAATGCCGATTCGCCTACCAAGAGCTCGCGTTCCTCGGCCATATTATCAGTGGCGCAGGCGTTCTCCCAGACCCGGACAAGACTGCTGCTATTCGCCACTTCCCGCAGCCCCGCGACAAGAAAGGCGTGCGAAGTTTCTTGGGGCTTTGTGCCTACTACAGGCGCTTTTTAAAGGCTTCTCTGAACTAGCCGAGCCGCTCACACGCCTTACAAAAGATGATGTCCCATTCGAATGGCAAGAATCGCAGCAAAAAGCATTTCATGAGCTTCAACGTCGTCTACAAGAACCACCTGTTCTTGCGCACTTCGATGATAACGCCGAAACCGCAATTCACACTGATGCCAGCAGTACTGGCCTGGGCGCTGTCCTTGTGCAAAAAGAGAACGGCCAAGAACGGGTGATCGCTTATGCCAGCCGTTCCTTATCGAAAGCAGAAGTAAACTATTCTACAACCGAGAGGGAATGCTTGGCAATAGTGTGGGCCACATCCAAATTTCGACCGTACATCTACGGCAGACCTTTCAGCATCGTCACGGATCACCACTCGCTTTGTTGGCTAACGAACATCAAAGACCCGGCAGGCCGTCTCGCTAGATGGAGCTTACGCCTGCAAGAGTTTGATATGACCGCCGTACACAAGAATGGTAGAAAACATTCCGATGCGGACTGTCTGTCACGTGCCCCCATAGATCAGCCTTCGTCTAGCGATGACGACTGGAATTTTCTCGGAGCAGTAACAAGTTCAAGCTTCGCAACAGAACAACGTAATGATCAAGAATTACACGGCATCATCGAGTATCTTGAAGGACGAAGAGGAGACGTCCCGCGAATTTTCAAACGCAATGCCTCAACTTTCTGCTTGCACAGCGGTCTTCTGGTGAAGAAGAACTTCGAATCTACCAGCACAGCGTACCTACTCGTCGTGCCATCCTCCTTGCGGTCGGAAATTCTAGGGGCCTGTCATGACGAGCCTGTATCCAGGCACCTTGGCGTAACACGGACCCTGTCACGGATTCGTGAAAAATACTACTGGCCTCGCCTGGCAGCAGACGTTTCTCGCTACGTACGAACGTGTCGGCAATGTCAACGTCGAAAAACACCCGCCACGAAACCAGCTAGGTTCCTACATCCAATAGCACCTGCTACAAGGCCATTTCAACAGATCGGAATGGACTTCCTTGGACCATTCCCGACGTCATCAACAGGAAATAAGTGGATCTTAGTAGCAACAGATTATATGACGCGCTACGCAGAAACACAAGCACTCGCAAGAGCCACCGCCCAAGAAGCTGCCCGATTTTTCATTAATAACATCGTTCTGCGTCATGGTGTTCCAGAGGTGATCATTACGGACAGAGGAACCGCCTTCTGCAGTGACCTTATGCAAGCGATATTGCAGTATAGCCAGACCAGTCACCGCAGAACGACCGCATACCATCCACAGACTAACGGCCTCACAGAGCGGCTCAACAAGACCATGGCAGACATGCTGTCAATGTACGTAGACGTTGAGCACAAGACATGGGACCAAGTGCTACCCTATGTAACGTTTGTCTACAACACGGCGTTGCAAGAGACCACACGAATGAGCCCGTTTAGTCTTGTATATATATGGGCGAACACCTACAACAACACTTGATGCCATGTTGCCGCACGTAAACGACAGTGACGTGAATCCTGACGTAGCTCAATATTTGTATCGTGCCGAAGAGGCTCGCCAACTCGCCCGCGTACGGCTAAAGAGGCAGCAAGAACTAGATGCCCAACACTACAACCTTCGACGACGGCAACAAGAGTACACTCCTGGTGACCTTGTGTGGCTGTGGACGCCTATTCGCCAGCGTGGACTGAGCGAAAAGCTCTTATTACGCTACTTTGGCCCATACAAGGTCCTACGTCGTCTCAGTGAAGTGAACTATGAGATCGTTCCCGAAGGAGCGTTGCAGCGACAACGGCGTCGTGCGCGACCTGAGGTAGTTCACGTCGTGAGACTGAAACCTTTCTACGAGCGGTAGACAACCGATTTAATTTTGTGCCGAATTTATGTGCTGAAGTGCGCGTACGCAAACACCAAGGTGTATTCATTTTTGGACTGCATTTTTTTCGCACTGTCCTTTATTTCTCTGTGTGCTTTCTTATTTGTTCGCATCGAGGCGATGCTGTCTTTTCAGGGGGGGGGGGGGGGCAGTGCCACGTGCGTATCGTTCAGCGGTTTATCGCGCGATAAGGGCTGTCGCTTTTCCTTGCGTTTTTCACACTCGCTCAGGGTAGCTGTCCTAAAAGATGACGTGCACGTCTTATCGAATTCCGCGATAGACGGTAGGTGAATGGTCTCGTGCCACTGTCTTAAAAACGAGCTGCGGGGAGTGAACGGCATTCATTCTTTTTGCTTTACTGTAGACGGTCGCTCGCCACAACAGGCACGCTTGCGGCGAAGCCGTTGAGCGATCTTTGTTTTTCGTTGAGGGGGGCACAAGTTCGCTCCGAATAAAGTACGTTTTCTTGTTCCTGTGTCGTCCGTCGACTTCATGTACTTGCCGTACGTGACAATATATATAAAAGCCCCAAAGAAAAATAATTCAGAAAAATGCTTCCGAAGCGCGGAATCGAACCAGGGACCTCTTCCTCCGCAGCGAGTGGCGCTAGCCACAACGCCACGAAACGCAGATCCCCCACGTAAGTAACGGCGAGCGTTATATACACACCCTTTACCGCTGGACGGACTCAGAGACGGCTGCGCTTATAAGCGTTTCTTCATTACCAGCGAGATGGCGTTAGGAGCGCGACAGGCGCATTTAAAAGTCGTCGGCGAGCTCGCTCGCTTCTTCTTATACTTGCGCAGGGAGAACCTTGCCCTTCCGCTGTCTGCTCGCGCGATTTTCTTGTGCTGAGGGGAAGAGGGATGTTTCACGCTTTCACCGTGATGTCCGCGCTCATGTTACGGAGCGTACGAAAGCCACTCGAGCTCAAGGGACGCCGCTAAACGAACAAACAGAAGATGAGCGCGAACTATCAACTGTCACAGCTCGACACTTGAAGCACGCTAGTTTCCTTCGCTGCTTCGGCCGCCTTTGCAACAGGAGCGCTGTTCAAACTGAGAGTATCCATTGGCGAGCCTCACTTTATATAGCATTAGTTTCTTGCTATCGCATTCATTGCTTCGGCCTTGCGGCGAAACTGTGACTTTTTTGTGACGTCACTGCAAGCCATCCATACACACACTCTGCTTGCCTTTGACGGTGTCCAATCGCTTGGTCGTCGTTTCCGGCGTCCAGTAAAAGTTGATCCTAAGAAGAGAAAGAGAGGAAGAACGCGCGCGCATCACAACTACGAGACACGTGGCTAGGGTACAGTTGAACAGCCTTGGCTGCTGACGCGCGCGTAGGCTCTCTCGTCCAATATTGGCCGTTTTAGGGGCGGAGCTGCTTAAAGCGGCACCCGTTCGTCCCCGTCGTAGCAGAGAATATCTACCACTTTAGAGAACGGAAACTGTACCTTTGACTGTAGTACGGAAATAAGGGTAGCGGCGGCGTACTGAACTGTAATACAGTTGAAACCCGCAATAACGAAATCGGCGGGGAAAGCGCAAAATTTCGCTCTTGCGGGAATTTCGTTGGCGCGAGAATGCGGCAGAAAAGACATAGAATTTACAAAAAACACATTTTATTTCGAAAAGTCAGTAAGTTTGTTTTGGCGGGCCTGACAATGCAGCAATTTCATGCCTCTCGATCGGGAACCTCGTTTGCCACGGCCCAAAGTTCGCCCACTGGCCAGTGACGGCGGCACTGCGCTGTCACCAGTACCGTCATCAAGTGCGCCTACAGGCGAACCTTCTTCCGGCTCCGCTGGATCAGCGTGGATAAGCGCAGAATCGTGGACAGCGAGCTGCACGCAATCAGGCCCCGGAAAGTCTCAAGTTCCAGCGATCGCCGCAGAGGGCGAAAAAATCAACCGCGGCGAGTTCCATCGATATGCGCGGAGAGTGGAGCTACTGACTCCTCTTTTAGCGGTCGGATAAGTTAGTTCGCATTTTCCGTGTTAGAGGCGCTCAACGCGGCCGAAAATTTTATTTCAGAATGTATCAGAAGATTGTTAAAAGCTCAGTTACCGTGCCATTTTTCATGCAGCTAGTAGGGACCAGTTTTTGTGTTACTTCTAGAGTTAATACAAGGGCTTGATTGTTTGAGGACAAGTATTGAGATTACACTGACGCTCGAAAAGCAGCAGCCCATTGGCATCGATTGCGCTTTGGTCGGTTATTTCAAATTGTACCGCGGTCGTTTTCTTTGATCGGCGTTACGCAGCTCCGTTTTAAATCAGTTTTGATATAGCAATGTGAGTTCGTGCGCCAAACATGCCGCTGCCACAAAGCGAACGTCTCTAAAGCCTGTGAATCACGTCAGCTGCGGCGCTTCACCGGCTGCCAGCGTGAAAATTCAATGCCAGCAAAGAGCTCGGAGACTACCTACGAAAACGGAATAACCATGCACCATGGGGGTGTGCGCACCGGTGAGTGAAAATGCACTGCTTTGAATTTGAACATAGCTTTCTTTTTTCTTTGCATGCGCTAGGGTTTTTGTCATTTCAAAAGGTTTTACGACTCGTCCAGCTGATCGGATGCACCGCTTGTGGATTCCAATTACATTTTCTAAGATTACTTACTTCGTTCTCACTTTTGCAAAAAATATCTTTACTGCTAAACTTTGTAACGCAGATCACAGCATAAGTTTTACCTATTTCTGCACAAATTAGTCTTCTGAGATAAATGCTCATAAGTCCAATGCATGGTAGAGCCAAGTGAACTTATAGTATGTATATGCATTTATACATTTTCGTAAGTTTACAATCATACATATTACATTTGCACATACCATGAGTTTATAGAGTTGTGCAATTAACTAGCTTAGTATCCTCTAATTGAGGCTTGGTCAGACACGGTCCACTGAAGGTCACCACTAAAACAAATTCACAAACAAAGCATTGTTATGTGCACACTATTTTTCTCATGCAGTGCTCTCATATACATTCTTCTCAGACACGAATCGCAAATCCACTCACGCTTCTACCATAGTAATAATTATTTTTTCCTCTTCCAACCCAACCACAGCCTCCAAAAAACTGCTCATATCAGCACATGCTCGGATGCTTTATCTCTGAACCTACCTCAAGTCAGCAGAGGATGTTCCACTACTGAAAGTAAATTCGTGGTCCAAAATCTTCACAAGGTATGGTTGTGGACACTTTACTTATTGAATCAATTTGTCTTTCATCATTTCTTTCTTGCTTTTTCTCATGACTCAACTTTTTTTCTTCTCAGAAAACTGGACAAAAGAGAGATCATTGGTTTCCAAGCTACCCACACCAAGTCGTAAGAAGCTCAAGAGTCGCCTATGCACCACCAACGTTTACCAGGCAGACAAATGCAAGCCTTATACTGAAAAGCAGTGATAGTGTACGGTACGTTGAAGCAGTACAAAATTGGGTCCACAAATTATTGCTTCTTGCTTCATGAATTACTCAGTTTAGAAAAAATGTGCTGGCTTCAAATTTCTTGGATAGTGCATGTGATGGGCTGGGGTGCACATACTGTACTTTAATCTACGTGTGAAATTTTGCATAGAGTATCACATGTAACTTGGTAGCAAGTGGGCCAGTAGTAGTGCATATTTAGCAGCACTTGTTTTTCCCAGTGAATATAGTTTGCTACAATTGTGAAGGCAAAGCAATGGCAGGGAAAGCTACAGTAGTGCTGAAACAAAGAGTTATGTGTACCGATTCCTTGTAGGGAGGGACATTGTGAAGGTTCTAAAATAGGAAACTGTGTGCGAAGACCCGTGCCTTCATTAAACGAGACATTTCGTGTAGTGGTCACCTGGAGAATAGTTTCCGGGTCGCTACTCTGGAATAAATAATGTTTGATGATGGGAGTAGGAGCATAGAAGCATGTGCATAAGGACATTTTGGCCAGTGTTCTATGAAACAGGCTGTTGAATTTGTAAAGCATTTGAAAATTTAGCCTTTAGTTTTATTCAATGAACTTCGCCAATACATTAATGGGATGATATGTAAACGGACACATCCAGAAAAGAGGGTACAGCACCGTTGCATTTGTGCAAGCAATTTATTCTGTATGTGAAGTGGAACCACAGACAAGTAGCAAATATTTGTTCTAGATAACAGACCTGACACATGACACGGAGTTTTTAAAAGTATGTTTATTTTTAACAGAAAAATAAATGAGTGCACTCAATAGATATAATCAGAGTTCAATAGAGTTGGCCAGTGTTTGTGCATGTTAAAGATTTGAATGTGTAATAACTGCTATTTCTTTGATATTGGCGTGAGCTATATATCCAAAAAAGGCTAGTTTTGTGTTCATGCTTGTGATGCGCTGCAGGTAGACACGGACCAGAAAAAACGAGAACAACACAAGGTAATGCGCAACACCTTGTGTTGTTCTCGTTTTTTCTGGTCCGAGTCTACCTGCAACGCAACACAAGCATGAAGACGCGCCAACTAGCCCCTATTGCCGCCTTATTAGTTTTGTGTGACACCCGTGTTAAGAGTGAGGCAGACAGTTAGGAGGTAGTGAAGAATGAAAATGTAAATTCAGCTTCTGCAATCGTCCATCGTTTAAGCAGTGTCTTTCACGACTATGCACCATTGGCACCAGAAAAAATGGACTCATTTATTTATTTTTCAGTGCAAAACATAGCAATTAAACAAAGAAGCTAATTATACACATTTGACAGAAAGGATTACTCACTGCCTATTTTTCCAACATTGCTATTATGACTTCCAGCACTTCCTAGCTGTCTAGTATATTACTGTTCCAAATGTCTCTATTGTGCGTGCACACATCATGTGCAGTCTATTGTCGGTGCTGTCCACTGGTACATCATTATTTTTTAATTATAAATGAGTGCTTTCAGGAACACGCGCAGGTATCCGCTATCACATACGTCAGTTGATAAACAGTGGGCGAGTCAGTTGATAAACAGTGGGCGAGCAAGGGTAGCTCACTTCTCGAAACTTGTCTTCCGTGACAACCTTCACAGGAATGTTGACTTGCGGAAATGTTGGATTCAGGCTAAGGCTTTCCTTATTCGCCAACAGTTACTAAACTGAAGTGTTTGTCACTGCAACCTATTTTGCAACATGAACCAAGTTTCCTTTTCAACGTGATACCGTAAATGGTGTTTTCCCAGAACACACGAGCTTAGCTGAACTGAAAGTTGAGCTAAATGCTCGGAATTCATCGTAAAAAGATCGGCGCGCAGGCACGAACACAAGGATATTGAGCACAATAACGAGAACACGTTATGTACAGGAATAGCTAGCACAACAGTGTGGTTTCACTTTTTTTTTTTCAGCGCCGAGTGGCTCTCGCCAATGTGTTGTCAAAATAATACGTCGGGCTGAGGCTAATCTTACTGGCACTGCATCTTTCGCGAGCTCTGATGCTGTTTGTTTATTACCGCTCAAATCGTCAAACGCGCATGTGTAGTGAGAAAATCGTCTGACTCTTCGTTCTACGTACTATAAGAGGTATGCTGAACGAGCCAAGAGGCAGAGTTGCTCAGTTTCAGCTGGCAATTTTATTAAGCAGATGGATATTTCTGTTTCTTGTATGTATTGTTCAACTCTGTAATTGACAGTGCTGCTTGTTTACATGTATACTGCTACATTCACGATTGCCAATAAACAATGTAAGCTTACTTGCTTGGCGTGTTTTTTGCCAGTTGAGGCCTTTCGGTCACCTGGCGACGTAACGGAAATGTTTGTAGTAACGATAGGCTGCCGCGCGCGCGAATACAACCCCCGGACAGCAGTGAATAAACGCCCAGAACAAGCGGGCGCGCACCGCGACCACCCGCACCCGCCAGCAATGCGGCAGCCATATTGCCCCAACGCAATGATGATGATAGTGTTCGCAGCGCCATCTCTTGGTCGGATACTTTAGTTCACAACGCCACCGCTACCCTTATTTCCGTTGCACTGTCAAAGGTACAGTTTCCCTTCTGTAAATGGTAGTATAAGTGTTCTGTGACGCAATGCCGAATTCTTCGGTGATGTCCATTTTTTTCCTGCCCTTTGCCACCTCACTGATGATTGCAGCCTTATCTTCCGGCGTGATGAACTTCCGCTTTTTCGTTGGAGGCGGCATCTTCGCAGGCAGCGAAATCGGGCGAAGCAATCGCAACACAGTTCACGTTGCACCAAGCGACCAAGTAAACGCTCCACAAATGGCTCCACACAGGCGACCATGTGCGCGCAAAGCCGACAAAGCCAAGCACAGAGCCAAGTCAACGAACGAAACTCCATTGGTGGTATTTTGTAAGCATTCCTAAAACGGACGGAGGCGGTCCGTCCGTTTGAGTCGCACGCGATTGGTCAATGTGAGCCGTGACGAGCGCCGCGACGAATCGCGTGCTCACATTGACTAGTCACGTGCGACTCAAACGGACGGACCGCCTCCGTCCGTTTTAGGAATGCTTACAAAATACCGCCAAATGAGGAATGTGGATTTGGCTACGTAGTCCGCGATAACGAGCAGGTGTTTCGGCAAGCCATCATCATCATCATTGTCGCCATCTTTATGTGTTTTTGTAAACAATGATGAGGGCTGCTTCTCAAGTGCGCTGTAGCGATAGTTTTGCACAATTTAAGTGTAGCATGAATGCATTTCAGCAGTTTTGGAATGTAGTTAATGTTGCGAGAGTAGATTATTTGCGCACTCGTGTTTCAAAAATTTCGTTAATGAGGGACTGCGGTATGAATATCTTTCGCAGTCGCGAGTTACGAAATGCATTGACTCCTATGGGCGTTCGCCGGTGCTCCGAAAATATTTCGTTGCGGTGAGAATTTCGTTCCCTCGGGATTTCGTTATCGCGGGTTTCGACTGTAGAGCGAGGCGAGATGGCGCTGCAAGTACTATCATCATCATTAGACAAACGCGTTTTTGCGGTTGGTTTGCCCTGGTCGCGCTACTGCGCTTTTAAAGACGATAGTCTTTCTTGGGGAACTTAAACGCAGAAATTTTGGTCTGTCTTTCTGTCTGTCTTTCTGTTTGTCGGCACGTCCCTCGATTCAGCCACTCGGCCAAAGTTGAACCACTTGCACAAGGGCCAGCCATCCTGAACGGCTCACTAGGTTCATACTTGTGTACACGGTTGATCAAAAAGCAAACATTACGCATATCTGAGGCGCAACATCCCTAGGTAAGTATTAGGTGGTGTGTTCCTTTAATAGAAAATACATAGATACGTAATTCTAGAGACCCTAGTTTCTTAAGCTGCGCTGAAAATGCGACTGCGCCGAAACCTGGCTTCCTCCGTGCCCTCTGCGCGAGCTCATTGTTGTGTTTCGGTTTCAGTTCAGTATTGCACTGTACGAGTGCCATGGGGCGCCGCTCTGGCATTCCTGCTTTACCCAGGCGACGTGAATATAAAAGAGTGTGTGGAGAGTACTCGTTGAGTGCGTACGTTTCTTCTGCTTCGGCGTTTCGCGCCAAACCGCGTGTTCGGGCTGGCTGGCATCCCCGCCGATCGCGTTGGTCACCGCCGGTCTTGCCTGCTGCTGCGCCGGGACTACCAGCCCGCAACACAGCATTCACGTTTCCCGACGTATTGCTAGATGGCGTTCATATCTCACGCAGCGCCTCTTCTATCGTCTTTAGACGACATTTGCAGCGAAGCACGCAGATACACGGCCAATTTTTTTGCTCCCTGTTCTGTTTTGTTCTTTGTCGTTGCTAATCGCTGCTCGCGTGTGTAATATTTATCGCCAGGTGACCAAACTGGCCTCGACTGGCAAAAACAACGTCAATCAAGTAAGGTTTGCATCGTTTATTGTGAGTGCTCAACCTGGTACAAGCAATGTATACAGTCAGGCAAAACAAGTCACTCATACACGTCGAAAGCTTTCAACCCGTACGTGTGTAATCAGACTGAAAGCTGACAAATATGTGCATATAACTGAACACCGAGATCGCTGAAAGAACGTTGCTCTCGTTGTGTAGCAGCGTCCGAGTTTTAACAGCATAGCTTTAGGACAAGGGTCTTATCCTGCCGTTAGTTATGCGGCGCTTGCCAGGTTGTGTTGATCTTTGAGTGCATGGTGTGGAGTCGGAAACGAAACGTGCGCTACGCCGACAGATAGTTGGCGCAGTGAGAGCAATGTAGTTTTGATTAATCTTTTACGTAAACAGTCGCGGAAGCGTACAGTTCTGCATCTTTCTCGCCCTGCGATGTCACCTTGAATGCGTTACAAATAAGGAATATCGCGTTGTGTCTACAGGGCAGGCACGAATTTCTCGGCTGAATTCTCGGCAGTGAAGCCATACCATAGGTATTACGTATTCAGGTAATAGGTGGAAGAAAATATTTCAGGCTCGTTTTGTTCAGTTACACAGTTTCTACAGGTAGAATTTCCTGGCGCTAGTAGTAATCGGACTGCTGAGTATGCAGCGTAGATGAATGCTAAAGAAACAGATATAAGGCGAGTGCTCACAGATTCTAGAAGCACAATTCTAAGAAAACAAGCTTTAGGCATGCAGTGTACATCTTTGTTGGTGTTCGCACAGAACACTAAACAGCTGCTCAGCCGTAAGCACAATCTCTGTATCACATAGACATGTCGATAGAACTTGAGCACTCTATTGCAAGCAAACACTCACGAAATCAAAGTGTGGGGCACGATGTGAACCTGTGCCAATGCTGGATAAATAAAGGTCATATATATATTCCATACTTGTTATTGTGTTATTTACTTTTTCAATATATTTGGGCTTGGGAGCTCAAGTATGTATTCTCCCTGCTACTTTTAGAAGCTCCGGCTTGAAATACTGCCACATGCGCTCCTTTCTTTCTATGTTTTATATTATTGGCCAATTGCACGTGTAGTTACTGCGTTGCGCAAACCGTGCCAG
The DNA here is from genome assembly GCF_013339695.2 of Rhipicephalus sanguineus. Taxonomy (NCBI): domain Eukaryota; kingdom Metazoa; phylum Arthropoda; class Arachnida; order Ixodida; family Ixodidae; genus Rhipicephalus; species Rhipicephalus sanguineus. Next base: position 15,867,947 of record NC_051182.1, on the reverse strand, counting down.
AATGTCTGGGAACATTCCAGATTATTTTAGGATCTTCTGTTAGGCTGGAGCAAACAGCTCAGTTTATTGTCGAACTAACGCAGCCACCAGTGATAATGCTCGAATGTTCGATGCTGCAGGTATATAAATGCCGACGCGCCTTGCCACAAATCAGTTTATCGACGGCCGACGCCTGTTCGCCGCTATCAGTGTGCAGTGTGTATTGCTGTAGTTTGACTTTTCGTTTCCCGGCCACAAGTTCGGCCGAATAAAAAGTTTCATCTTGGACACACCGACTGCTGCTTTCGTCAACGTCACAACCCCGTGACAATATGTAAAATCTTGTAGTGTGGCTGTGGATAAGTCCAAGTTCATGTATGTTTTGAATTACCTCTTCGATTTCCTAGATTTTTTTTGTGACAGTAGCTCACAGACTTTCACTTCATAGTGGTAGGTGCTACAACTGTGACATGTTAATTTAATCAAACAGCAGAAGTAGGTGTGTTCAAACAAATTTGGGACGTTTCTCTGCTATGTAAAAAAGAAAACACTACCATACTCACTGAACACAATCTCACTCATCACGACAACGTAAACGTGCTTGGTGAAGCTGTGCTGGAAGAAGTGCTCATCACACTTATAATTTGATTATTAGCTGTAAATAATTTGAAGGAGCCCATTGAACATATGTACAAAGGCTAATATAATTGAGCACAGCCTTGTAAAGCTTTGTCGTATCTTTTTGTAAACTTCTATGATCTAAACACAGTTAATTAAGGCAAAACAGTTTTGAGAATAGTTTGTAAACTATCTCATAAGGCACAACTAAATGTTGCATTTACGTTGCGCGGCAGCTGTATTTCCGATGGAGGCGAAAATGTTTGAGGCCCGTGTACTTAGGTTTAGGTGCACGTCAAAGAACCCCAGGTGGTCGAAATTTCCGGAGCCCTCCACTACGGCGTATCGTGATTTTGGGACGTTAAACCCCATATATTATTAGGATTATTGGGGATTTGCGGCCAGGCAACTGATGCTGACAAAGTGTGCTCGCTTCTTTTAGGCACCAGAATCCTTGAGGAAAGATCGGCTTTCCGCTGATATTGACGCTTCCAGACGATTACGAAGTGACCAGTCCACACGTGCTCCCGGCCCGTGGCAAGGTCCCGTTCGCCTCCCTGCGCAGACGATCAGCGCCGCTCATCGCCATCACCCCAGCGGTGCTTCTATCGCCTACTGGAGCGCCTTCAAGCCTCTCGCCTATAAGAAGCCGCGCTAACTACCAGCCAGTGGGATTTGCGGCCAGGCAACTGATGCTGACAAAGTGTGCTCGCTTCTTTTAGGCACCGGAATCCTTGAGGAAAGATCGGCTTTCCGCTGATATTGACGCTTCCAGACGATTACGAAGTGACCAGTCCACACGTGCTCCCGGCCCGTGGCAAGGTCCCGTTCGCCTCCCTGCGCAGACGATCAGCGCCGCTCATCGCCATCACCCCAGCGGTGCTTCTATCGCCTACTGGAGCGCCTTCAAGCCTCTCGCCTATAAGAAGCCGCGCTAACTACCAGCCAGTGGGATTTGCGGCCAGGCAACTGATGCTGACAAAGTGTGCTCGCTTCTTTTAGGCACCGGAATCCTTGAGGAAAGATCGGCTTTCCGCTGATATTGACGCTTCCAGACGATTACGAAGTGACCAGTCCACACGTGCTCCCGGCCCGTGGCAAGGTCCCGTTCGCCTCCCTGCGCAGACGATCAGCGCCGCTCATCGCCATCACCCCAGCGGTGCTTCTATCGCCTACTGGAGCGCCTTCAAGCCTCTCGCCTATAAGAAGCCGCGCTAACTACCAGCCAGTGGGATTTGCGGCCAGGCAACTGATGCTGACAAAGTGTGCTCGCTTCTTTTAGGCACCGGAATCCTTGAGGAAAGATCGGCTTTCCGCTGATATTGACGCTTCCAGACGATTACGAAGTGACCAGTCCACACGTGCTCCCGGCCCGTGGCAAGGTCCCGATCGCCTCCCTGCGCAGACGATCAGCGCCGCTCATCGCCATCACCCCAGCGGTGCTTCTATCGCCTACTGGAGCGCCTTCAAGCCTCTCGCCTATAAGAAGCCGCGCTAACTACCAGCCAGTGGGATTTGCGGCCAGGCAACTGATGCTGACAAAGTGTGCTCGCTTCTTTTAGGTGAGTCTGAGTCATGTAACCGATTTAGCCTTGTGCTTTTTGGTCGCAAATCCCACCAAGTGATCACTCTGTAACTAGACATGGGTATTGATTTATGTACGTACCGTGTTCGAATCGGTTGTTTCACAGGGTTAAGACGACATGTTCGAACACATTCGCCCGTTTGGCTCCGGCCGGCAACAATCTGCCGTTCTTTAGGTGTGGTTGGTCGGCTAGTTGTTGTCCTGTTCTGCCTGTCGCAACTCATTGTTCGCGCTGGAGATGTTGAGACCAATCCAGGACCGGATAAGGTAGATCAACTACTAACCTTCGTCAAAGAGTTGGCGTCTTCAAACGAGAAATTTCAAAGAGATGTAACAAGTAAGCTAAAGGATATGCAAGCAGGCATCACAGATGTAAAAAGACGAATGTCGAGTCTTGACAGGCTACCGAAAGAAATAGACAGTCTTCGGGAAGGTGTTGCTGTTCTAACATCAGCACTAGATGATGTGAAAGCTGACCTCAAGAGCTCCGACGTGCCGGCTCTCGGTCCAGTTCTTGAAGAAGTGAAAACTCATCTCCAAAGTACCGGCTCAAGACATTTTGAGCAAGCCAGTATGGTAGTGGACGATCTAAGCAATCGGCTGAGACGAAATAATCTGATATTCAAAGGTATGCCGGAACAAGGAGGTGAAAAATGGGACGACACAGAGAAACTTATAAGCGAGTTCGTTTTGTGTAACCTTGGCGTTAATATTGGCGAACTTGAACGTGCACACAGAATAGGTCAGCAAACACCCGGTAAGAATCGCCCAATCATTGTAAAATTCTTGAATTTTAAGGACAAAATCAACATCTTGCGAAATGCATCAAAACTTAAAAATCTTGCGTCTCCACCTGTTTGGATAGAAGAAGACTTCTCACCACGAATTCAACTAATAAGGAAAAGGCTTCGGGACTTCGCACGTGCTGAGCGTAAACCTAACGAAAAATACAGATTACGGTTCGATAAACTGTTGTTGGGGAACAAAGTGTACACCTATAACAACTCGAACGATAAGATTGTCCCACTTTCAAGGCGGGACGCACCTGCCTCAACTACGTGACCCAAACAGCATTGCAAAAATAGAACCTTATCTTTGATTGTGTCGAACTTCCGAAGCCTTTTCCACAAACAGGACCACTTGTGTTCGTTTATCGAGGGCTGCTCTGCCGACATCGTGCTTGGAACAGAGACATGGCTGTCCCCCGATGTGGCTAACTTTGAACTATCGCTGTCGAATAATTTTTTAGTCTTTAGGAAAGATAGAACGGTCTCTCGAGGCGGCGGTGTGTTAGTCGCTGTAAAAAACAGCTTCCACGCTCACATAATTGAAACAGAAGCTAACATTGAAATTTTGTGGGTCGCGCTACAGTTATCATCATTTGTAACCTGTGCTGTCGGAGTGTGTTACCGTCCGCCAAACTCTCCAGCCGACTTCAATGAAAAACTGAATGATTCGCTCAGCCACATACAATGTAGTTATCCCCGGTCCCCTATATTTTTGGCGGGTGATTTTAATCATCCAGGCATAAATTGGCGGACGTGTACACCCGAAGGTAGTGCAAGAAGGACTGACGGTCAGGAATTTCTCGATGTGCTAGCCATGTTCAATTTGACACAAATGGTTTCTCTGCCGACACGTGGTGATGCTATCTTAGATCTTGTATTTACTACCGAGCCTGATCATGTACTTGTTAATGTTTTAGACAATATTAGTGATCACAATGTGCTTCATTGCGAATATACATTGGAAAACAAAAAGCCAGAAAAGCCAAAGAAAGTAATCTACAACTACGCGCGGGCATGTTGATATGATTATGAATCAGCTGTCATCCTTTTCATTCGAATTTCTGCGCACCTTGTCGCTGCGCACAATTAGTGAAAACTGGCATCTCGTACAGAAGCAGCTGACTGAACTAAAAGACAAGTTTATCCCTAAAATTGAAGTAACATCGTCAACCCAGAGCGCATGGTTCAACTTGCATGTCAAACGTTCCATAAATAAAAAAAAACGACGTTACTCGAAAGCAAAACAGTCGGGGTCTGATAGTGATTGGGAACGTTACCGCGAACAATCTAAGCAATGTAAGGTTGAAATAGAAGCAGCCAAAGATAAGTTCTTTAACAATTATATAACAACGCTTTTAAGAGAAAATACTAAAAAATTCTGGAAGGTAATTAACCCCAAACCTTCTTCGTCATCCCAAGTGTCCATTTCCAAAGACGGTGTACTTCTTTCACCATCACGCGTTGCAACGGAACTAAATGATTTTTTTTGGTTCTGTATTCACAGATGAAAATCCCATTCCGTCGGACCTTAGCTTCATGACTCTCGAGTCGGTCATGGACGATTTAAATATTTCGTACCAAGGTATTGAACGCGCTATTGAAAGGCTCCCAAATAATTCGGCACCCGGCCCGGACGGCATCTGCACCAAAATGCTAAAAATAACAAAGCCTGTTATTTCTCACATTCTAGCAGCTGTTTTTCAGCAATCAATTGATAACGGAAGCGTACCAGATGCCTGGAAAATTGCCCACATCACTCCTATTTTTAAATCAGGTGACCCCTCTATGCTTTGTAACTATAGACCAATTTCCCTAACAAGCATACCGTGTAAACTTTTAGAGCACATTATATCATCTGCAATTATGACATATCTAACCACTAACAACTTCTTCTTACCAAGTCAGCATGGTTTCCAGCGTGGCCGCTCATGCGAAACTCAACTGTTTGAACTAATAACCGATATTCACGAAGCCATACACAATAAAGCAGTCATTGATGCTCTATTTATAGACTTTGCCAAAGCCTTTGACAAGGTCCCCCATAACCGCCTAAATATGAAACTCAGCGCCCTGAACATCAACCCTAAGATCTCTAATTGGATTGCTAATTTCTTGTCTGATCGCTACCAGTCTGTTTTTGTTAATAGTACTTTCTCTCCGTTAATAAAGGTAAAATCAGGTGTTCCGCAAGGTACCGTGCTCGGGCCAATCTTATTCCTAATTTACGTCAACGATATAGGTAACCACCTTTCATCCCCAATCAGACTTTTTGCAGATGATTGTGTCATTTACAGACAAATTACTAACCATACCGATGTCAGTGCACTGCAGTCTGACATTAACCAAATCACCCGCTGGTGCTATCAATGGCAAATGGAAGTTAATGTCTCAAAAACGAAGTGCATTCAATTTACGAGAACTACCAGCCCCGAGCTACATTCCTACATGATTAACAATATGGTAGTTGAAAACGTGTCCAAAATAAAATACTTAGGCGTCCATCTTACAGAAAACCTCTCATGGAATGCTCATGTTGATGCAATAACTAGTAAGGCTTCAAGAGCCCTAGGATTCATTAAACGTAACTTACACTCTGCCAACCAGTCCACCAAACTTCTCGCATACATAACTTTAGTTCGCTCAAAAATGGAATACGCCGCCCTTATTTGGAATCCTAACCAGCAATACCTAATTCATAAACTTGAGGCCATCCAAAACAAGGCAGCCCGCTTTATCACCGGAAAATATTCACGGTTCTATAGCATAACAGCAATTAAAACGTCATTGAAATTACCTGCACTAGAAAAGCGTAGGCTTATCGCACTACTGTCTCATTTCCACAGACTTTATTTCAGTGATTCATCGTTCTTACAGTCACAGATTAAACCAGCTCATCGCATTTTTCCACGCCTGGATCATGCATACAAAATACAACCCATGTTTGCGCGTACTAACTTCCTTCGTGACTCACCACTGTTTCTTGCAATTTATCATTGGAATAAACTACCAAGCGATGTTGTAAGTGTGCGCGATCACGACACATTTGTTAGCAAATTAAAGGAGATGTGGAATATCGAAGAGTAAAATTTTATAGCTATCTTTTGTTTAGTTTAGTTCCAATATTACCTGTATTATTGCATACCTTGTTTCATGCCTTACTGAGTGCTACATTGTATTACCATGTTTTGTTCGTGTGTAGACTTCTTGTGATTTTTGGATTTTCCTTTTTTTCATGTTCTGTGTAAATATTTCCTTTGTAAACATAACCCTACAGCATTGTAACTACCCCCCCCCCCTATGTAATGCCCCCATGGGCCCTTAGGGTATATGAATAAATAAATAAATAGATGTTGGAAAGACTTAATTCCTCTCACTGCCGTGATGTTCGTTTTGTAATGTGATTTATAATTAAACAAAAACTGACCCTACGTTTCGAGACCCGTTTGGTCTCTTAGTTTTTTTAAATTAAGAAGACTAATGATTAAATGTGGCTGGAGAGTCCTTTTGTTCTTATAATCTTGCCCAGCCAGACAGACTTCTATATATTTACCCTTAAATTTATAATTTCTGATGATTGACATGCAAACCACGATATGATTATGAGTCATACAGTAGTGGGCAACTCTAGATTGATCCTAACTGACTGGAGTTAAACGCAGTTTAGCCTTGAAGAAGACAAGACTGCTTGTCGAAACATTTGCTCCAGCGACACCTCTTGTTCACAAATTTTTCGTCTCTTCAAGCTTCCGCCTTTCCCTGCACTTCAGACGCAGATCTAAGCACACGAGTGTCTTTGCATTTCGCCCCCAATGTAATGTGACTACCGTGGCTGGGTATGAAACCTGCGTCGTTGAGCTCAGCAGTGCCAGGTAACGTAACTAATGCACGGAGCTAGTGCTCAATTTCAACGCTATTGCGGTGTAGATTGCATGACACAGTAGACAGCTAATACTTGTGGACGATTGTAGGCACACCTCCGTGAGATGCCTGGTAAACCATTCACAAATACAGCAATGCAGGCGTGAGGTTCAAGATGACCTGTTGCAGCAGACGTTCACATGTTTCGCCGCACTTGCAAAGTGGACATTCGGGGGTAGTCACCCTGTCGTTGCCTGGTAATCCTGGAAAAACAAGTAATGACATCACCAGATATTGATAAGCATAATCAATGAAATATAAAATTTTGCAAAAGTAAGCATATAAACATAGTAAACAAAAACAGCGGTTTGTTATAGATATATGTAAACGTACCTTATATTGCATGTTGTATCACTCGGGCTAGCTTCTTTACAAGGCGTGTCATGTAACAGGTGCCTTGCTCATTTGACACAACTGTTTCCTTGTCAGGCCAGGAGGCTACAGCAGAAAAAAAAATATTTTTGATTATAGCGACGGTTTTTTATCACACTAAAGTGAAAGTACACTCATAATTATGTGAAGCTTTTGTTACACTAAATGTGCAGTAAAGATAACCTAAACTGACAGCAGGAGAAATGAGACCTCTAAAATTGGCTTCTTTCAAATGCGATCCGGCAAACTATAACGCATATGTTTTTTGCACTGATATACGGGCTAGTTACGAAGATACATGCGAGGCGTTGGTGATGCAATTGCCTCCCTTTATTTATTGCAGCGGCCTGGTTAATATTAACCGAACGATAAACTCAGCAACCCGCTCCCACGGGAAGCCACGCCGCAAAGGAACGCACGTTTTCTCAACGACAGAGTATGACGTTGAAAAATTGAATATTACAGTGCGTCGCCTCCGTGTGACACCCACACAAGGCCATTGGTTAAAAAAAACTGAAGCAATGGGTTTTTACTCACCGGTCCGTGTATTCTCGGGCTTGAAACGAGTGTCATCCGGTGAAAGCTTCAACGGTCCCTTCGTTCCCCTGAAGTCAGCTGAATGCACTTCGCGAAAGGATTTTAACGAGTCAAAACGAACAGAACAAAAGCGAGTGTGTCGGCCGACAGTGGCTCGAAACATTTACAGCGAAACGAAACAGCGCGAGACCCATCCCAATGCACCGCGAACCGTTACCTATCGTTGTGCCGCCGTATATTTTGAAATGAAGATAATGATGCCGATAGGCTGCTGACAACTACGAGTCTTTTGGAGCAAAAATTACTACAAAAGATTGACGACGTGGTACCTGACAAGGCAAGGCCACTTCGTATAAACAGCAATTTGTTTGTTGAAGTGTAACAGTAAGCAAACAACTAAGCTTCTTTATTTCAAGAATATTTTAATTTGAAGTTTGGGCCCGACGAGGGCGCCCCTACCTAAAAAGTCAAATAGCGCGAATGGCGGCCACCACAACGTCGCCATGTTGTCCTAACGCATAGGTTAGTAGATCCACTCCCGGTGTTTGAAGCTGGAACTCGCCGCGGTCGATTTTTTCGCCCTCTGCGGCGATCGCTGGAACTTGAGACTTTCCGGGGCCTGGTCGTAGTGCGTAACCAGTCTTAACGCTAGTACCAGATCTTGACCTCCAAGGCGGTGCCGGTGGGAGATTTTTCCTGTGCGTTGTTGACCAATAAAAAATTCGCAGCGTGCGCGTTAACTAAAAGCCGTATTCTTCTGTCTCTCATTCCCCATTAGCAGCCATTGGCATGTTCCAGTAGGAAACGTTAGTAGAAGTAGAAGTGTAAGTGTTAGCTAAAAGCCGACTTCTTCTGTCTCTCATTCCCATTAGCAGCCATTGTTTACCTCCAAGGTAGTGCCTGGTGAGATTTCTCCTGTGCGTGATTAAACAATAAAAATTTTGTTCAAAACGCAGTTGATTGATGAAATAAACCGACGAAAGACGCCAGATGTTTTCTAAAAGCAAAACGAAAAGACGCCAGATGTTTCTAAAGCAAAACGAAAAGACGCCAGCTGCTTAACGAAAGACGCCACATGTTTCTCCTCTCCTACGGTTCCTACGAGAAACAGAGAAAGAAAGAGGAAGTGAGAAATCCAGAGATAGAGAAAGAAATGGAAAACGATAGAGAGAGAAAGAAATGGATAGAGTAAACAAGAAATAGAAAGAAACAGAGACAAAAAAAAAGATACAAAAAACACAGAAGAAGAAAGAAAGAGAAGGGCCGCCCAGCTCTGCTGTTCATTCATTCTTGGCACCGGAGCTGCCTTCATTATTTTTTTAGTTGGTTGCTTCGCAGCTAGATGGCGCATGACAACGCTTTAGAGCACGGATGTGGACGCTTGGGCACCATTGATTGCTGCTCACGGTAAAATAACGTTGTGAGAGACAAAGTATACGGTAACGCATACGCAGCGCGCCAGACGTTGCGTACACACAGCCTTGAGCACGCTAAGCTAGAATTGTCTGATGAACAGTAATAGCGCTGGCGCCCCCAAGTAGAAGGCACTCCGAGCACCGAGCATTCTCTTGTACCGTTCTGTTAGCCAGCCGGACTAGAAAAGCACGTCTGAATTTGAGGCTCCTACAGCTTGTGGTCCCCAGTGCCAACGCTCTCGACGGAGAGTATTAGTACTGGTACACCCAAGTGCTTCTGACCCCAAGCGCCTTGCGATCTTTCGTACTCCTCTTGCGTCCTTCTGTTCTCCAGCCGGAGTACAAAAGAACGCCAGAGGTTTAGGCCCCTTCGCCTTGGGGGCATCAAAGTCGTTTAAGCAACAACCTCTTGCATTCTTTTGTACTAATACCTGCGTTCTTCTGTTCGTCAGCCAAAGTAGAAAACAACGCAAGAGCTTGGGACTCCAACGGCTTGGGGTACCAAGTGCAAAAGCTCTTAGTAGAGAGTATCAGTACTCGGACCCTAAGGCGGTAGGGGAATTAAGCTCTTGCGTTCCTTTGCGTACTCCGGCTTGCGAACAAGATAGCTCAACGAGAGTACAATAGAATGCAGGAGCTTAGACCCTGGAGCCTCTACCACTTCAGTGTTCAAGTATTGACACTGACAGGCGTGCGCACGGAAAGGGGCAGCAGGGTGACGGCCCCCTCTAATCACCTAAGGGGGAGGGGGGGCACGATGTCTGCCCCACACATTTACTTAGTCGGACTTGTCCCGTCATTGCTCAAAGAGCAGGATGATGGCCACGCAGACGTTTTACGATAATGGTGGTCGAAGGCCTCTGATGTTGCATTCCAAGAGTTGTTTGCTTCCCATCTTTACTCCCGGAAGGGACCAAAGGCAGGCCATACCGAGAAGCACGTCGTCGCTTAATTTTCATCCATTATGAAGCGTGTTGTCTTATGGACTCTACCAACGGGATGGGAGGGCGCTGCGATGAAGTCCCTCCTAAAGTCCCTGGATATATTTGGGAAATTACCGTCTTTCTTTTAACCGAGCCGCCACGCCGAGCACCCCCCTCTCCCGCCTTCCACCTCCCCGCTTCACGAGCCGCCGACCGGGAAACGCGCGCGTTATCAGCGTGACATAGCATTCTTGATAGGAAAGTGGCGCGAGCCGGGTTATAGGGCCGGCGCCCGCACAGTGGCCGTTTGGGAGAGGATATAGATCAGGTTTGGACACTTGGGAGAGGAGGATTGGATACTTGGGAGAGGATATGGAGGAGAGTGTCGCTACTTTCTATATATTAAGGGACTTTAGTCCCCCCCCTCATAGAGAACCCTGCGCACGCCTGTGCTAACACTCTCTATTAAAACGTAGTTTTCCATCGATCGCTCAGCGTCGGCGTACTTGGTGTACACGTCCTTCACTGTGGCCACGGTTAGGCCGACGTCGGCGATGCCGAGCTTCGCGGACGAACTCTCCAGCGTCTAGAACAGGCCCGGGAAACCGCTGTGGTCGAACGTGCCCAGCCTGATGCTCACTGCGCTTTGTCCGTCCACGTGCACGCGACCGCCGAGAATGGCCTTCCGAAACGACGGCGAACGCGCCCTCCATGTTGAATAGCCGAGGCTCTTTGACGAGCGTGATCGTGTATCCAACACCTGCAACGCATGCGCTTCGGTCAGGTCATATTTATCGTCTAGCCGTTTAAAAGGGCATCGATATCTTCCGTTTGTTCTGCCTTAAAGGGGCCGACAACCAATTTTTATGGTACCTATTTCCTTTAGTCCAATAGAAAGCCTACCGGTCAGAGTGTATACTCACGGAATATTAACGCTGGAAGCGCTGTAATACATTTAAAATCAGAATTGTTCGATCTGCGCCGATTGTGAAGTCGTACACGCAACATATGCTGCAAAGAGTGGGTGGTGAGCGCGACAGCACTTCAAAATTGTGCCGCCCCCCCCCTGCGGCTTTCTCGGCTGCTGACACCTTCAGGCCCAGCAGGGCTGGGCAGTATCGCGTTACAAGAGTATCGCGATAGTATTTCAGAGATACTTTTGTGTATCTGTATTTCTGTATCGAGATACATTTGAAAAATGTATTTGTATCTCAGTAGTGAAATACATTTACGATGTATCGTTTGTATCGCGATACTATGCAGGACACGAGCATCTCGTTACATTTTTTTTTGTCGGAAATGAGTTGAGGCGTGTTTTCAAGGAGGGAATGAGGGGGTTTTTTGTTTGTTTCTGTGCCAAGAGAAGGAAAGGCGCGCCGCCGGTCGCTGACAGAAAGGGCGGCGATGGTTTCTCCTCATGCACAGAATGGCCCATGTGGTAAAGCACGCGACGCCACAGACGGCAGAACCGCGGAGGCAGTGTTGTCGGCCTCTGCCTGCTCTGCCGACGAAAGTCGCTGTCTCTCAAGGCCAGTGCAGCACGCCTAATTTTTTTCGGATGGCAAGCGATTACTTCGTGACCCCCCGCGCTGATACCGCGTTGGTCTAGAGGCTTTGCAATGCTTTGCGTGCGTTCAGTTCTCAAAGCGGCGGCACTTCGAAAAGCAGTTCCCGTTGTCGCGGCGGAAGTGACTAGAAGATGGCTATCTTTGTCGCGCTTTCAGCCACCTCTCCAGCCTGTCTGGGTGCGTTCCTAATTGATCACAAGCGTGAAACGGTCTATTGTAGTACCAGGCTCCCCCACCGCCGGAGGCGACTTCGCCTGTTGCGGGTTGCTGAAATGGGTGCTGGTAGTGTTGGTGGTGGTGACAGCTTTATCGAAGAGTGTCCCTTTCGGCCCAGGCGACGAGTGCTTGCTGTAGTTTGTGATGGGGCGTTCTGAGCAGCTGTCCCTGTTTCCACGCCTGTTTAGAGAGCTGGCAGGAGGGACTTGGGAGGACTTGAACCCTCTCACCCCCAAACAACGTGATTTTTGGAAGACAATGTTTGAATTTGGGTTCCATTGCGCGTAGGTAATTATGGCCGGCCTATATGGGCAGCGGAATCCTCAGCCGTCTGGTCCGGCGCCGACCGGGCAAGACGGCTGATTCCGAAGGTGGGGACCGACTTCGGCTTCTGAACGGTCAGAACAACCCACGTGAGGGCGGAAGTGTTTCGGTATCTAGATGACCCGAGAAGAGATATCGCCACGCTGCAGGGCTACCTGGCTTTGAAGGCGGTGTTTATGCACTATAACACGAATCTGTGCTCGTCTGCAGTGGTATAGAGAGACTTTTTTTTCTTCTTTCGCAAGTCTTGTGCTGAGGCCCTACCAACACTGCCTAGAAGACAGCCTATTTGAGATGCTCACGCAGCAACCTTCTCAGCAACGCAGATCTTATCTGCAAAATAAATGTATACTTTTTTTTCAATTCACTGGTGTTCATTAGTGATTCGAGTGATTTGTTTAAACTGTGCTGTTTCTAGCATAGCTCATTTGGTCGTCACCAAGTATGTCGATTTCGGTGTCTAATTCTCGTTACCCTTGCTGTGAAATAGTGTACTTTTTATTGCAGTTGATACGTGTAATTATGCCATTATTACTAATCATGTACTTTGCAACGCCCCTCCTGTTTAATGTCTTAATGGCATTGAGGGTACTGTAATAAATAAATAAATGAACTGAAAGTATCAATGCGCTACAACTTTACTTACAACATTATGCTGCACTTATAAATGTCTGCAGAGTATCAGCATCCTTGAAATGAGAAAAGTATTCCAGTATCTGTATTGCTGTATCTGTATTCCGGAATACTTTTTTCGTCTTATTGCGAAAGTATCTCTGAAATATCCCGTTACGGTAAAGGCAAATGTATCTCAGTATCTGTATTTTAGGCTTCCAGTTCATGTATTTCGATATCTGTATTCCGGAATACTTTTCCGAGTATCTCTGCCCAGCCCTGAGGCCCAGCATGCCTTGGTACAGAGAGCCAGGGTGGCGGATTTAACCGATGGATTCCCGGAATAGGGACACCAACTAGTCTGCAGGGACCCCTAAAGAGCCCCCACAGCTCTGTTTTGTTAAAGAAAGAACTTGGACGACGCTCGAGCTTCGCTTTGAAGAGTAGAACGCGATAGCGTAATCGGACCATGTACGTATCGCCTTCCCCATCGCTAGCCTCGATTCGCTTCTCGGTCGACACCTAAACCGCGCCGCAAGGAAATCCAAAGTGGGGACGTGCGCCGGCTCCTATATCCATGCATGCGGCGTGACAGAACACGGAAATCGCGCCCGTGGGCCCTTTGCGTCATCTCGCGGTTTCCCTGTCAAGCCGCTGAAGAACCTGCGAGATGCGAGATGTGAAGAACCTACGCTAAATGGTGTATACAAATATCTCGCCGCGAGTATGCTGCAGAACTTGTGCGTGGTGTCCGAGCGGTTAAAAGCATCGCGCCACGGACCGAGGGGTCGCAGGTTCCAGTCCCCGATCCGACTAGAACCTAATATTGTTTTATTATTTCTTTATTTGCATCTACCTCGAATCTTCTCTCACGGACAAAGAAGCCGACGCCGCCGACACCGGAATTTCTGCGAAACGAGCAAAAAAATGCTTTTTCCACCACCTCCCCATACACACACTCGCACGCTTTCAGTCGCACATGGAACATACGACGCCCAGAGCGATGTTATCGATTTGGACTAATTCCAATTCAATATAAGACCCACATACGTGAACGACTAACTCTATGTTATCTCCACTTTTTCCCCTATAGTGGCTTGTTCTTTGGGAATAAAGCATCAGCTGATAGTCGGCGCTTGTTTCCGTCTTTTTCTCATCTTTGATGTTTCGTCTTACTTTGCGTTGTTCTGCAATGGACCTTTACTAAGTGGCCCAGTTAACCACGATTTAGCTATTCATTATCTATGATGAGTCATTAGTTAAACACTTTGCGCAGGATTATGCTAGAGCTTGGCATTGGGGGAGGGGGGTTGTTTAGTTTGTAATAGTTACCGCAGGCTTTCTTGAGGAACGTCGTCGAACCGCTGCAGATGACCGTTCCCGCGGTCATAACGACGATCTGTTCGGCCGCGGCATCCACGTCGAACATGTCGTGAGAGGAGAACATGAGCGTCCTCTCTTTCCCAATCTTCCGCAGTATGTCCCACATTTTACGCCGTGTACCGGGGTCCATTCCGGTGGTGGGCTCGTCAAGCATGAGCAGCTGTCATCGAAAAAAGTTACATTTCGCGATCAGCGTTCCACGTATCGAAACACCATCGTAGGATACATCATCATTACCGTCATCAGCCTGACTACGTACGCGCGCTGAAGGGCGAAGGCCTCTACCGTGTTTCGCCAATCAACCCGGCTCTGTGCTTGCTATGGCCACGCTAACCCCGCAAACTTCTCTATCTCATCTGCCCACTTAACTTCCAGTCTCCCCCTGGCGGCCTTGTCTTCCCTTGGAATCCAGTCTGTTACTTAAAGGGTTACACATCAGAGAAAAGCGATTTTCGTCGTTATAATAAATTACGAGATCACACTACCGGAATCACTACTCTTACCGCAGAAGAAGCTTCGTAAGCGAGAAAACGCGGGAAAAGAATATGCGAGTGGCGACGCCATCTTGGAATTCCAGCACCAAACGCCGTGACATCATAGCGTTCTGACGGCGTCTACTACATCATACGTAGTTCCTAATAGGCAAAAATGAAGTACGTTGTCCTCTGAGAAAAAAAAAGGGGGGGGGGGGGTTTACAGCATAGTCAACATACCAAGTTTCAGAAAATTTTGTTGAGCCTACGTCGCGATCTACGAAAAATACACTTTGAAATCCGTGCCGTCACGCGCGGACATTTCGGAGCGAAATTTATAAAGATGAAACCCTGACCCTGATTTTCTTCTCTTTTGATGAACATATGATGGTTCAATTAACGACATTTGAAATCTCACAGTACAATTTATCAGTCTAAACCGATTCATTGTTTCACTTTAGTGTCCATCTAGTGACCAGTGGTTGTCTTGCGTTCGCGCTACATGCTCTGCCCATGCCCATTTTTTTCTTCTGGATTTCGACTAAGGTGTCTTGAACAACCGTTTGTTTCCTGGCCCACTCTGCCTTATTTCTTTTCCCTTAAGGTTACACCTATCATTTCTTATTCCATGGCTCTCTGCGTCGTCCTAAATCCTCCATATGAGTTGAACCCTCTACGTAAGGCACCATGCTTTTGCCACGTAGGTAAGTACTGGTAAGATATAAGTACGGCCAACTGCCTCTGCAGCTAAGCACAATTCTTATGATTAACACTCAACCCTCCATACGGCCAAACACAAACTCAATATTGCGATACGCAGACAACCCTCGACACAGTGAAACACAATTTCACAACACACAGTCAACCACCGGTGTACGTACGTAACAAAACGAGTTTTCACCATAGGCAGTCAGTCTCTATTTAGCAAGGCAAGTTCACGACATACAGCCAGCCATCCGAAAGCCAAAACGCAATTTTTGCAACCCATGGTTAACACTTGCTACAATGAAAAAATTCCACCATAGATGGTCCGCCCCGGTTGTAGCAAAACACAGTTCTACCATAGTCCCTCAATACATTTAAAAAAAGTATTGAGGGACTACCGTTCTACCCTACACGGTCAACCCTCCAGATAGCGAAGCACAATTGCACAGTACAATGTCAGTCCTTGACCCCACTGTAAAAAAAAAAAAAAAAAACGAGGCCTACTTGTGGGCAGACGACTACCATGCCGGCGAGATCCGAGCATTACGCTGAGTCGCCATCGTGTTTGGACAACAAGATAGCCTTCATCATATTTGTCTCCGATGCACTCTTCACGAAGCTATTCATATTGGCGGCTAAGTGAGAATTGCAATGAGACTCAAGATGGCCGCTGTCTGCTTAAGTTGTATAATTCGCCGTCTACAGTGACTATTTGGCACACAGAATTTTCCACGAATAATTACACCACCTTGGGCTGCGAGGCGATGGCGATGGCCAGACTCAGCATGCGCAGCGTTCCGCAGGAAACCTCACTGGGCATCTTGTCCTTCTCGTCTTCGAGGCCTATTTTCTTCAGCATGCTCGCCGTAGCCTTTTGCACGTCGGTGCCGTGGCCATCCTTGAGCTGCGGTCTGGCAGAAAGAGTAAGAACAAGCACATTTATTAATGACTTCTGGTGAATGAACAAAATAAAAAAATTGTTTAGGCTGAAGAGAAAACAATGCTAAACTGGGGCGCTATTCTGGACATTGTAATATTGCGCCATGCTGTCATATTCCGCTATTGGTCAACTCTGATTAGCCCAGAGAGCTGGTGCGGCCTCCTTAATTGACCTAAAATGCTGTCTTTACGAAATTTCACGAGATGGCGGAATTTGGCAGCGTCCATAATAAAACACCTGGGGATGGGTGCTTCAGTGAGGCTTGAACTACAGCGTTTCAAAGACAACGTGTATATTTTGTCTATCCGCATAAGAATTCATTTCGAAATCCTTGTCTTCAGCAAGACGTTGATCCTGTGTACGGCTATTATGTTAGCTAGTTTTATGCATTGGTCATCTTTCTTTTCTTTTGTACTTATCATACTCCAATGCTCTTTCAGTCGCGAAACCATGTTAATTTGGTTTTGACTTTGCTTAGCTGGTTGCCTCTGCTACGACAGAGAAGTCCTAGGATTAGAAAGACAACCAGTGGTCATTTGGAGCATTGGAATGGTCGCCAAGGGGTGTGAAACACAGCCGAGGACGGCAGTGAAATAGCTGAAGTAACGGAGAAGTTTGCAAGTACAAAATGAGATCAGCTGGCACAGGATGGAGTGAATTGGAGGTCGTCAAGAGAGTCCTTCGTCCTGCAGTTAGCGTAGAATAGGCTGAGGGTAATTATGGTGATGATGATTAGTTGGGCTTCCGGCTGGTTTTGGTTGTCCGCGCTGGTGGTACAGACATGCAATCATGTATCGACTCGGCTTGCTTGTGCTGGTTAAGAACATGAGCTTTTACCGCGCAGCTGTATATGGCTGGGTTCTGGCTGATCGCGTCCCTAGACAAGAGACGCGTAGAACAGTTTTCGACGCGCCTCGCGCATCGCCACCTCGCCACAGGTGCCCCTCGCCAACGCTTGTCGTTCTCTCAGAATGAACGGGCGCGAAAACGAAGTGAAGCCGCTTGCTCAGAACGCGCAGCCACAGACGCTGGCTTCGCTGGCTTCCGTGTTCACAGCTGTGGAAGAGCTCTTTTTTCGAGCTCTAACACGCCACACTTACCGAGGCGAAGTATAGGGCGTTCTCCCCGCATGTCATGTCGTCGAAGAAGGGTGATTCCACGAGAGATCGAACATGCCTGTCCGGTCGCAATTTTTGTTTTGCCTGGGTTTTTTATATGTTATGTGGGCACATTCAAAGTGTACGGAATTGAATTTTTTATTTCCAGGAAACGCTGCCAGCGCGCCAAAAAAATATTGAAGGTGGCGGCGCGGGCCCTGTTTTTGCTCGCTGAAATGTTTTCGGATTTCACGGCCGAATTTAGCGCGAACTATAAATGATATGTCGAAAAGTTTTTTTGCTGGTTTTAATACGCATTACTGTGAATTACATCCACGCTTTTTTTATGCCGTCCTCAAAAAGAAGAAAATGGGAAACAATGGCAAACACAGCCGAAATCAAAAAAAGGTCCTAAGTTCGAGGCGCCTTGGCGCCTTTGCTATTTCAAACAGAAACTTGAAAACAATGTCAACTATAGAAAAGAGCCTTTGCAACATTTACACAGAAGATCAGTTTCCTATGAGCAGCGCAAAAAAAAGAAAAAAATAGTTAAAGAAGCGAGTGTTTTGAAAAAAGTACATTTTCAAAAAATAAAATAAAAAAACTCCGGTCTCAATTTTGACGACAATTTTTTATCGAAGAGCGCTTATGTCAGTGAACACGCGGTTTTACTATCATATGTCCTCATTTGCTTTGTTTACGAGATATAACTGGTCAAAATGACCCTTGCTGTGTGTGCTCACTTCAGTGCGACTGATGGTTGTTATTAGCTTGCATTGTGCGTAAATCGCAGTTTTAATTATTCTGCTGCAGCAAAACCTTGCTGTGGTGACTTTTCGTCAAGAAAAATGTGTTTTCAGATTTTATTTGTGTCTAGCGTGTGCAAAAGTGGGCTGCTGCCGCCCTCTAAATGGCTAACGTGCAAACAGTTTGCAGCCTACAACCGCGCCTACAATCATCACAGGAAAGATGGGCGCGCCTGTTCAAGATATCAATCGCTTCTTCTTCCTGAAGAAATGCCTGGTGTACCTCATCGCGGTTAGATGTAGACAGGTTTTCCTTGAGGAGCGTAAAGCAATGCAAGCAGACTTCGCAGGTGTCGCGAAGATCATCAGCCTATGACAGTAGCTTCTGGAGGTAGGCAACAACAAAAAGAGCAAAGAAAAAAAAATTGCGCAACGAAAACGTTTTCCTCAGCAATATTCTTTTTGCGAACGCGGAAATAATCGGCACAGGACAATCGGACGTAGCCATAGGCCGCGCGCATCGCGTGTAGTGAACAGCTAGACCTAGAGCAAGTCGAAACGTTTATACTGAACGGCGCCGCACAAGTTATCTCACATCTGCGCAGCTGTCATGAATGCCTTTCCAGAACTCTTCATGGTTTCACATCTTATGACAGGGTGTCTAAGCGCTTTGGGCTGTAATAATAACTTGTTGGCCGCACTCATTGTCAAAACTAAGGGTAATGTCCGTCTGGCGCCACCAATGACCTCTGCTGTCCTCAACATGGGAAAGCACTTTAGTAAAGTGGCAACAAAACATCATAAATTGGGCAGCTTCGGCCACTCATGGCTTAATCATGCCGCACCGCACGTTTTCTGGCTGCTGAAACGCTGAGGTAAAGGTCGAGATGATACAGGAAGACGTTATCTGCGACGCCGAAAACATGTGATAGCGGGAAGTGGAATAAACGGCTCGGAAATCATTGAGCTAACGTTTTACAAATGTTGTTTAGGCAGAGTGTGCGTCGAATGGGGAAGATGGTTAGAGCGTACAATGCACGTAATGGAAGGGAAGCAAGCAGGCAGTCAGAAAAACAAGCGCTCTTCGACATAAGCGCTCTTCGACAAAAAAATGTCGTCACAATTGAGGCCTGAGTTATGTTTTTTTTTTGAAAATGTACTTTAACAAAAAACTCGCTTCTTTAACTATTTTCTTCTTATTTTGCACTGGCTGTAGGAAAACGATCTTCCGCATAATGTTGCAAAGGCTCCTTGAAATACTTGACACTGGTTTGAAGTTTCTGTGTGAAACATGAAAGGCGCCAAGGCCCATCAAACTTAGCAAACTTTGTTCATTTGAACCGGGTTTGCCATTTTTTTCACAATCTTTTTTCCTTTTGAGGACGGCATAAAAACGCATGGATGTAATTCACAGTAATGCGTATTAAAACTAACAAAAAAAATTTCGACACATCATTTATAGTTCCCGTTAAATTCGGCCGTGAAATCCCAAAACATTGCAATGAACAAAAACAGGAGATCCGCGCTGCCACCTTCAAACATTTTTTTGGCACGCGGGGCTCGTTTCTTGGAAATAAAATTTTCGGTTCCGTGCACTTTGAATGTGCCCACAAAACATATAAAAAAAGACGGCAAAACAAAAATATACACCGGACAGGCATGTTCGATCTCTCGCGGAATCACCCTTTAGAGGGCGGCAGCAGCCCATTTTCGCACACGCTAGAACCAAATACAATCTGAGAACACATTTTTCTTGACGAAAAGCCACCAGAGAAAGGTTTTCCTGCAGCAGAATAATTAAAACTGCGATTTACGCACAATGCAAGCTAATAACAACCATCAGTCGCACTGAAGTGAGCACACACAGCAAGGGTCATTTTGGCCAGTTATATCTCGTAAACAAAGCAAATGAGGACATATGATATTAAAACCGTGTGTTCACTGACATAAGCGCTCTTCGATAAAAAATTGTCGTCAAAATTGAGACCGGAGTTTTTTATTTTATTTTTTGAAAATGTACTTTTTTGAAAAAACTTGCTTCTCCAACTATTTTTTCTTTTTTGCGCTGCCCGTAAGAAAATGATCTTCCGTATGAATGTTGCAAAGGCTCTTTTTTATAGTTGACATTATTTTCAAGTTTCTGTTTGAAATAGCAAAGGCGCCAAGGCGCCTCAAACTTAGGACCCTTTTTTGATTTCGGCTGTGTTTGCCATTTTTTCATATTTTTGTTCTTTTTGTGCACGGCATAAAAAAACATGGATGTAATTCACAGTAATGCGTATTAAAACCAGCAAAAAAAGTTTGGACACATCATTTATAGTTCGCGCTAAATTCGGCCGTGAAATCCGAAAACATTGCAGTCAGCAAAAACAGGAGGCCCGCGCCGCCACCTTCAAATATTTTTTTGGCGCGCTGGGAGCGTTTCTTGGAAATAAAATTTTCAGTTGCGTGCACTTTGAATGTGCCCACATAACATAAAAAAACCCAGGCAAAACAAAAATTGCGACCGGACAGGCATGTTCGATCTCTCGTGGAATCACCCAGAAGAGGTCGCTCTGCGCGCACAACGCGACCTGGCTGTGCACCATCTCGCGGTCGCTGTACACATCGTGACCGCACACAATGGCCACGCCGCTCGTCGGTCCACCGAGCGTACCTACGCAAAAGCAGGAAGTCCTCTTAATGGCAAACTGCAGCACAAGGAAATTGGGGCGGCTAGTGGTGCGAAGACCCGAGAAATCCGCAAAGCTGGTGGCTTTCCCCTCCTCCTTTCCTT
Source organism: Rhipicephalus sanguineus (assembly GCF_013339695.2). Lineage (NCBI taxonomy): Eukaryota > Metazoa > Arthropoda > Arachnida > Ixodida > Ixodidae > Rhipicephalus > Rhipicephalus sanguineus. The sequence goes on along the minus strand of NC_051182.1, from coordinate 15,846,972 downwards.
CACCCTCGCCCTCACTTCCCTTTGCCACCCCTTGCTATACTATACTACAGATTGCTTCGCCCTTTGCCCTTCCCTCTGTTCTCTTTCCCACTTCTTGCTATACTATGCTACACAATGATATATATTATACATGGCTACGCTACGCTTTGTCTTTTGCCCTCCTCTTCACCCTCACCTCCTTTTTACTGTGCCATGCACGGTGAACTTGTGCACAGCGCAGAAAAAGACGAGGAGACAAAGAACCGACAAAGACGAACGCCGACGTCCAACTGGTACTTTATTTCTAAACAAAAAAAGATGCATAACTATGTACACAAGATAGTATACGCCCCAAACCACAACACGGTATCCAACAACACAGCGCATGATAATCCACAAACCTACAAGAAACGCGTGTCATCCTAACCCGGACAGGTGCGCAAGTGTCTGCTTAGCGCTGTAAGCTGCTAAACAAAGGTTATGCAATTCTTCACCCTCTCCTTTCCTTTCTCCTCACTCTCACTTCCCTTTCCCACCTCCTTGCTATGCCATGCTAGGAGAGAGAGAGAGAGAGAACAAAACCTTTTTAATGAAAACCAATGGTTTCCTCGATTGTGGGAGGCGACGACGGTTAGTCGGCCAGGAGCCCCTGCTCCTTGGCGGCTGCCTCTGCCCGCCCCGTGATCCAGACCTGCACGGCAGGGTCGGAGCTTAGCAGTGTGGCCTCCCACTGCTGCGCAGTGGTAATTTGCAAGCCCTGTGGGCCACGATGCACAGGTTTACTGGGACAGCCCCAAGGCATGTGAAAAAGGTCGGCCCGGGGGGCCCGGTACAGCTTGCATTCAGGTGTAAATATAGTAGGAGAAATATATGAGTAGAGAATTGGCGTCGTAAACGAGACTGTCTGGAGTTGCCTCCTAGAAGCTCCTGTCGTTTGGTTAGTGATTCGTTCCCTGGGGGATACTGAAGTCTGGCCAATCGATAATACTGCGTAATTTCGTGATACGTCACCATACGGTCGCGTGTCGACCACCCAATTTCCTCTATCTCATTCCCCGTTCCGACCTGGGTTGGGCCACGGGCTCGGGAGGCGAAAGCTCGAGCCTGTCGGTGGGCGGCCTCATTACCAGGGAGTGAGGAGTGGGCTGGGGCCCATATAATTTGGACAGTGCGATGTTTATTGTTCTGGTTCAAAATTTTGTTAGCTATTGCGGAAATGCGCCCTTTGGTATAATTACGAATAGCGGATTTCGAATCACTGATTATGTACGTTGCAGCAGTGTTGGCTATGGCCAAGGCGATGGCCGCCTCCTCTGCCTCCTCTGGATTAGTCGTTTTGATTGATCCTTCCGATATGACTTGCCCCGCATAGTTCACCACGGCGACCGAAAAACCCTGGTGTCCATTGAGCTCGGCCGCGTCAACATACGCCGTTTTCGTATTTGTCTCAAAGCGGCTGTGCAGGGCCTTGGCCCGTTCGATCCGCCTTTCAGTGTGATAGGTGGGGTTCGTATTCCGAGGTATGGGGAGAATTTTGAGATGTGCTCTCTGATCGGAGGATATATTGACTTTGCACTCTAAGAAAAAAAAAGAGTATGCGTGACTCTTTTCGGAGAGTTCTGACTTGCCACGTATAGGACTCTCTTTAAATAGTCACGGTGACTCTCTTGGTGGGTCAGGGTCGGCTCGCTCTAGGAGAGTTCCCTGACCCTCTAGGAAGAGTGCAAAGACTCTCATCGGGAGGATCACGTTACCACTTACAGGGAGTCAGACGACTCTTGCCGGTAACGCTCATGGGGGGTCAAGGGATCCACACCGAAGCATCAAGCGACTCCACAAGTATTTTAAGCTACTCATTTGATCCTTGCTCTACTTTTGCGCGACAACTGTTGAAAATAGTGGAGTATTCATTTTAAGCAAGTCCAATAATACTTGCCGTTCTGCCCAGCGACTGTAAAAAAGAATAGTCCAGTTTTAGCATTATCTTAATAAAACTCGTCAAAACACATATTTTCCAGCAATGTTATATAGAAAGCGCGAAAAGATGGTCTGTGATTTCCAATTAAGAAAAGTTTGGGTATTCCTCATTTACATGCTTCTATGAGTATAGCCACCTAACATGTGTGACTGTGATGTGCACAGTGTCATATGGTGCTCAATGAACAGCAGAAATCGCCATCATGTCTCCATATTTATTCCTTGTGATTAAGAATAAATCAAAACGTGGTGACGGCTTGATGCATCAGACTTGTGGCTTGCTAGGTTGTCGCTCCTGTCCAGCGTGAGCACCATGAAAAACGGTATCTGAAAAGCAGAACGTGATATTATGATGAGAAAATGAAATTGCAGTAAAGGTTTGCAAAACCTACACAATAAGTGGTTCACACAGATATAATAAAGGCTAACAACAAAACAACAAAACCCATCCTCCGGCAGCCAGGGGCATGCCGTGAGCGGTTATTGACCGCATGTTTTACAAACGTAACCCATCCTTAAATACTCAGATAAACAGATGCGAGTACTAGGGCCCGAACGACACCCAGCGCGTGCGTACGCCGTGTACGTCGAGATCAGACATGTCATATGCTAGAATTAGCGCACATAACTCCCACAACCACGTACACTCACTCGATTCTGTTATAGCGCCCAACGTCATCGCAGTGTATGCAAACCACGAAAACAACAAACAGAAACGAGGGAAAAGAGTGCACGCCGGCGGCCGCAACAACGCGCGCTGTCGAAAGTCTAGAGCTTTTTCATTTTACCGGCGAGGCGTGTCCAACTTGAATGACTACCGCGTACGTTCTGGAAGCCACCGTACTATATCTGCACCTCAAACTACCGTCTTTAAGCCAACAAAAACCATTACATATAGTGCGTCTGAGCGTTCTGTACACAGGCTTTTTTTTTTCACGTTCCCACGCGTGGAAGCACGCTGCACACTCATGGTCGATGGAAATTTAGTATGAAGTAGACTAAAGTGCATCTCAAAACGACATCTTGCACCTTCAGTAGTGCTGCAGACACGACGTGCAATCAGCAAGAAATGACCCTCGATTATTGTTTCCATCGCTCACTTTATGGGAGCTTGTACAGCAACGCGCATAACGGTGGCAACTCGTTAACTGACAGCTTTAGTTGGGCATCCGCAACAGCCCCGCGGATACAGGCTACTGTTGGAAATCGCTGGCAGGCTCCGCAGAGCTGCTGCAGACGCCGAGCTAAAGCTGTATAATTAGTACCTACGAAAGCAGTGCACTCACCGTTAACTGGCGCCCGTTGTCGGTGTTTGCAGCTCCATGAATATTCCGCCCTCCAAGCGTCACTTCGTGCACGGCTCGAGCCGGCGTCAACACCACCGAAGACGCGCAACCTACGCAACCACGCAACGCATTCCAATAGACCAGGAGACTGAGACGACTGAGATAGGAGAGCGGCGCGCCACCCAGGCGCCAACACCGTCTACGTTGCCGAGCAAGGCGCCACAACGGCGCCAAAGGGCGAGCGTGCGATATGTATGGCGTATACGGCGGCTCTTCCGTATACCGAAGCCAATCGAAACGCGCTTCAGGAGGGTCCAGTGACTCCTTCCCAAATGCGAACTCTTTTTCTCTGCCTGTACCTTCCAAAAGGGGTCAGATGGACACCCGAAGAGAGTCACGGTTCCATGACCCTTTTTTGACTCTCGTTTTTCTTAGAGTGTAGGAGATAAAGCAGGTGTGAAATGGATGCCAGCTTCTGCGAGAGTATAGCGACCAGCTGGGGTTCGCGATAACCTCTCGTACTGCGCGGTGAGGTGGGCCTCCACCATCTCCTCTAACGTATTGTTGAGGCCCAGGGCGAAAAGCTTCTCCGTGGAAGAGCGTATCGGTAGGCCGTGTGCTACCTTGTACACCTTCCGTAAGAGTGTGTCCACCTTGGACTTGTCAGCTGTCGTTAAGCGCAGATACGGCAAACTGTATGTAATTCTGCACTCTAAGCCAAAAATGAGAAAAATGAGAGTAACTGCGGGTTTTAGTGCTAAAGACCAACTGTTACTCCCCAAAAAGACCAACTGGAACAAGATGGCTGACATGTCTCAAGTTAGGGGAGTAACGGTTTAGGGTTAGGTCGGAAGGGAGCAACAGAAGGACGAACGGCAACATTTGCTCTCGGCGCGCAACCGTTGCTCTCCTGCAGGACGCACCCTGTATCGGTCGATGCATAGGCCACATTTTCTTGCGGGCTGGCGTAAGGAAACTACTTTTTGTAAACTGAACAGAGAGATACGCTCGCTAATAGGGACATTTAGCTTGTACGTATACTTTTTAACGTTACCGTGTTACCGGAACACATGTTTTAGAAAAGTTTTAGCTCCCCGTACGTAAACGGATACCTTTAAGTTTGATTAAACCATGAAATGGTGAAGATAACTGCACTTCAATTACATTTAATTTAGATAAGATTGTATCACCGCTGCGGCAAACTCATGAGATGTTTTTAGCGTGTACGGTATCCCGGTATACGCAACGGGGTGTAGAATACAGAGTTATCCGACGATGGAGTCGCCATCTTGTGACGCTTCGTGCAACCATAGTATGGACACGTTTGTTTTCGACTAGTGTTTTTGAGGAAAAAAATTATTGAAAAGATAACTCATTCGTAATTATGCCGCGGCAATGCATTAACACCAGAAGTAGAACGCACGATGTTTCTGCAAAAACAATTTTTTGCTTGCCTGGTTCATCTTGTTTCCGCTAGATGGCGTCACCTATTGAGCCTGTTGGGGTATATCTGTCAAGGCTTCTGACGTTTTTACGGCTTCGGTATTCTATTTCTAGCTCACTCTAGTGACTTTAGCCGCTGAAACAATGTGATCGCAATTGGCGCTTGCACTTCGGCTTATTTTTACTCGGCGGCTGGAGCCTCGGTAAAGCGGGTATCGCGAGTAGCCGCGAACGAAGGTGGATTTGCGAGATAGGGCCGTAAATGTAAAGTCAATCCGGCGAGTAGTTCACGTTCCGTAAATCCCGCGCATGCACAGATTACTTCCGGCAACTCGTAACACGGTAACGTAAAGCTAAAAGCCCCTAATACAAACTAAACGTTCCTAATAAAAGGCATGGTTGCACTAGAACGCCAGCACCTGAAGCTGCTGTCGTCGTAAGTTAAATGGTGTGTTTGCGTATAAACTTGGCATAAATATATAGCCTGAGAATGTGGCAATAAAATGTGAAGCTTCGCGATACTCCGTATATACTTCACAAAGAAGCGGTCGAGAGCAGTACACAGTTGATAGACTTTACATTTGCGGTTTTTTGCTGAACGGCAGTCTCCAGTACAAATCAGCAAAAGCCCCGACTGCGGGGTGTCAGCAGAGATCACGCAACGAACACTTTTATCGCGATGCGCAGAAAAACTGACAGCGAGCTAGCACCGCTGCCCCCCCCCCCCCTCATCTCTACCTTGTCACTGGCTGATTTTGGCGTAGGGCAGCTATCGCAATCGGGTCCGGTCAGCTCGGGCTGTGTTGTCTTTTCAAAGGGGAGGAGACTCTTCCGCAAAAAAAAAAAAGAAATATTAATATTGATATCGATAATAATGATAATAATAAAGAAGAAAACACACCTCCAGGCAAAAAAGGAAAAAAATTACTGGCCTTTTAGCCAGCGCAAAAGGGAGCACTGGCAAAGTCTGTGTTTTCGCGAGAGACTCATTACCTTAACGTTTTCAGATGTTTACATTGTTACTTTTGATTCTCTTTCGAACATCACCACTGGTTCTGCATGCCTATGCTCATTTCATTAACGTGTCAGAACGCGCAACGACCCGTCGGTACCTACATAACCCCGTTTGCTTCAGACGGGGCCGTAGCGTGTGGTAGCTTAGTGGTTAGCGTACGAGCATGGCGATTAAGTGGTCGCGAGTTCGAATCCTGTGTGTTTGTTGCAAATTTTCTGAAAGTTATTTCTGAATGAGAGAGAGAGAGAGAAGAGGGAGAAAGGAAAGACAGGGAGGTTAACCAGAAGCAGTCTCCGGTTTGCTACCCTGCACGTGGGGAGGGGAAAGGGGATGTAAAAGAATGAAAGAGAAGAAGAAGAAGAGTTTGTGACGACAGCACGCGACAAAATACTACAACAACAATAAAAAACAAACAAACAAAACGAAGTCATAACAGCAGTCCAAGTACTACACAGCAACATCAGTCATTTTTCTTCCATCAGTCATTTTCTTCCATCAGTCACAGTTTGACATTTAGTCTGGTTGCTTGGAGAAACCGCAACAACGCCTTCAGAGCGGCTCGTGCTGAAGACCGGGTAGGCCAGGGCCCTAGGATTTTCTTCTCCGTGAGAGGGCGGTTGTCCAGCTGGCCTAGTGCGGCTGAGAGGGCCGCTCTTTCGGAATTGAAGCGAGTGCACTCACAAAGAAGGTGCGCGACTGTTTCGCTGCACCCGCAGACTTCACATGACGGGCTCTCCGCCATTCCAATAATAAAGGAATATGCATTTGAGAAGGCCACTCCCAGCCATAGACGGACCAGCAAGGTGGAGTCACGTCGTGATAAGCTGGACGGGATGCGTAATTGAAGATCAGGGTCCAAGGTATGCAGCCGTGCACTTGTAAATGTCGATGATTTCCACAAGTTCAACGTTATACGACGAGCTAGCACACGAAGCTCTTTTGCGGCGTCCGATCTTGAGAGGGGAATGGTGATACTGCTGACACCGTCGTGAGCGGATCGGGCAGCTGCGTCCGCTTGGTCATTTCCCGTAATTCCACAGTGACTAGGCAGCCACTGGAATATTACTTGGTGCCCTTTTTCTATTGCTGCATGGTGGATTTGCCTAATTTCCCCGACGAGCTGCTCATGTGAGCCATGACGCAAAGCAGAGGGTAGACTTTGGAGGGCTGCTTTGCTATCGCAGAAGATAGACCACGAAGTAGGTGACTGCTCCATGACAAATTGAAGAGCAGCACGGAGCGCTACTAGTTCAGCAGCTGTAGTTGAGGTTGCGTGATACATTTTGAGCTGTATTGTGGTAGCTCTTGCAGGAATTATTACGGCGGCGGTTGAGCTTGCAGTCATAACTGAACCATCAGTGTAAATATGGGTGTGAGTGATGTACACCTCATGTAAATACAGTAGTGCAGCCTGTTTAAGGGCAACCGATGACATTCTTCTTTTCGTCGTAATTCCAGGTATGGTAAGGCGCACTTCGGGTCGATGTAGGCACCATATAGGTGAGGATGGTCTTGCTGCAGGCGTATAGTTCGATGGCAAAAAAGTACTATGGTCAGCAATAATGCGGCTGAATGTTGTATGCGGTCTTTGTGCAGGTAAAGATGCCAGATGGTGCGAAGGTACCCGGGCAAGGTGTCGAATATGAGCCCTGAGGGTATCAGTGGTTATGTACGTTGACACAGGATGGTCTCCTGCAATGACGATTGTTGCCGCTGTAGACGCACATTTCGGAAGACCGAGGCATGTCCTTAAAGCTTGAGCTTGCAGGCCCTGGAGTGCATTCAAATTTGTTTTGCAGGTATTTCCAATCACAGGAAGACTGTACCTCGCAAAACCGAGAAATAAGGCATTGTAGAGCTGTAGCATAGACCTTACTGATGTGCCCCACGACTTTCCACCCAGAAACTTGAGAAGATGCGCTATGGTAGTCAGCCGTCTCTTCATGTACAAAACGTGTGGCGTCCATGATAAATCGCGGTCGATGATTACGCCTAAAAAACGGTGCTTCCGGTCGTGGGCAACTGCGTGCCCATTGATCGTTATTGTGTACTGCCGCATTGTCTTGCGTGTAAATGCGACAAAGCAGCACTTCTCGGGTGACAGTTCTAGATTTTGATTTTTCAAGTACAACGAGGTCAGCGTAGCTGCCTTTTGTATCCGGGCTCGTATTTGTAGGCGTGTCACTGCAGATGCCCAGATGCAGATGTCGTCTGCATATATAGACACATGGACTGTATTGGGCAAACATTTCGTGAGGCCAACGAGCACAAGGTTGAATAGTGTCGGGCTTAACACACCACCTTGTGGCACTCCACGTCCTGTCTGATGGTAAGATGTGGCGCCTTCCTCAGTGACCATGAAAAAACTTCTACCAGTCAAATAGCTGCGTATCCACTCGAATGTTCGGCCACCAATTCCGACTTCAGTCAACGCGTCTATTATTGCGCCATGCGTTATATTGTCGTAGGCTCCTTTTATATCGAGGAACAATGCTGCTGTGAGGCGTTTCAGGCGTTTCTGATGTTGGACAAACGTGACTAAGTCAATCACGTTGTCAATAGAGGAGCGCCCACGTCGGAAGCCTGCCATGGAGTCTGGGTAAACGCTGTACCATTCCAGATACCACTCCAAGCGTGTCAGCACCATCCTTTCCATAACCTTCCCAATGCAGCTGGCTAGAGCAATGGGTCGGTATGATGACAGATCTAGCGGCGATTTGCCAGGTTTAAGAAGCGGAACCAAGCGGCTGCACTTCCATTCTGGCGGCACCAAACCCTTCCTCCAGGACTCGTTGTACATACTTAGCAGCATGCGTCGCGCCTTCTCTCCAAGGTTTCCGAGCGCTGAATATGTCACACCGTCAGGCCCCGGAGATGATGAGCGCCTGCAGCTTGCCAGTGCCGCTTCAAGCTCCTCCATTGAGTACATGAGGTCCATGCGGGAGTCCCGGGACGCAGGAGTGGCGCATTGTATAGGTGCACATGTAGCCTGAGTGCCAATTACTTTCGCGCAGAATTCTTCAGCCACCTCAATCTCTCTTCGACCCTGCTTCAGAGCGAGAGACTTGAAAGGGAAACGCTGATGCGGTAGATCACGAAGTCCGCGAACGGTCCTCCATATTTTAGACAAACGCTGACGTGGATCCAAGGACTCACAGAATAGCTTCCATCTTTTAGATTGAAGTGCGTCAATACGGCGCTGAATCTTCTTTTGCAGCCGTCTTGCCTCTCTGAGATCGTGTATTGATTTCGTTCGTCTGTACCTTCTTTCCGCGCGTCTGCGAATCGCCCGTAGGCGCTGTAATTCGGCTTCAAATTCATTATAGTTCGGAAAAGGCTGAAAGGTGCGCGTAGCCTCTTTTATGGCATTGCGAATTTCATTGTCAAAACCTGTTGGAAGCGTACCTTCACAGGTTTCCTCCATGTGCAGCCGGAACGCCGACCAGTCAGTAGTTCGTCGGAGAGCGGTAGAGGTGCCCTTGGATAGTCCCTTTATCTTCAGATAAGTAGGAAGATGGTCACTTCCATGATATTCGATATCCGCGAACCATTTTACGTGTCTTTCCAAATGCCAAGAGACCATGGTCAAGTCCAAGCAGCTGCTGTATGTAGTTCCCCGCAGATATGTCGGACTACCATCGTTGAGGCAGCATAGATTGTGCTGTGTCGCAAATAATGCCAATCTTCTTCCCCTAGAATCCATCTTCACGCTGCCCCATAGTGGATGATGGGCATTAAAATCTCCAGTGAGAATCCAGGGACCAGGCGTTGATGTTAACACGTTGTGCAGGCGTTTGAAATCAAAGTGGCTTGAAGGAGAAATATATACTGCAACAAGAGTGAATGTAATCTCCTTCGTTTTCACTGTTAGGCAAACGTACTGGTTGCTATTGTCCGGTGGCACTGGGTGCTCCACGTATGTAAGTTCACATCTAATATACACAACAACCTTGCTTCGTTCACCGCTGGTCGATGACAAGAATGCCTCATAACCAGATATGCGGAGAACGGTCTGAAAGTTCGGTTCACAAATTACGAGAATCGGGAACTGATTCTCGAAGACGAAGGGCCTAAAGTCAGATATTCTGGGTTTGAGGCCACGGGCATTCCATTGAAGAAGAGACGCTTTCTTGACTTCACTGCGGAAACACATCGATGAGTGGGCCATGACTTCAAACGATGGTCTCAAGCACTGGGGTCAGAGCATCCAGTACCTGTAGAGCGCTGCGAGCAGCCGGAGTATCCATGTTCGTCAGTAGTAGGCGCATGACATTCGTGAGAGACCTTAGCATGGTGATCACTTGTGAGTCTCTCTCTCGCATCTCGTCACCAGCTGCGACATTAGAGTTCAGTGGGCAAATGCCCTGCTGTGGCTCCGATGCTTGACATGTCTGCGGTAGTGCTGGCCATACCTCACCTGACGAAGCCGCGGCGGCATAACCGCTTTTCGTACGGATGGTCTTGTCTATATTTGGGTTGGCTGGAGGAGGAGGACGCGGAGGGGTGGAAGGAGTCGTTGCAGGACGTGACCTCTCCCTTATGCCAGACGATGACCTTCGTTTACGTGGACGTCGACGCCTTATGGCGGTGGCAGCATCTCTGTGTGATGATCCGTCACGGACCATCTTCCTCAATATCTGCTGCTCCTTCTTTAGCTGCGGGCACTCTTTCGAGGATGCAGCGTGAGGACCCTGGCAATTGGGGCACTTGAGCTCAGTTGCACGGCAAGTGTCAGAGTCGTGTGACTCGGAACACCGTGGGCATACTGCTGAATGTCGACATACTGCGCTGACGTGTCCGATCTTCTGACATCTTCTGCATTGCAGGGGCTTGGGTATGAAGGGCCGTACCGCATGCCGAAAGAGGCCTACCTTAACATGGGATGGTAGGGAGTCACCTTTGAAGACGAGTCTCACACAATTCGAACTGCCAAGGCGTCGAGTGTGTAGTATGGTAACGCCATCTGTCGCTGGCTGGATCAAAATCGGCAAGTCGCTGTCGATAATTGCTGCGTCAATGTCGTAGACAACCCCAGCGGTGGTGTCGTTGCTCTGTGGAACGACGTAGTGGACGTTAACATCGCCGAGGGTTTTTATTTTCATCAGAGCGTCGAGTGCGCTTCGGTTGTGAACATCAACTGCAAGGACATTTTTTCGCTTATTGATTCTGATATCCTTTATCTCTCCTGGAATGAGAGCTTCCAGAGACATAGAGATGCGTTGCCGATTAAGCCGGTTGAGATTGTCCGTACTTGTATCAGGTACAAATAGAATAGTGTGCGCTGACGGTCTGCGTTGTGGCATCACAGTTGACTTACTTGATGACGACCTTCCGCTGATGTTTCTTCTTTTTGCCTTTCGGTGGGAAACTCTTTCGAAGCCTTCTTCGTCAGAAGTATCATCACTTGAGCACGAGTACAGCACGGTGTCCTCACTGCCGGCTTGACTCTGGGGGCAATTTCTCTTCCTGGCGCCAGCTCCTGCCGACGTCGTGACGTCGCGTCGGCACTCTGCAGGTTCCACTTCCATTGCCGAAGCAACGGGAGTGGTGTCTTCCAGTATAACACGGGAAAAATTGAAGAACTGTAGCGGAACGAAATAGTGTTCTGGCTCAGAACCACTGTATATCATTTGTATATCATTTGTACATCAAAACAAATATCTGTATAAACCTCAATATGCTCTATAAGTCAATCAAACACGAATTTTTTCTTGACCCAAGAAGAAACTAAAGAGTAACGGGAAGGAGCATCCGTTGCTCCCTTGAGGAGCATCAGGAAGGAGTAATACCTCGGTCACACTGGCAAATTTAGTGTCATTTTGAGCGAGTGCACTTACGCTCACAGAGTGTCACTTTGGTGGCGCGCTGCTACACGAGAAAGAGAAGTGTGCTTTGGAAATGATGGCAGTGGCAATTGGTGGTTCAGTAGTGCAACATATATTTGTAATTTTTGGCAATGCTCGCAGTTTAATTGCTTATTATAGGCATGAACATAATTTACAATGAACTTTGCGCGTAAATGAAGTCAATATTGCAACCGCATAACGTCATTGGTCATTGCGAGCCGAGACAAGACAGTATCATGTCCAAGACGAATGGAAAACAAGAATGCCGGACTCCGGTGCACAAGGGACGCGTAGTGGTGACTGGCGTTTAGAGCGTGTTTTGGCAGCAATCATTTGCTCCTCCCAAAGGCGTATGAGCGTCCGCATCTCTGCGTCGGACCACGTTGTCTTCGCGGAAGTGGCACCCGTGGCACACGCCATCGCAAATCATTAAAGAGATCAGTGGACTGACCTGCACATGTGCAAGAAAGTAAACAACGTGACGGACGCGGCCATTGCACGGCATGTGCTCCCGCATACCCCTAGCGGACGTGACCGCAAACTGCCCGAGGGCGAGAGTAGCGAGGTTTTTCGTTTTAGTATCATTTGTTTCAATACATGGCAGTATTCCTAATAACGAGAACGATGGTTTAAAAATATCATGATCGTCGCGTTTTGCATTAGCGTATTTATTTGCAAGCCACTGCTGCCGAGGATAGACACTCCGTCGCAGCGAAGTGAGTTTGGCGAACGCACTTGCCGGCAAGTGTACTTTGCAGCGAGTGTCACTAAGCGTTCCTGTGTGACAGCGTGCAAATGACACTACAGTCGAAGTGCACTCGCTCTAAGTGCACTTAAGTTGCCCTGTGTGACAGGGGTATAACAGTTGGTCTCAAGGAGCAACTGGGTGGACTCACCGTTCATCCCCTGAAGGATCAATGGAAAGGAGAGCAACGGTTCGTCCCCTCGCGCGTTGCTCCTTTTAGGAGAGTAATGGGAGTGGCAATGCACTTGCTCCCACAAAGGAGGAACCCCTATACCCCTGTTGCTCTCTTTTGGCTTAGAGTGTGCTCAGCACAAAGGCCTGAACGAGCCGGAGAGTGTTGGACTCCTTCAAACCCGCGTTGTTTGTTAGTGATTATAGTTATTAGCCTGAGCGTTTGTAGTGTTGCATTTGCAATCTACTCAGCGTTTCAGTACTGCGCCCTGTGTTTGGATAAAAATGTCTGAGGATCCTGATTGTTGGGACTTCCGGTATTGGTTGCTCTCCCGCGAAGATTGTGATCTTGGGTGGGGGGCTGCTTGAACCCCGTCTCCCGCGCTGCTCCCGAACGACGAGCAATTCGGATTTCTTCGGCGAGCATTCGAGCCCTCGAGGTCGGACACTAAAGACAAATAACAATTTATGTCAGAGTAAAAGTTCAATGTATGACAACGTTTAAAACGGCAGTATTATCAACAGCGGTGCCCTACTTACCGAGATATTAGGCTAAATGTATCACACGATGAGCGCCGCGAGTGCGACACTTTGGAAGTGATCCCGATAACGTGGGAGATTCTGAATACAACTAATCCCTAGTAATCAAACTAGCTGCAATAAAAAAGAACCTTCCATGCATCAAGAGACGTAATAGAATGCTGCTTGTTCGTTTCTGTTTGATTCATGGAAAAAAGAACCTCTTTGGCGTTGCCATGGGGAACGACGCGCGTAGATCAATACTTCCGTTTTCGCCGACCTGCGCTTCGCACGGCGCCCTGCTTTGCTCACGCGGTCGCGTCTCAGTGGTAGTTCCGGTATCGCGTACTGCCGCGTGTGTTTTGCACGCTCGTGAAAGTCGCTCTGACAGAAAGTTCGACAAAATACCGCGTGCATGTGATGTTGCCGGATGCCCGAATGGTGCACGCCGCCAGTGCACGCTGCCGCGCAGTAAAGGCGGGCAACGTTGGGCACGGCAACAGTGACGTGCGAAATACCGCTTTCAAGCGGATGATTTGAAGTGCGCTAACGCGATGCGGACCACTAAGACGTGATTTTATTTCAAAATAAGCACTTCCTTGGCACAAAAGTAGCACTACGAGGTTTCTGGACCGCTATTTCAACAATCAACGTCAACTTAATATTTGCCTTTAGTGTCCCTTTAAAGCATTGAAAAGCATGAAATTGCAGGCGACCGTAATCCTTGACATTGGTGCCTGGTAGTGGCACTCGTGGCCCGGTTGTATTGCTTGGGCAGCACCTCGTGTATCATATCTTTTTAATAGAGGAGGCGTTCGCTTCGTTAACATGGATGTTTCGTCGCGCTGCCGAAGCGGATCTCAGAGGCCACGTTTTTTTTAGAAAGCCATTTTTTATATTTAGACAACACAAATCAAGCAAGTTTCACCACTGTTTTACCGCACGTTGCTCGATTAAACGACGCAAGTAAAATCTTGTCGTCACTCGGATGCGCGGACTTGCCTGTAAGGATCCTCATGAGGGTGGACTTCCCCGCTCCGTTGTGTCCCAGCGGCCTTGCGCTCGTACACATTCAGGTCCAGACCGTTCAGTACGGGAACAGTTCCAATGAACTGTCCGCCACAAAAAAAAAGAAAACTATCGCGTCATGGACGAAGTAATGAATACGGTGGCTACAAATTGGAATGTCATACGAAAAAGGCTAGCAGTTCACTCCTTTAGCAAGCACGGCCGCTGCAGTGAGCGAAGTGACTGACCTTCGTGTGGCCTATGGCTAAATGCAAACTTCGCCATCAGAGCAAAACACGTACAAAAATTGGGGGACCCTTAAGCTTCGCCTTTAGAACGTCATTGCGAAATCCGGCCCCTAGTGCGCACGTCAACCACTAAGTGCATACTTAATAATATTGCGTTGTTACACACACACACACACACACACACACACACACACACACACACACACACACACACACACACACACACACACACACACACACACACACACACACACACACACACAACACACACCACACACACACACACACCACACACACACACACACACACACACACACACACACACACACACACACACACACACGCACGCACGCACACACGCGCGCGCGCGTGGTGTATCTGTAATAATGGTACAGGTTTTCGATCTGAAGAACTTCCTGTGCCAGGTGGCAGCGCATTATCTAATGTTTGTTTGATATACTTTCCATTAGATGGACATCGTTGTCCATTTTTTGAGCTGTTTGCAAGTTTGTGTTTTTAAGCGGCGATGGGTGCTCTAACCCGGCTTTTTTTCGAAGCATGGCGTCGCGCAAAAACGTGTTTGATGCATCGCCACTGCGCCACAAATCGCCGAAAGGGCTCATTTTCGTCGTGATACCTGCCGAACAAAATGGTTAACGAGACTCCTTCCACTACATGGCACTTATGTAGTGTTTTTTTTTTTTCGAAGCAGTTGCAAGTAACATCGTGGCTGTGTGGTAGAACACCTGTTTGCCACGCAGAGACCGGCCCGGGTTCGATCCTAAAGATTGTTTATTTTATTTGCATCGTTCTAGATTTTCTGTCACTGGCGATTTTTCGCTCACAAACACGCCGTCACCGACGCCGTAATTTCTGCGAACGAGCTCTCTAACGCTATCGCGTTAAAACTATGAGCATATGTTGAACCTCCCTCAATGAGATAAGCGCTAGCACAGGCGACCATGCCCGTAGGTCAAAGTACTGAGACATAGGCGCACAATCCCACAACGGCGAGAGACGAGCGGGGCGACGCCATTTAAAGCGCGCCTTTAAACGCGGTGCCACAAGCGAGGACGAGCGACTCCGGTCTGAGGGGTGAGCAATTCGGCGAATGCATACTGGAAACTTCCACTGCACGCAGGAACACAGACGCCAGAAGGCACGTAGCCCATCTGCGGTTGCGGTAAAGAAATAGCACACGAAAAGTTAACTTGTAACAGTGGCGCACCGACGGGGGGGGTGTTGGTTCGGAGGTTGTAACCCCCCCTGAGCTGAACAACCCCCCCCCCC